>NW_026108870.1:0-322676 GCF_024516045.1 Bombus affinis | reverse complement strand
CTACGGAGCGTCGTGCACGTGACCGTTCTGCTTGCCGCCATCATCGAGTGTCTATATCGGTCGTGAACTGCCCGATATAATCTAGTTGACGGAATTGTCTCGGCGATCACTTGTCGGGATTTTGACTGAACGCATAGGTGTGGGGTTTGTGATCTATGAAAATAATGAAATTCCACCCATCTACGGCGTGTCTAAATCGCTTGACCGCAGTATACATAGCGAGTAATTCGCGATCGTACGCGCTATATTTTCGCTGCGCGAAATTTGAGGCTTTAGTTAAGAAACCCAATGGTTGCCGAGTGTCATTCGCGCGTTACTGCAACACCGCCCCTATTGCAAAGTCGGACGCGTCTACTGCGAGGCTGATGGGCGCGCCAGGTATACGATGCGCTAACATCGTAGCGTTAGCTAGGGCGCGTTTTGACTCGCTAAAGCTCGTTTTGGCTTCCTCCGACTAAATAATGGGCATGTTGCCCTTTTTCGCCCTTTGCAACAAATCGTTGAGGGGTTGCAAAATTTTAGCTGCCCCCGGTATGAAACGTCGGTAAACGTTAATCATACCGAGGTATCCGCGTAGTGCCTTGATGTTCGCGAGGAGCGGTGCTTCGTTTATGGCTCTAACGCGATCGGCGAGCGGTTTTATTCCGTGCGCGTTTACCGTATGGCCTAGGCAGGCTATTTCATTAATTCCGTACTCGCATTTTGCGAGGTTGATTACTACGCCCTACTGGTTTAGACGTTTGAACAAGATCCGCAAGTGCCAGCGGTGCTGCTCCTCGGTTTCCGAAGCTACCAAGAAGTCATCTATGTACGCGTAAACGAAATCTAAGCCTCGCGTCGACAAATCTTTGACACGTTTGCGCGGCGTTTCGAAGCCCAAACATCATGTTGTTTGCCTCGAAATGGCCGAATGGTGTCGAAATCGCGGTTTTGGTAACGTCCTCAGGCGCGATTGAGATTTGATGGTAGGCTCGCACTAAACCAATTTTTGAGAATATTCGCCGACCGTGTAAATGCTGCGCGAAGTCTTGTATGTGCGGTGGAGAGTACCTGTCGGGTACAGTGCGGGCGTTTAGCGCCCTGTAGTCACCGCAATGTCGCAGACTTCCATCCTTCTTTGGGACGACGTGCAGTCGAGATGCCCGGGAACTCTTCGATGGGCGCATGACTCCTTGCTCGATAAGTGTTGCAAATTCCGCCTTGATTGGCTTGGGACGGTCCGGTGCGAGAGGGCGGGGTTTGCAACATACGGGCGGGCGGGGTGTGGTTTCGATGTGGTGCTCCACACTGTGCCGTATTTTCACTCACCCAAAGGCCGGTGGGCGCGTTAGATCTGCACATTTCGCCAACAATTGGTGGTAGACCAAATCCCCGTTTACGGTCTTAATCATAAGCTGTTCGCAGTTGGCGGCGTATCCCCTGGTCGATAGCTGGTTTGTTGTGTCGAGAAGTCGTCTTTTTCTTGGATCCACAAGCAACCTGTAATGACTTAGGAAATCTAGGTCGATGATGGGGGTTTGCACATCGGCGACAGTGAAGTGCCATTTGACGGCACGTCTAAGGGACAGGTTCAGCTCCATCGCTATAGTGCCGTACGTTGCGATGCGCGTCCCATTGGCAGCGAATAGTTCATACGTTGTTTTCTTTACGTCCCTAGATAGCCTGCTTCGAGGATGAACGCCGATATCAGCACCGGTGTCAACTAAGAACGAAGTCTTCGTTCTCTTGTCCAAAATAAAGATGCGGCGAGATCCCAAGCCGTCGCCGTCCTCCGCTTTTACGGATGGCAGGGGTCGTTTCCCGACTTCCACTTACAATCGTGGCGCGATCGCCGAACCTCGCATGATAGAAGCAAATTCCGTCCTGGCGCGGATAGTCTCGGGAACGCGAACGGCGGCGGGGTCGAGTGAGAGAATTCGAACGTCTTCGTAGTCGATGATACCCGCTGATTCCCATAGACTTAATCTGTTCTCGCAGTCTACTGACCTCGGCGGCCAGTGCGTCGTTTTTGCCTTCGTGTGATGCCGGTGGCTCGATTGTGACTACCTTAGCGCGCTGCCCATTACGATTATACGCCTCATCGAGTTTATCCGCTCTCCTGGTCAGTTTCTCGATACTCGTATCGTCCACTGCAGCCAGGACATCCCTGATGCGATTCCTCCACAAGCTGTGGATGAATTCATCGGAAGCGAGGGGGCTGGCTAATTTTTTAAGTCATTATAAAACTGTGAGGGTTTTCTGTCGCCCATCTCTTCACGTTCGACTAACCTTTCGAACTTGGCGCTGTCCGATTCGGTCAGGGCGCGGATCAGCTCGCTCTTCAATTTATCGTACTGGCCTGTGGCGAGGAGGTTGGTCACTGTATCCTCAATCTTCGCGAGGTAATGTGGGTCGAGGAATCCCATGAGGGCTAAGGATTTTTCATCGTCGTGGAAGATGCCGGCTACCCCGAAATATTTCTCTAAAATGGAAAACCAAATCCTGGTCATCGTGGGCATAAAGGGCGGCACGCGGAACGATGAGCCGGCTGGAGTTCGTTTGCTCTCCTTTTCCATTGTGTGAGTTGCGGACTATGATATTCAAACTGCGACTAGCCTATCGCTGTCACCTCTTACACAAAAATCACGTCGGTGTCACCAGTTTGAGATGTATGGTAGCGATTTAGGCTTAAAAACACAAGAGTATATTTAACTGTGTAGTTTATTAAAATATACCCTACGTGTACACTAGACGTATAATACACTTGTTATCTTGATTCGTGATTACGAATAGATCGGCGCAAAGAAGTATCGACTTAACTGCTACTGCTCGTGTCATTCGATAACAAAGAATGCCTCGCTACCCTGTTCGCTATATTTATATGCGTCGGAGTTGACAAAAGACGTTGGGATTTAAATTTCCAAGATGTTCTCGAAAAATCACAACGGACGCTGAACTCTCGACCTTGTTTACAAATGTTGACATTTCGGGTAGTTGACTCGAGGGCATGTGATCACGACAAAAACGACGGAATTTGATTAGCCTTCGGAAACCGCCTAAAGTTGTCGAATCTATAATAAACTCATCTTTCAGTAAACACGATTTCTTGTGTAGCGGGTTCACTGGACCGAAACCGATATGAATTTTACCGACGAGTGCCGCTATAGGTGTATAATGAATCCTCAGGCTAGCTAAACATATACTGTTGAGATGCGTTGACATCTGGCAATCATCTTATCCGACGGATAGAGTCTGCGAGTGGCGAGACACGGGACAGAAACCGTTGGAATGTTTACTGTCAGGTGCCGCTACGATTATTTCATTTAAGGACAGCTATAGAATTACTCCATGCCTTTATTAGACAAAACGTCGGAATGGATGGCTACAATTGTTGAATTACAGCTATGGTAGAATCTAGATTACAATGTTACGGGATTTTCCCAAAATTCCAAACGGAAGGTTCCCGTGTTCTATCATCTCCGATTTATATTTATGCTTGATCTGTCTGGGACCAGTCTGGATATAGCGCAAACTGGCTGGCAAACGATGTATTTGGCAAGAAATGTGGAGTACCAGGCACATCGTATTGTCGACATATCAGCAACAGCAACGGAGATACGTGGAGTTGAATATTTGAGTCTGAATCTGCAAAACAACAATTACACTGCATATAACAGAGACCAGAGTCGATGTTCTGGCGCGCAACACATCTGCACTCCATCCCCCGCGGCTTGGCATCCAACGGACCACGTGCCATCCTTCGAATCCTCCATAGGCCCAAGGACCCATCATAAAGCCGAAATCCCAACTGCATTGTTCGCACATATGGTCTAAGTCAATCTGTTTGCCCGAAAAGACTTTCTAATTCTAGAAGTGTTTTCGGCCGGTTTTTAGAAAGGTCCTTGGGTTTATTACGCCCTCTTAAGAATTACGGAGAAGGCGGGTATTGGCCTAACGAAAAAAGCGGACATCTACCTAACGGAAAATCTGTGATTTCCCATAAACAATGTCGCCTAGGACCCACGTTGGTAGGAGGCTTCTTCCTCCTCTCTTCCTTTCTAACATTAGTCATAACCAATCGGCATCGCGGATCATTGCCCTCACTTTCCTAACTAACAATGTAATCAACGAATCCGCGTTCTTCGCTCAAAGGGCACACCAATACCGAGCTTCGTACTCACATCAGAATAAACTTTAGAGTTACATCATCTCTCACGGTGACTAGAGTTCCTGCAATCCCTATAACTCTTACCGTTCCTATATCTCTCAGAGTTCCATCGTCTCTCGCGGTGACTAAAGTTCCTGCAATCCCTATAACTCTCACCGTTCCTATATCTCTAAGAGCCTCCTATTTCTCTCACAGTATCCAGAAGTCCGACAGCTCCTACAGCTCTCACGGACCTAGAGCTCCTATAGCTCACACTCTCATCTAAGAATAATCCATTTCTTCGTTATCTGTATCTTAAGCAACGGCGTTCTTACTCAGTGTGATTGTATAAATCGTTGGAAGTACATATATTTTTTATAACTTTGTGACCCCCAGTGTTATACCACAACGACTATCCCTGGAGTCGATTATTCCAATCGTAACGGGAATTTACGACACCCATTGACGCGTATTCAAACGAACGCGTCTCCCCGCGATAGCTCGAAAATACAGTCGACATAGAGCAAACCGAATAAGTACTGTATTTGGCTGTAATTGTGGAGTATATCGCGCATCGCATTTGCGATATGTATCCAATAGCAGCGCTGATACGTTGGTTTGAACATTTAGGCATGAATATGCAAAGCAGCAATTACGCTGAATCTGTCAGTGACCAGAGAAGACGTAAGACAGAAGAGATGATAGAATCGGAAGAGGTGCTCTGTGCTCACCAGAAAATCAGGATCATAACGCTCACCGAATTGTCGTCATATCTGCCATAGAAACGAAGATACGTTGCTTTCGATATTCAAGCATGAATATGCTAAACTGCTATTATGGTGTATTTGACAGGGACAAGGGTGAACAAAACGCTAACCTACTGATGTGCGCTGTATATGACATCAGTTGTCAAATATAACGCGCACCGAATTGTCTGTAAGTGTGCCATAGAAACGGAGATTCGTTGGTTGCAATATTTAATACTGAATATGTAAAGCTGCAAATACGCAGGGTTCGGCTGGGTCCCGATTTTACATGCATCAAACGGAATAACGTGCATTGTGTTTGGCAGCAAATTTGGAGTATAACGAGCCTCTAATTGTAGCCATATGTGCCATAGAATCGGAGATACGTCGGTTTGAATACTTAATCCTGAATATACGAAACTGCAACTACGCTGGATCTGGCTGGGTCCAGATTTTACATAGCGTAAACCGGATGATGTGCACTGTACTTGGCATCAGATGTGGAATATAACGCGCATCGCATGGCCAATGTTTCTGGAAAACAAGCGGAGATACCTTGATTCGAATATGTAAGCATTAATATCCAAAACTGCAATTTCGATGGATTTCTCCGAGTCCAGTCTTGACAGTATGCAAACGGGCTGATGTGTGCTGTATTTGGCAGCAAATGTGCAGTATTACGTACATCCTATTGTCGACGTACCTACAATGGATACGGAGATACTTTCACGTGAATAACAAGGCTTGAATATGCAAAACTACAAATACGCTGGATTTGACTCGGTCCGGATTTAACACGGCTTAAACCAGGTGAAGCGCTCTGCGTATGGCAGTCAATGTGGAATATAAAGCGCATCGTATTGTCGACATATGTGCTATTGAATCGGAGTAACGTTGATTTGAATATTTAAGCCCGAACATGCAAACTTGCATTTGGGCTGGATTTTGCAGGGACCAGAGTTGACACAGCGCAAACGACCTGATGGGCAATGTAACTACAGCAAATGCGGAGTACAAGGCGTATGGAATTGTCGACATATGTGCAAAAGAAGCGGCGAATCTTTGAATGCAATATTTAAGCATTAACAACAAAAACTACAATTACGCTGGATTTTACAGGGTCCAGAGTTGACATAGCACAGACCGGCTGATTTGGCATCATATGTGGAGTATTCTGCGAATCGAATAGGCGACATAGAAACCAAGATACGTTCATTTGAATATGTAATATTTGAATATTTCGCCTGAAAATGCATAATTGCGTATACGCTGAGTTTGGCTGCGCCCACACGTTACATAACTCAAACCAGATAATATACATTGTGTTTGGCAGCAAAAGTGGCGTATATCGCGCATCGAATGGTCGGCATATCTGCAATGCAAACGGCGATACGGTGATTTGAATAATTAATCATGAATATGCAAAGCACCAATTTCGCTAGGTTTGACAGAGACCGGAGTTGACATCGTACAAACCAGCAGATGTGCGGTGCACATGACATCGGATGTGAAATGTAACGGGCATCGCTTTGTCGCCATATGTGCAATAGAAACGGAGATACATTCATTTGAATATGTTAACCTTAATTTGTAAAACTGCAATTACGCTTGATATGTCGAGGACCAGAGATGATATAGTAGCACGAGCCAGCTGATGTGAGCTGTATTTGTCAGGCAATGAGGAGTATATCTCGCATCTAATTGACGACAAATCTGCAATTGCAGCGATGATACATTGTAGTTAATATTCAATAATGGGCCTATTACGATACAGATAGTATTATCGTGAATGAAACACATTGCCGTCTCAGTAAAACCATTTTATTTCAAGCTTCGCGCTACAGTTCTGAATCCGGACAAGACCGTTTCAAGTTCTCGCAAGAGCAAGCAGTCAAATTAAGGTATTTACACGAGTTAGAGTCTAATACATTTTATTGGTCCAACATCGATGGGGCGATCTCGCATCGAAATTTTCAGAGGACCGCGTAACCTTCCAACGACGACCGCCGTACGAGCAGCGGATAAACTTATTTCGTGCCTTAGGTTGCCCTCACCACGTCCTCTACTTCTTTATTCTTGGTTGGTAGTTTTAGCGGCTGCAGGTCCGAGAAATTGCATCTTGACCCGCTTGCTCGCATGTCGCATGTGACGTCTCACTTTCCGCCGTAGACACTTGTCGGATCTACAAACGTTGAACCATTTGCGCGAGACAAGCGCGGCGCTCTGCAGGGACGAGGGATCCAATTTTCGAAGTATCAAGTGCGATACCTCCAGTGGTAGTTCGGAAATGATATCTACTTTACTTGGCACGAACAAACCAACGACGCGTAGTAGAGATCTAAAAAATTCCATGTTGCTTCTACTGTTGCGCGAGCACGACTGACGGTCTGGCTAAGAGTGGAGGCTTATATATGTGCTGTTCGTCACGGTGCACTGCGAGTTCCGGTTCCGGGTGAGAGTGCTGGTCAGGCAGAATCGATGGTATGTGCATGTATTTTCACTTACATCGGGTTCACAATATGATTAGAGTTAGAGGCGCGAAACGGATCTTCATTTGGTTCAGACGTTGTAGTTATGCAATAGGGCAGATATTTACTAGTGTAAATTTGATTGTTATATAATTTGACAAGTAGTCGTGGTAATTAGGTACTCGAGAAGCTAATGACAATGATCCTGGGTTCAATAACAGAGCCGCGATCAACGGGATAACAGAATTCGTTTTCATCCTGATTACAAGTAGTACCATACTTCCTTATCTACGGTATAGATAGGACTGATCACACTCTTTGTCAAAACATAGAATATCCACCGAGTGTTAAGGCTCTTTGTAACTGGCTAATGTGACCTCACGAGAGAATGATTTTCCGGCACGATGATGCTGCAGAGGAAAACTATGATGGGTGTGTCTAAGGGCACCAGAACATCGGATACGTGGAGAAATGACTTCGCTCGGAAAGAGATTGAAAGTGACGTTACTGTTAATTGGACAATTTCCATGTTGATGGTTAGAGAAGGATGCTAGTAGCCCTCGAGGGAACGTTGCTAGCGTGAAGCGTCGTCCGTGGAAAAATAGATTTCACCTATCATCCCGTAGTTGAAACAAAGACTGTTTGCCTGTTTAGGACTGTTAAGGACTTTAATTAACTAAATCTTAAGGTTTATAATGGGTCCTCAGGCTAGCTAAACATATACTGTTGAGATGTGTTGACATCTGGCAATCATCTTATCCGACGGATAGAGTCTGCGTGTGGCGAGTCACGGGACAGAAACCGTTGGAATGTTTACTGTCACGTGCCGCTACGATTATTTCATTTAAGGACAGCTATAGAATTACTCCATGCCTCTATTAGACAAAACGTTCATCCCTTGACCGCGGCTACGTTCGGTGACTGGTTGTCGCCTCGAGGCCAAGTGCAGTATCACAAGTTTCGAACAATTACAATCGGACTGGATGACTACGATTGTTTAATTACAGCTATGGTAGAATCTAGATTACAATGTTACGGGATTTTCCCAAAATTCCAAACGGAAGGTTCCCGTGTTCTATCATCTCCGATTTATATTTATGCTTGATCTGTCTGGGACCAGTCTGGATATAGCGCAAACTGGCTGGCAAACGATGTATTTGGCAAGAAATGTGGAGTACCAGGCACATCGAATTGTCGACATATCAGCAACAGCAACGGAGATACGTGGAGTTGAATATTTGAGTCTGAATCTGCAAAACAACAATTACACTGCATATAACAGAGACCAGAGTCGATGTTCTGGCGCGCAACACATCTGCACTCCATCCCGCGCGGCTTGGCATCCAACGGTCCACGTGCCATCCTTCGAAACCTCCATTCGCCCAAGGACCCATCATAAAGCCGAAATCCCAACTGCATTGTTCGCACATATGGCCTAAATCAATCTGTTTGCCCGAAAAGACTTTCTAATTCTAGAAGTGTTTTCGGTCGGTTTTTAGAAAGGTCCTTGGGTTTATTACGCCCTCTTAAGAATTACGGAGAAGGCGGGTATTGGCCTAACGAAAAAAGCGGACATCTACCTAACGGAAAATCTGAGATTTCCCATAAACAATGTCGCCTAGGACCCACGTTGGTAGGAGGCTTCTTCCTCCTCTCTTCCTTTCTAACATTAGTCATAACCAATCGGCATCGCGGATCATTGCCCTCACTTTCCTAACTAACAATGTAATCAACGAATCCGCGTTCTTCGCTCAAAGGGCACACCAATACCGAGCTTCGTACTCACATCAGAATAAACTTTAGAGTTACATCATCTCTCACGGTGACTAGAGTTCCTGCAATCCCTATAACTCTTACCGTTCCTATATCTCTCAGAGTTCCATCGTCTCTCGCGGTGACTAAAGTTCCTGCAATCCCTATAACTCTCACCGTTCCTATATCTCTAAGAGCCTCCTATTTCTCTCACAGTATCCAGAAGTCCGACAGCTCCTACAGCTCTCACGGACCTAGAGCTCCTATAGCTCACACTCTCATCTAAGAATAATCCATTTCTTCGTTATCTGTATCTTAAGCAACGGCGTTCTTACTCAGTGTGATTGTATAAATCGTTGGAAATACATATATTTTTTATAACTTTGTGACCCCCAGTGTTATACCACAACGACTACACCTATTATCCTAAGCGAAATACGGGGATCGAACTATCCGTGGAGTCGATTATTCCAATCGTAACGGGAATTTACGACTCCCATTGACGCGTATTCAAACGAGCGCGTCTCCCCGCGATAGCTCGAAAATACAATCGACATAGCGCAAACCGAATAAGTACTGTATTTGGCTGTAATTGTGGAGTATAGCGCGCATCGCATTTGCGATATGTATCCAATAGCAGCGCTGATACGTTGGTTTGAACATTTAGGCATGAATATGCAAAACAGCAATTACGCTGCATCTGTCAGTGACCAGAGAAGACGAAAGACAGAAGAGATGATAGAATCGAAAGATGTGCTGTGTGCTCACCAGCAAATCAGGAGCATAACGCTCACCGAATTGTCGTCATATCTGCCATAGAAACGAAGATACGTTGCTTTCGATATTCAAGCATGAATATGCTAAACTGCTATTATGGTGTATTTGACAGGGACAAGAGTGAACAAAACGCTAACCTACTGATGTGCGCTGTATATGACATCAGTTGTCAAATATAACGCGCACCGAATTGTCTGTAAGTGTGCCATAGAAACGGAGATTCGTTGGTTGCAATATTTAATACTGAATATGTAAAGCTGCAAATACGCAGGGTTCGGCTGGGTCCCGATTTTACATGCATCAAACGGGATAACATGCACTGTGCTTGCCAGCATATTTGGAGTATAACGAGCCTCTAATTGTAGCCATATGTGCCATAGAATCGGAGTTACGTCGGATGAATACTTAATCCTGAATATACGAAACTGCAACTACGCTGGATCTGGCTGGGTCCAGATTTTACATAGAGTAAACCGGCATCAGATGTGGAATATAACGCGCATCGTATGACCAATGTTTCTGGAAAACAAGCGGAGATACCTTGATTCGAATATGTAAGCATTAATATCCAAAACTGCAATCACGCTGGATTTCTCCGAGTCCAGTCTTGACAGTGTGCAAACGGGCTGATGTGTGCTGTATTTGGCAGCAAATGTGGAGTATAACATGCATCCTATTGTCGACGTACCTACAATGGATACGGAGATACTTTCACTTGAATAACTAGGCTTGAATATGCAAAACTACAAATGCGCTGGATTTGACTCTGTCCGGATTTAACACGGCTTAAACCAGATGAAGCGCTCTGCGTATGGCAGTCAATGTGGAATATAACGCGCATCGTATTGTCGACATATGTGCTATGGAATCGGAGTCACGTTGATTTGAATATCTAAGCCTGAACATACAGAATTGCATTTGGGCTTGATTTTGCAGGGACCAGAGTTGACACAGCACAGACCGGCTGATTTGGCATCATATGTGGAGTATTCTGCGCATCGAATAGGCGACATAGAAACCAAGATACGTTCATTTGAATATGTAATATTTGAAAATTTCTCCAGAAAATGCATAATTGCGTATACGCTTAGTTTGGCTGCGCCCACACGTTACATAGCTCAAACCAGGTAATATACATTGTGTTTGGCAGCAAAAGTGGCGTATATCGCGCATCGAATTGTCGGCATAACTGCAATGCAAACGGCGATACGGTGATTTGAATAATTAATCATGAATATGTAAAGCAGCAATTCCGCTAGGTTTGACAGAAACCGGAGTTGACATGGTACAAACCAGCAGATGTGCGGTGCACATGAGATCGGATGTGAAATGTAACGGGCATCGCTTTGTCGCCATATGTGCAATAGAAACGGAGATACATTCATTTAAATATGTTAACCTTAATTTGTAAAACTGCAGTTAAGCTTGATATGTCGAGGACCAGAGATGATATAATAGCACGAGCCAGTTCATGTGAGCTGTATTTGGCAGGCAATGAGAAGTATATCTCGCATCTAATTGACGACAAATCTGCAATTGCAGCGGTGATACATTGTAGTTAATATTCAATAATGGGCCTATTACGATACCGATAGTATTATCGTGACTGAAACACATTGCCGTCTCAGTAAAACCATTTTATTTCAAGCTTCACGCTACAGTTCTGAATCCGGACAAGACCGATTCAAGATCTCGCAAGAGCAAGCAGTCAAATTAAGGTACTTACACGAGTTAGAGTCTAATACATTTTATTGGTCCCACATCGATGGGGCGATCTCGCATCGAAATTTTCAGAGGACAGCGTAACCTTCCAACGACGACCGCCGTACGAGCAGCGGATAAACTTATTTCGTGCCTTAGGTTGCCCTCACCACGTCCTCTACTTCTTGATTCTTGGTTGGTAGCTTTAGCGGCTGCAGGTCCGAGAAATTGCATCTTGACCCGCTTTCTCGTATGTCGCATGTGACGTCTCACTTTCCGCCGTAGACACTTGTCGGATCTACATACGTTGAACCATTTGCGCGAGACAAGCGCGGCGCTCTGCAGGGACGAGGGATCCAATTTTCGAAGTATCAAGTGCGAAACCTCCAGTGGTAGTTCGGAAGTGATATCTACCTTACTTGGCACGAACAAACCAACGACGCGTAGTAGAGATCTAAAAAACTCCATGTTGCTTCTACTGTTGCGCGAGCACGACCGACGGTCTGGCTAAGAGTGGAGGCTTATATATGTGCTGTTCGTCACGGTGCACTTCGAGTTCCGGTTGCGGGTGAGAGTGCTGGTCAGGCAGAATCGATGGTATGTGCATGTATTTTCACTTACATCGGGTTCACATTATGATTAGAGTTAGAGGCGCGAAACGAATCTTCATTTGGTTTAGACGTTTGTAGTTATGCAATAGAGCAGATATTTACTAGTGTAAATATGATTGTTATATAATTGGCAAGTAGTCGTGGTGATGAGGTACTCGAGAAGCTATAAATAAAATAGCTATAAATAAATTCCCTTTATTTAGCACACAACATTTATACATATATCCTATACTCTAAAGACCTCGAAATGCTACTAGCACGCACGCTTTTTGTCAACCGGCTCCTCCATATACTTCTAACGCCTGACTTTTGTCTTTTGTCCCAACTAAGGCCTGGACGTCCTCTGACGCTTACACGCACATTTACATGTACAGCTTAAATGTATCATGTTCCTAACACGCCTCCTTACATTTATACTGTACACTTAATCGTATTTACATGCTTTGACGAATTACGTAACAGAAACTTTAACACTTATTGCTTTATCTACATTCCTCTTAGTTTACATTCATCCATGACCTAAACCTTTCGAATTTCTCTCTACGCAGTGAATTCGTGAAAATATCCGCAGTATTTTCGCCTGTAATTACTTTAAATATGTTTATCTTATTCTCCTTTAAGCACTCGTGAACGTAGTGCTAATGAACTTCAATGTGTTTAGAATTTTTTGTAAAATTTCCGTGCTTGGCTATACTTATCACTCCAGAGTTATCCTCATAAATTTTTACAGGGTTATCGTCTAGATTTACATTGAAGATTTTCATAATTTCCCTAATGGACATTAATTCACTCACCGCTTCCGATAGAGCTACATACTCTGCATACGTCGAGTCTTTTGTCACACACCTTTGTTTTTTAGACTTCCAACCAATTACATTTCCATACAATCTAATTACATATTCAGAAGTCGATTTCCTTTCTAAATGATCTCCTGCCTAATCAGCGTCCACATAACAATCTATCGTTTCACATTTTTCATTCCTTTTATAATCTAATCTTAAATCTCTAGTCCGGTACAAATACTTCAATATTTGCATAGCATATTTAAAGTGTGTCTCATTACAACAATCTTGAAATCTACTCAAATAATTCACACTATAATTTCTATCGGGTCTGGTATTTTCACTAATATACAACAATGCGCCAATTAAATTTTTGTATTCAATATCCTCTCTATTTATCTCAGCTTTTTCAATTCTTAAGTTGGTCTCCATAGGTGTACAGTACAATTTGCTATTTTGTAACTTACATTTGTTTGCTAATGATTCAATGTATTTCTTTTGGCTTAATCTTATTTCATTTTTGAAATAATCATAGTCTATATTTATTCCAAGATATTCTTTGACTTCATCTAAATCTTTCATTTCAAATCTATTAGTTAATAACTTCTTTACCCTTTGTATCTTCCTTTTATTTTTACTACAAATTAGCAAATCGTCTACATACATTAGCAAATAAACAACATTTTCTCCCTCTCCATGTGTATATAGGCACAACTCTATGTTATTCTTCTTAAAACCTAATCTCGTCACATACTTATCAAGACACTCATACCACTCCCTTCGACTTTCTTTTAACCCATAAAGCGCTTTCGATAGTTTACAAACTCTATAGCGTTCCGTCCGCATATCCCTTTGGTTGATTTACATATACCTCCGAGGTTACTTCACCATTTAAAAAAGCAGTTTCTACATTCATTTGCTCGATAATTAATCCATTTCGACAACAATATGTTAGCAATATCTTGAAGGTCTAATTACTCGCTACTGGGGAGTATATGTCATCGGCTACGTTTCTTTGTTGGAATCCTCTTACCACTAATCAAGCCTTATACCTGTCATCTGATTTTCTCGTGTAAACCCATTCTACATCTAATACGTCTTTGCCTTTTACCCTTTCTACCAATTTCCAAGTTTTATTCTTATAAAGACATTCTATTTCCTTATCCATAGCTTGTTTCCAATCTTCACTATCTTCACAACAAATCGCCTCCTCAAATGTACAAGGGATATCTACACTACAATAATTTGCATGGATTTCACTAATGTTTTCTTTTTCTGGATATCTTACTGGAGTTCTTCTATTACGTGTAGATCTTCCAGGGATGTTTAAGCTTTCAAGACTGTTATCATTTTCATCTTCCCTACTTTCTAACTCTTCCTTATTCATGTTTACCAATAAATCATTATCATCAATGTCATCGTTATCTTTATCGAATGAATTCTCCACAAAACCGATACATTTTGTGTCTGTTTCTATGACCTCTACATGTCTCGCTATTGTTATTTTCCCACCTAATAAGACTCTGTAGCCTACTTCACTATATCCAAACAAAATTCCCATATCTGCCTTTTTATCCCATTTTGAAACTCTCTTTTGTTCTTACAAAAAATTTACTTCCATATAAATGTAGATTTTCAACACTCCCGAAGAATATTTCAAAAGGTGTCTTTCTCTCTATTGTATTTGCCAGTATTCGATTTTTCAAGTATACCGCTGTCCAATCAATTTCGAGCCAGTACCTTTTATGTACTTTCGCTTCCGCTAACAAGCAACGCGCCATGTCCATCACTGTTCTATTATACCTTTCCGTTGTCCCGTTTAATTCATGTACGTAGGTTGGGCAATTATTTATTCTGATACCTTTATCCCTAGCAAATTTATAAATTCGATTATTCAAGTACTCTTTTCCATTATCACATCTCAATATTATAAACCTCTTGCCCGTTAAATTCTCGGCTTCATTTACAAACTGTACGAAACAATCAAAGACCTCATCTTTTGATTTTATACAATAACTTCTAGCTATTTTGCTGTAATTATCGATAAATGAGATGAAATATTTCTCTTCATTGAATCCGGTAGTCTTAAAACCGCACACGTCCGAATGAATAATTTCCATTATCTCCATAGCCTTGGTTCGATTATTTTTCAATGGTAAATTTTGCATTTTCCTTTTCATGCACACCCTACATTTCAAAAATTCCTTTTCAAATTCATTCGTTATACCAGTGACTAGCTGCTCTTTACCCAAAATATTTAAATATTTAAAATTTACGTGTCCTAGCATCCTATGCCATCTTTTCCTTTTACTCATATCACTACGTTCGGCGCTGTTTGCTAAGTGCTCCTTCCCTTTCAATATACTTTTCATTCTATATGTTCCCTTTTCTTTAACCGCTACCGCTGTAAGCTTATTGTCCTCATCTATTACTTTTGCAATATTTCCTATTGAAATGACCTTGTTCCTATTATCTGTTAACTTGCCTAAACTAATCAAGTTTGCGGACACTTCTTTCGCGTAAAAAACGTTATTCATATTTATTTCATTTTCTTTCCAAACGCTTCAAAATAAGTTATAACATTCCCTACTTTTGTTGCCTTTATCGATCTATTATCGCCTAAATATATATTTACCGGTTCTTTAAGGTCAATACAATTGTCGAAATAATTTACGCTGTTTATTATGTGATCTGTGCAACCGCTATCTAATAGCCACATTACTTCATTATTACTTATCTCGTTCGCCTCGCCGCTGTGTGCTGCGTGCGCCGTTGCTATCCATGTGCTTTATCTTGAGATACCATGCTCGCTCGTGCCGGTTGTTGACTGACGATGGAAATTTCCATGTCCCCTGCTCGTATTTCCTTTGTTTCCTCCTCCTCTGCTGCGACAACGTGTTGACCCAAGCCAAAAACTGATACTGTTTCCCACTTCGACGCCATTTTGACACTCTCTCGCAAAATGTCCTACTCTTCCACATCTGAAGCATCCTTCCTTTTTTGCAGAATAGGCGTTGGTTTGCATTTCTCCTCGATTGGACTTATTTTTCTTCTCCGCTATTTCAATTTTATTTTTTACATACACTGCCGTTTGATTTTCGGCTTTCAGTGCATCTACTATATCCGCTATGTAGCTGTATTCTTCGGGTAACGTAATCAGCATGTAAGTTAGTTTTTCCCTCTCACTCACTTGTGCGCCAGCACATTTTAATTCGTTTATTAATTTTTCGAAACCGCTAAATAACGATGCTGAATCACTGTAGTTCTCAAGTTTTATCTTTTCCAATCTCCTTCTGCATACGACCTGTAGTGCCGTCGACTCTTTCAAGTTTCATTTCATCAAACTTTTTTACTATCTCATACGCCGTTTTTTCTTCTCTATTAGATTCCAATTGTCTGTTTGTGATGGCACTATAAATTATATTTATTGTCTTCGGATCCTTTTTGTCCCAGTCTTCACTGTCTGTTTCTGTCTTCACCCTAGTTGTGACAACCTCGCATTCTCTATACTTGAGAAACGTTGTTATTCTTTGCTTCCACATACCGTAAATATTCATCGAAAATAGGTATCATGATTTCCAATCTCTCCATATTAAATGATTCCTTATCAGTTACTCAAGCGTTCCTACGTGCTCGAGGTGTATTTTTCCTCTTTGTAACCTTTGAACGTTTCTTTCTTTACTGAACACTCACTCGATCTAACTCGCAATATTGAAAACCATGCACTAAAATAACTGGCAAAACTATGAACCACGCTCTGCTACCATGTAAAGATATAGAATGGACTCGGAAATACAAATAATTCCCTTTATTTAGCACACAACAGTTATACATATATCTTATACTCTAAAGACCTCGAAATCCTACCCGCACGCACGCTTGTTGTCAACAGACTCTTCCAGATACTTCTAACCACTGACTCTTGTCTTTTGTCCTAACTAAGGCCTGGACATCCTCTGACGCTTATACACACATTCACATGTACAGTGTAAATGTATCATATTCCTAGCAGAATTGTTATGCGACTGATGCATCAACATACCATGCAAGAAGAATTGGAAACTAGGACAAAAAGGAAGAGCTTTGAAAGAGATACTTATAATCATAGTAAACGACAAAAAATTCGTATATGTTCAAGTGAATCTGACGAGGAGGATATTGATGAAAAGGTAGTTGACAATAGAAGAATACAAGTAATAACACAAGAGTCAAACAATCTCCTCGATAACGGCAAAAGGATGATGCGAATGATGGGATATAAGGCGGTTACGGCCTCGGAAATAATGAACAAGGTCGTTTAGAGTCAGTTCAAGCACCTAGACAGCATGGTCGCAGAGTCTTTGGACATCATGTTCCTGGACGTGAAGATTCAGGTCTTAAATGGAATCCTGCAGAGGAAGTTATAAAGTTTGTAAAAGATATGAAATGGTGATATGAAAAGTTGACCACAGATGATGAAATTGATTTCTGTTGTGAAGATATAGTGAAAACTGTTATCAATGCGAAAACGGTATTCGCCCATTTGGATGACGTTGAAGTGCGTCGAGCAAGGACACGTTGTAATCCTCATGAAACAATTCGTGGTGCACTTTTTTTAAATCGTGCTACTGTTAAAATGGCGAATACAGATAGAGCATGTAACTTTATGTTTACTAACCCAAAAGGTTTGAGGGAGAATGGGCTGCTATACTTTGCAGATGTATGTGCTGGGCCAGGAGGTTTTAGGGAACATTTTCTATGGCGAATACGAATTCAAATTACGAATTCAAATACGAATTATTTCAACCCCCCCCCGACTAGTATAGGTAGCCTTAACTCAAATACATCTGACAGTTACAACAACAAAGACTCCGTTATTAGTCCACATGATCTTCGTCCTCTTCACACGCGACAACTACAGAGGTAATACCGGAAAATATAATTAATAAGATGGTCTTCTGAGTGGTTTAATTGCAATAGTATTTGGGATGAAATATACTTTTTCAAATCATATGCGGCATTTCGTATAATAACTGAATGGTTATAGGAAAGAATGATGACGTTAAACCGTACGATACGATTGCATAGCATATTTTATAATTGTATAACAAATATTTCCCGCAGGGAGGGCTCGCTTATGTGAGCCTATGAGGGCTGGCAAACCCACTTTCCCGAAGCCAGGGGGACCGTCGGGACAAGCGTCTCGCATACGCGAGTCCCTATGTACTCCGCAGGGAAGGTCGTCGGGGGTGAAAGGCGTTTAATTACTATTACATCCTCTCTACGTGGCCTTGGGCAGTAGCGCACCCACGATCCTGATGCCAAGGATGAGACCGCCGGGATAAGTTCCCGGGTACAAAAGTACCTTGAGGCCCCCGCTTACGTGAGTCCCATCTGGAACGCCGAGCTCGGTTAGCAGGTCGCTGGCCGGCAGTCAGATGGCCGTACATCCATACGATATTCCCACCAACGACTAAGGTTGGTACCACGGGCGGTCGAGTTACAGCCCGGAGGCAGTAGCGACCCCTCTGATCGGCCAATTAATGGGTATGGACACGTGGTGGCAGTGGTTGATGGTCAAGATGCTGGCAAGAGGGCCGATTTAAGGTGGAGACTCCACCGAATGGCCTTCGGCGGGTGAGCAGCGTCCCACCTGCTCCGAAACCGTACTGGTGAGACGGGAGGGCTTAGAATGTGCCCCGTTCGACCTGATACGAGCGACAGCTCCTGCAGACTAAGCTGATCCAGGGAGCAAGGTATTGGGTGCCTTGTGCGATGGTTGGGCGTAATCTCAACTCCTATGGTCCTAGGGGGCCCGGCTACTGTGTGGAATTATATTCGAGGAAAGCACCCGTTACCAAAAGACAATGCTATTTGTATAACAAATATTTAGTCGACACAATTTGTCTTTATTTGGAATGATTAGATACCTGCTTGTGGCAGCTGCTCCCATAATAGAATAAGTTGCAGTATCTTAGTCTAGAATCCATTACTTCCCAACATCAATATTTGACTCAGGTCTTTTATAATGAAATATGTAGAGGACAGGGTATATGGGAAGTTTGACCGTCAGACTTACTTGAGGTTATCGATTGTCGTCGTAATCGCCGAATTTACTTAAAATAATAAAGTAAGGTACAGCCTATGGGCCCTGAGTCGTAGATACAATGTGTAAAAATATTCCATAAATGTTCGTCACGAAATTCAGCAGATCGCTCGTTGATACCCGTAGGAATTCGAAGATACTTTACTCTTTGTGTTGCCTCGGTTTACTTATACTGGTCGGGGCGGAAGTCGGAAGATTCAAAATCGACTTTGTTCGAAGTAGCGGCAACATTTTTATGATCCGAGTGTATTTACTTGTATCCTTACGATCCTGATACTCCGAGGCAAAATAACAATAGGATTTGAATTGCCCTCTGGCTCATATGCCGCAACAAATTTTTATAGTTTGTGCTCATGTATAGGTACTTATGAACTATCTAAAATATATGTCGGATTGAAGTCAGGATTATGGAGATGGGCGTTTAATGAATTTTCATTGGAATTAGCCATTGCCGTGGTACAATGGAGAGTTTATTAGCACGGGCTTATTAACAAGATTACGCACTAGTGATGATGACCTTAGGTTCGAAACGAATCCGCGGTCACGGGATGGTAAACGTATGTTCTCGCACTGTTCAAGTCTAACTCTTTATTAACTAGATGCGATGTATTCGCTGGTTGTAAGGTGGCACTGTCATTCGTCGATGAGATCGTACGAAAGAATGAATCTCCGTCTCGATGATGTCGTCGAGGAAAACTATATTGAGTGGGTCTAAGGATATGAGATCCTCGGATTCGTCAAAGAAAGCTTTCGTTCCAAAGGAGAGGGAAATTAGCGCTGTTGCTAATTGGTCGATCTCCATATCGGCGTTTTGAAGGAGATGCTGGCCGCCCTTGAGGGGAGATTGTTGACGGGGGGCAACGCTCGTGGAGGATAGGTTTCTCCTATCTTTCCGTAGTTGCAACAAAGTCTATTTGACGGACTTCGCTTGACTAAATCTTAAGATCTATAGCGGGTCCTTACGTTAGCTAAACATACGCCACAAAGGCATGCCGACACCCGGCGATCATCTTACCCGAAGGACAAAATCTGCGTGTGGCGGGCCGCGGGATAGAAACTATTGAAGTATTTACTGCCACGTATCGCTACGACTATTTCTTTTAAGGAGAGGTATAGAGTTACTCTGTGCCTTTGTTAGATAAAACGTTCATCCCTTTGACCGCGGCTACGTTCGGCGACTGATTGTCGCCTCGAGCCCAAGCTCATGATCATAAATCTCGAACAATCGGAGCGGCATTCGTTTAATCCAAGTTACAGAGTTGCGGTATTCCCGCGAATCCAAGGAGGAGCTCCGGCGTTCTTTCATCTCCGACATATATAATAAGCTGAAGTACTGTAGGAAAGTAATTTACAGTGTTACTAGGTTTGGTTACATATTTCAATATCGTTCACGCCATCGCAAAAGCTTGTATGACGCTGCGTCGGCGTATATGCACACGGGGAGGTGATGGACGAGGCGAGGATGATAGCCTCCCGCGAAGTAGCGTCTGGCCCTGACGGAGTCCCGCGACGGGTATGAGGGGAGATGATGCGGGTCATGGCACCTAGACTGCGACTAGTATTTACATCATGTTCGAAGGAAGGTGCCAATCCTCGGATATGGCGCACGGCGAGGCTGGTATTGCTTCGGAAGGAGGGACGACCAGCCCTTGTATCGTCCGGTATGACTATAGGATGAAGTGTGCAATTTCTTCCAAAGAATGCGCTGGTTATGACATGGGATATGAAATATAACGGGCATCGCATTGTACCCATTTGCGCTATAGAAACGGAGATACGTGGATTTGAATATTCTAACCTGAATATGCAAAACTGCAATTACGCTTGATATGTCAAGGACCAGAGATGATATAGTAGCTCGAGCCAGCTGAAGTGCGCTGTATTTGGCAGCCAATGAGGAGTATATCTCGCACCTAATTGACGACAAATCTGCAATTGCAGCGGTGATACATTGTAGTTAATATTCAATAATGGGCCTATTACGATACAGATAGTATTAGCGTGACTGAAACACATTGCCGTCTCAGTAAAACCATTTTATTTCAAGCTTCACGCTACAGTTCTGAATCCGGACAAGACCGTTTCAAGTTCTCGCAAAAGCAAGCAGTCAAATTACGGTACTTACACGAGTTAGAGTCTAATACATTTTACTGGTCCAACATCGATGGGGCGATCTCGCACCGAAATTTTCGGAGGACCGCGTAATCTTCCAACGACGACCGCCGTACGAGCAGCGGATAAACTTATTTCGTTCCTTAAGTTGTCCTCACCGCGTCCTCTACTTCTTGATTCTTGGTTGGTAGCTTTAGCGGCTGCAGCTCCGAGAAATTGCATCTTGACCCGCTTTCTCGTATGTCGCATGTGGCGTCTCACTTTCCGCCGTAGACTCTTGTCGGATCTATATACGTTGAACCATTTGCGCGAGACAATCGCGGCGCTCCGCAGGGACGAGGGATCCAATTTTCGAAGTATCAAGTGCGAAACCTCCAGTGGTAGTTCTGAAATGATATCTACCTTACTTGGCACGAACAAACCAACGACGCGTAGCACAGATCTAAAGAAACTCCATGTTGCTTCTATTGTGGCGCGAGCACGACTGACGGTCTGGCTGAGAATGAATTCTTATATATGTGCCGTTCGTCACGGTGCACTGCGAGTTCCGGCTCCGGTGAGAGTCCTGGACAGGCAGAATCGATGGTATGTGCATGTATTTTCACTTACATCGGGTTCACATTATGATTAGAGTTAGAGGCGCGAAACGGATCTTCATTTGGTTTAGACGTTGTAGTTATGCAATAGAGCAGATATTTACTAGTGTAAATTTGATTGTTATATAATTTGACAAGTAGTCGTGGTAATTAGGTACTCGAGAAGCTAATGACAATGATCCTGGGTTCAATAACAAAGCCGCGGTCAACGGGATAACAGAATTCGTTTTCATCCTGATTCCAAGTTGTACCATACTTCCTTATCTACGGTATAGGTAGGACTGAACAAACTCTTTGTCAAAACATAGAATATCCACCGAGTGTTAAGGCTCTTTGTAACTGGCTAATGTGACCTCACGAGAGAATGATTTTCCGGCACGATGATGCTGCAGAGGAAAACTATGATGGGTGTGTCTAAGGGCACCAGAACATCGGATACGTGGAGAAATGACTTCGCTCGGAAAGAGATTGGAAGTGACGTTACTATTAATTGGACAATTTCCATGTTGATGGTTAGAGAAGGATGCTAGTAGCCCTTGAGGGAACGTTGCTAGCGGGAAGCGTCGTCCGTGGAAAAATAGATTTCACCTATCATCCCGTAGTTGAAACAAAGACTGTTTGCCTGTTTAGGACTGTTAAGGACTTTAATTAACTAAATCTTAAGGTTTATAATGGGTCCTCAGGCTAGCTAAACATATACTGTTGAGATGTGTTGACATCTGGCAATCATCTTATCCGACGGATAGAGTCTGCGTGTGGCGAGTCACGGGACAGAAACCGTTGGAATGTTTACTGTCACGTGCCGCTACGATTATTTCATTTAAGGACAGCTATAGAATTACTCCATGCCTTTATTAGACAAAACGTTCATCCCTTGACCGCGGCTACGTTCGGTGACTGGTTGTCGCCTCGAGGCCAAGTGCAGTATCACAAGTTTCGAACAATTACAATCGGACTAGATGACTACGATTGTTTAATTACAGCTATGGTAGAATCTAGATTACAATGTTACGGGATTTTCCCAAAATTCCAAACGGAAGGTTCCCGTGTTCTATCATCTCCGATTTATATTTATGCTTGATCTGTCTGGGACCAGTCTGGATATAGCGCAAACTGGCTGGCAAACGATGTATTTGGCAAGAAATGTGGAGTACCTGGCACATCGAATTGTCGACATATCAGCAACAGCAACGGAGATACGTGGAGTTGAATATTTGAGTCTGAATCTGCAAAACAACAATTACACTGCATATAACAGAGACCAGAGTCGATGTTCTGGCGCGCAACACATCTGCACTCCATCCCGCGCGGCTTGGCATCCAACGGTCCACGTGCCATCCTTCGAATCCTCCGTTGGCCCAAGGACCTATCATAAAGCCGAAATCCCAACTGCATTGTTCGCACATATGGTCTAAGTCAATCTGTTTGCCCGAAAAGACTTTCTAATTCTAGAAGTGTTTTCGGTCGGTTTTTAGAAAGGTCCTTGCGTTTGTTACGCCCTCTTAAGAATTACGGAGAAGGCGGGTATTGGCCTAACGAAAAAAGCGGACATCTACCTAACGGAAAATCTGAGATTTCCCATAAACAATGTCGCCTAGGACCCACGTTGGTAGGAGGCTTCTTCATCCTCTCTTCCTTTCTAACATTAGACATAACCAATCGGCATCGCGGATCATTGCCCTCACTTTCCTAACTAACAATGTAATCAACGAATCCGCGTTCTTCGCTCAAAGGGCACACCAATACCGAGCTTCGTACTCACATCAGAATAAACTTTAGAGTTACATCATCTCTCACGGTGACTAGAGTTCCTGCAATCCCTATAACTCTTACCGTTCCTATATCTCTCAGAGTTCCATCGTCTCTCGCGGTGACTAAAGTTCCTGCAATCCCTATAACTCTCACCGTTCCTATATCTCTAAGAGCCTCCTATTTCTCTCACAGTATCCAGAAGTCCGACAGCTCCTACAGCTCTCACGGACCTAGAGCTTCTATAGCTCACACTCTCATCTAAGAATAATCCATTTCTTCGTTATCTGTATCTTAAGCAACGGCGTTCTTACTCAGTGTGATTGTATAAATCGTTGGAAATACGTATATTTTTTATAACTTTGTGACCCACAGTGTTATACCACAACGACTACACCTATTATCCTAAGCGAAATACGGGGATCGTACTATCCGTGGAGTCGATTATTCCAATCGTAACGGGAATTTACGACACCCATTGACGCGTATTCAAACGAACGCGTCTCCCCGCGATAGCTCGAAAATACAGTCGACACAGCGCAAACCGAATAAGTACTGTATTTGGCTGTAATTGTGGAGTATAGCGCGCATCGCATTTGCGATATGTATCCAATAGCAGCGCTGATACGTTGGTTTGAACATTTAGACATGAATATGCAAAACAGCAATTACGCTGAATCTGTCAGTGACCAGAGAAGACGTAAGACAGAAGAGATGATAGAATCGGAAGATGTGCTCGGTGCTCACCAGCAAATCAGGAGCATAACGCTCACCGAATTGTCGTCATATCTGCCATAGAAACGAAGATACGTTGCTTTCGATATTCAAGCATGAATATGCTAAACTGCTATTATGGTGTATTTGACAGGGACAAGAGTGAACAAAACGCTAACCTACTGATGTGCGCTGTATATGACATCAGTTGTCAAATATAACGTGCACCGAATTGTCTGTAAGTGTGCCATAGAAACGGAGATTCGTTGGTTGGAATATTTAATACTGAATATGTAAAGCTGCAAATACGCAGGGTTCGGCTGGGTCCCGATTTTACATCCATCAAACGGAATAACGTGCACTGTGTTTGGCAGCAAATTTGGAGTATAACGAGCCTCTAATTGTAGCCATATGTGCCATAGAATCGGAGATACGTCGGTTTGAATACTTAATCCTGAATATACGAAACTGCAACTACGCTGGATCTGGCTGGGTCCAGATTTTACATAGCGTAAACCGGATGATGTGCACTGTACTTGGCATCAGATGTGGAATATAACGCGCATCGCATGGCCAATGTTTCTGGAAAACAAGCGGAGATACCTTGATTCGAATATGTAAGCATTAATATCCAAAACTGCAATTTCGATGGATTTCTCCGAGTCCAGTCTTGACAGTGTGCAAACGGGCTGATGTGTGCTGTATTTGGCAGCAAATGTGCAGTATTACGTACATCCTATTGTCGACGTACGTACAATGGATACGGAGATACTTTCACTTGAATAACAAGGCTTGAATATGCAAAACTACAAATACGCTGGATTTGACTCGGTCCGGATTTAACACGGCTTAAACCAGATGAAGCGCTCTGCGTATGGCAGTCAATGTGGAATATAAAGCGCATCGTATTGTCGACATATGTGCTATTGAATCGGAGTAACGTTGATTTGAATATTTAAGCCCGAACATACAAAATTGCATTTGGGCTGGATTTTGCAGGGACCACAGTTGACACGGCGCAATCGAGCTGATAGGCAATGTAACTCCAGCAAATGCGGAGTACAAGGTGTATGGAATTGTCGACATATGTGCAAAAGAAGCGGCGAATCTTTGAATGCGATATTTAAGCATTAACAACAAAAACTATAATTACTCTGGATTTTACAGGGTCCAGAGTTGACAAAGCACAGACCGGCTGATTTGGCATCATATGTGGAGTATTCTGCGCATCGAATAGGCGACATAGAAACCAAGATACGTTCATTTGAATATGCAATATTTGAATATTTCGCCTGAAAATGCATAATTGCGTATACGCTGAGTTTGGCTGCGCCCACACGTTACATAACTCAAACCAGGTAATATACATTGTGTTTGGCAGAAAAAGTGGCGTATATCGCGCATCGAATTGTCGGCATATCTGCAATGCAAACGGCGATACGGTGATTTGAATAATTAATCATGAATATGCAAAGCACCAATTTCGCTAGGTTTGACAGAGACCGGAGTTGACATGGTACAAACCAGCAGATGTGCGGTGCACATGACATCGGATGTGAAATGTAACGAGCATCGCTTTGTCGCCATATGTGCAATAGAAACGGAGATACATTCATTTGAATATGTTAACCTTAATTTGTAAAACTGCAATTACGCTTGATATGTCGAGGACCAGAGATGATATAATAGCACGAGCCAGCTGATGTGAGCTGTATTTGGCAGGCAATGAGGAGTATATCTCGCATCTAATTGACGACAAATCTGCAATTGCAGCGATGATACATTGTAGTTAATATTCAATAATGGGCCTATTACGATACAGATAGTATTATCGTGAATGAAACACATTGCCGTCTCAGTAAAACCATTTTATTTCAAGCTTCGCGCTACAGTTCTGAATCCGGACAAGACCGTTTCAAGTTCTCGCAAGAGCAAGCAGTCAAATTAAGGTATTTACACGAGTTAGAGTCTAATACATTTTATTGGTCCAACATCGATGGGGCGATCTCGCATCGAAATTTTCAGAGGACCGCGTAACCTTCCAACGACGACCGCCGTACGAGCAGCGGATAAACTTATTTCGTGCCTTAGGTTGCCCTCACCACGTCCTGTACTTCTTGATTCTTGGTTGGTAGTTTTAGCGGCTGCAGGTCCGAGAAATTGCATCTTGACCCGCTTGCTCGCATGTCGCATGTGACGTCTCACTTTCCGCCGTAGACACTTGTCGGATCTACAAACGTTGAGCCATTTGCGCGAGACAAGCGCGGCGCTCTGCAGGGACGAGGGATCCAATTTTCGAAGTATCAAGTGCGATACCTCCAGTGGTAGTTCGGAAATGATATCTACTTTACTTGGCACGAACAAACCAACGACGCGTAGTAGAGATCTAAAAAATTCCATGTTGCTTCTACTGTTGCGCGAGCACGACTGACGGTCTGGCTAAGAGTGGAGGCTTATATATGTGCTGTTCGTCACGGTGCACTGCGAGTTCCGGTTCCGGGTGAGAGTGCTGGTCAGGCAGAATCGATGGTATGTGCATGTATTTTCACTTACATCGGGTTCACAATATGATTAGAGTTAGAGGCGCGAAACGGATCTTCATTTGGTTCAGACGTTGTAGTTATGCAATAGGGCAGATATTTACTAGTGTAAATTTGATTGTTATATAATTTGACAAGTAGTCGTGGTAATTAGGTACTCGAGAAGCTAATGACAATGATCCTGGGTTCAATAACAGAGCCGCGATCAACGGGATAACAGAATTCGTTTTCATCCTGATTACAAGTAGTACCATACTTCCTTATCTACGGTATAGATAGGACTGATCACACTCTTTGTCAAAACATAGAATATCCACCGAGTGTTAAGGCTCTTTGTAACTGGCTAATGTGACCTCACGAGAGAATGATTTTCCGGCACGATGATGCTGCAGAGGAAAACTATGATGGGTGTGTCTAAGGGCACCAGAACATCGGATACGTGGAGAAATGACTTCGCTCGGAAAGAGATTGAAAGTGACGTTACTGTTAACTGGACAATTTCCATGTTGATGGTTAGAGAAGGATGCTAGTAGCCCTCGAGGGAACGTTGCTAGCGTGAAGCGTCGTCCGTGGAAAAATAGATTTCACCTATCATCCCGTAGTTGAAACAAAGACTGTTTGCCTGTTTAGGACTGTTAAGGACTTTAATTAACTAAATCTTAAGGTTTATAATGGGTCCTCAGGCTAGCTAAACATATACTGTTGAGATGTGTTGACATCTGGCAATCATCTTATCCGACGGATAGAGTCTGCGTGTGGCGAGTCACGGGACAGAAACCGTTGGAATGTTTACTGTCACGTGCCGCTACGATTATTTCATTTAAGGACAGCTATAGAATTACTCCATGCCTCTATTAGACAAAACGTTCATCCCTTGACCGCGGCTACGTTCGGTGACTGGTTGTCGCCTCGAGGCCAAGTGCAGTATCACAAGTTTCGAACAATTACAATCGGACTGGATGACTACGATTGTTTAATTACAGCTATGGTAGAATCTAGATTACAATGTTACGGGATTTTCCCAAAATTCCAAACGGAAGGTTCCCGTGTTCTATCATCTCCGATTTATATTTATGCTTGATCTGTCTGGGACCAGTCTGGATATAGCGCAAACTGGCTGGCAAACGATGTATTTGGCAAGAAATGTGGAGTACCAGGCACATCGAATTGTCGACATATCAGCAACAGCAACGGAGATACGTGGAGTTGAATATTTGAGTCTGAATCTGCAAAACAACAATTACACTGCATATAACAGAGACCAGAGTCGATGTTCTGGCGCGCAACACATCTGCACTCCATCCCGCGCGGCTTGGCATCCAACGGACCACGTGCCATCCTTCGAATCCTACATAGGCCCAAGGACCCATCATAAAGCCGAAATCCCAACTGCATTGTTCGCACATATGGTCTAAGTCAATCTGTTTGCCCGAAAAGACTTTCTAATTCTAGAAGTGTTTTCGGTCGGTTTTTAGAAAGGTCCTTGGGTTTATTACGCCCTCTTAAGAATTACGGAGAAGGCGGGTATTGGCCTAACGAAAAAAGCGGACATCTACCTAACGGAAAATCTGTGATTTCCCATAAACAATGTCGCCTAGGACCCACGTTGGTAGGAGGCTTCTTCCTCCTCTCTTCCTTTCTAACATTAGTCATAACCAATCGGCATCGCGGATCAATGCCCTCACTTTCCTAACTAACAATGTAATCAACGATTCCGCGTTCTTCGCTCAAAGGGCACACCAATACCGAGCTTCGTACTCACATCAGAATAAACTTTAGAGTTACATCATCTCTCACGGTGACTAGAGTTCCTGCAATCCCTATAACTCTTACCGTTCCTATATCTCTCAGAGTTCCATCGTCTCTCGCGGTGACTAAAGTTCCTGCAATCCCTATAACTCTCACCGTTCCTATATCTCTAATAGCCTCCTATTTCTCTCACAGTATCCAGAAGTCCGACAGCTCCTACAGCTCTCACGGACCTAGATCTCCTATAGCTCACACTCTCATCTAAGAATAATCCATTTCTTCGTTATCTGTATCTTAAGCAACGGCGTTCTTACTCAGTGTGATTGTATAAATCGTTGGAAATACATATATTTTTTATAACTTTGTGACCCCCAGTGTTATACCACAACGACTACACCTATTATCCTAAGCGAAATACGGGGATCGAACTATCCGTGGAGTCGATTATTCCAATCGTAACGGGAATTAACGACTCCCATTGACGCGTATTCAAACGAACGCGTCTCGCCGCGATAGCTCGAAAATACAGTCGACATAGAGCAAACCGAATGAGTACTGTATTTGGCTGTAATTGTGGAGTATATCGCACATCGCATTTGCGATATGTATCCAATTGCAGCGCTGATACGTTGGTTTGAACATTTAGGCATGAATATGCAAAACAGCAATTACGCTGAATCTGTCAGTGACCAGAGAAGACGTAAGACAGAAGAGATGTTAGAATCGGAAGAGGTGCTCAGTGCTCACCAGAAAATCAGGAGCATAACGATCACCGAATTGTCGTCATATCTGCCATAGAAACGAAGATACGTTGCTTTCGATATTCAAGCATGAATATGCTAAACTGCTATTATGGTGTATTTGACAGGGACAAGAGTGAACAAAACGCTAACCTACTGTTGTGCGCTGTATATGACATCAGTTGTCAAATAAAACGCACACCGAATTGTCTGTAAGTGTGCCATAGAAACGGAGATTCGTTGGTTCGTATATTTAATACTGAATATGTAAAGCTGCAAATACGCAGGGTTCGGCTGGGTCCCGATTTTACATGCATCAAACGGAATAACGTGCGCTGTGTTTGCCAGCAAATTTGGAGTTTAACGAGCCTCTAATTGTAGCCATGTATGCCATAGAATCGGAGATACGTCGGTTTGAATACTTAATCCTGAATATACGAAACTGCAACTACGCTGGATCTGGCTGGGTCCAGAATTTACATAGCGTAAACCGTATGATGTGCACTGTACTTGGCATCAGATGCGGAATATAACGCGCATAGCATGGCCTATGTTTCTGCAAAACAAACGGAGATACCTTGATTCGAATATGTAAGCATTAATATCCAAAACTGCAATTACGCTGGATTTCTCCGAGTCCAGTCTTGACAGTGTGCAAACGGGCTGATGTGTGCTGTATTTGGCAGCAAATGTGCAGTATTTCGTACATCCTGTTGTCGACGTACCTACAATGGATACGGAGATACTTTCACTCGAATAACAAGGCTTGAATATGCAAAACTACAAATACGCTGGATTTGACTCGGTCCGGATTTAACACGGCATAAACCAGATGAAGCGTTCTGCGTATGGCAGTCAATGTGGATTATAAAGCGCATCGTATTGTCGACATATGTGCTATTGAATCGGAGTAACGTTGATTTTAATATTTAAGCCCGAACATACAAAATTGCATTTGGGCTGGATTTTGCAGGGACCAGAGTTGACACAGCGCAAACGAGCTGATGGGCAATGTAACTGCAGCAAATACGGAGTACAAGGCGTATGGAGTTGTCGACATATGTGCAAAAGAAGCGGCGAATCTTTGAATGCAGTATTTAAGCATTAACAACAAAAACTACAATTACGCTGGATTTTACAGGGTCCAGAGTTGACATAGCACAGACCGGCTGATTTGGCATCATATGTGGAGTGTTCTGCGCATCGAATAGGCGACATAGAAACCAAGATACGTTCATTTGAATATGTAATATTTGAATATTTCGCCCGAAAATGCATAATTGCGTATACGCTGAGTTTGGCTGCGCCCACACGTTACATAACTCAAACCAGGTAATATACATTGTGTTTGGCAGAAAAAGTGGCGTATATCGCGCATCGAATTGTCGGCATATCTGCAATGCAAACGGCGATACGGTGATTTGAATAATTAATCATGAATATGCAAAGCAGCAATTTCGCTAGGTTTGACAGAGACCGGAGTTGACATGGTACAAACCAGCAGATGTGCGGTGCACATGACATCGGATGTGAAATGTAACGGGCATCGCTTTGTCGCCATATGTGCAATAGAAACGGAGATACATTCATTTGAATATGTTAACCTTAATTTGTAAAACTGCAATTACGCTTGATATGTCGAGGACCAGAGATGATATAATAGCACGAGCCAGCTGATGTGAGCTGTATTTGGCAGGCAATGAGGAGTATATCTCGCATCTAATTGACGACAAATCTGCAATTGCAGCGATGATACATTGTAGTTAATATTCAATAATGGGCCTATTACGATACAGATAGTATTATCGTGAATGAAACACATTGCCGTCTCAGTAAAACCATTTTATTTCAAGCTTCGCGCTACAGTTCTGAATCCGGACAAGACCGTTTCAAGTTCTCGCAAGAGCAAGCAGTCAAATTAAGGTATTTACACGAGTTAGAGTCTAATACATTTTATTGGTCCAACATCGATGGGGCGATCTCGCATCGAAATTTTCAGAGGACCGCGTAACCTTCCAACGACGACCGCCGTACGAGCAGCGGATAAACTTATTTCGTGCCTTAGGTTGCCCTCACCACGTCCTCTACTTCTTGATTCTTGGTTGGTAGTTTTAGCGGCTGCAGGTCCGAGAAATTGCATCTTGACCCGCTTGCTCGCATGTCGCATGTGACGTCTCACTTTCCGCCGTAGACACTTGTCGGATCTACAAACGTTGAGCCATTTGCGCGAGACAAGCGCGGCGCTCTGCAGGGACGAGGGATCCAATTTTCGAAGTATCAAGTGCGATACCTCCAGTGGTAGTTCGGAAATGATATCTACTTTACTTGGCACGAACAAACCAACGACGCGTAGTAGAGATCTAAAAAATTCCATGTTGCTTCTACTGTTGCGCGAGCACGACTGACGGTCTGGCTAAGAGTGGAGGCTTATATATGTGCTGTTCGTCACGGTGCACTGCGAGTTCCGGTTCCGGGTGAGAGTGCTGGTCAGGCAGAATCGATGGTATGTGCATGTATTTTCACTTACATCGGGTTCACAATATGATTAGAGTTAGAGGCGCGAAACGGATCTTCATTTGGTTCAGACGTTGTAGTTATGCAATAGGGCAGATATTTACTAGTGTAGATTTGATTGTTATATAATTTGACAAGTAGTCGTGGTAATTAGGTACTCGAGAAGCTAATGACAATGATCCTGGGTTCAATAACAGAGCCGCGGTCAACGGGATAACAGAATTCGTTTTCATCCTGATTACAAGTAGTACCATACTTCCTTATCTACGGTATAGGTAGGACTGATCACACTCTTTGTCAAAACATAGAATATCCACCGAGTGTTAAGGCTCTTTGTAACTGGCTAATGTGACCTCACGAGAGAATGATTTTCCGGCACGATGATGCTGCAGAGGAAAACTATGATGGGTGTGTCTAAGGGCACCAGAACATCGGATACGTGGAGAAATGACTTCGCTCGGAAAGCGATTGAAAGTAACGTAACCGTTAATTGGACAATTTCCATGTTGATGGTTAGAGAAGGATGCTAGTAGCCCTTGAGGGAACGTTGCTAGCGGGAAGCGTCGTCCGTGGAAAAATAGATTTCACCTATCATCCCGTAGTTGAAACAAAGACTGTTTGCCTCTTTAGGACTGTTAAGGACTTTAATTAACTAAATCTTTAGGTTTACAATGGGTCCTCAGGCTAGCTAAACATATACTGTTGAGATGCGTTGACATCTGGCAATCATCTTATCCGACGGATAGAGTCTGCGTGTGGCGAGTCACGGGACAGAAACCGTTGGAATGTTTACTGTCACGTGCCGCTACGATTATTTCATTTAAGGACAGCTATAGAATTAATCCATGCCTTTATTAGACAAAACGTTCATCCCTTGACCGCGGCTACGTTCGGTGACTGGATGTCGCCTCGAGGCCAAGTGCAGTATCACAAGTTTCGAACAATTACAATCGGACTAGATGACTACGATTGTTTAATTACATCTATGGTAGAATCTAGATTACAATGTTACGGGATTTTCCCAAAATTCCAAACGGAAGGTTCCCGTGTTCTATCATCTCCGATTTATATTTATGCTTGATCTGTCTGGGACCAGTCTGGATATAGCGCAAACTGGCTGGCAAACGATGTATTTGGCAAGAAATGTGGAGTACCAGGCACATCGAATTGTCGACATATCAGCAACAGCAACGGAGATACGTGGAGTTGAATATTTGAGTCTGAATCTGCAAAACAACAATTACACTGCATATAACAGTGACCAGAGTCGATGTTCTGGCGCGCAACACATCTGCACTCCATCCCGCGCGGCTTGGCATCCAACGGTCCACGTGCCATCCTTCGAATCCTCCATAGTCCCAAGGACCCATCATAAAGCCGAAATCCCAACTGCATTGTTCGCACATATGGTCTAAGTCAATCTGTTTGCCCGAAAAGACTTTCTAATTCTAGAAGTGTTTTCGGTCGGTTTTTAGAAAGGTCCTTGGGTTTATTACGCCCTCTTAAGAATTACGGAGAAGGCGGGTATTGGCCTAACGAAAAAAGCGGACATCTACCTAACGGAAAATCTGAGATTTCCCATAAACAATGTCGCCTAGGACCCACGTTGGTAGGAGGCTTCTTCCTCCTCTCTTCCTTTCTAACATTAGTCATAACCAATCGGCATCGCGGATTATTGCCCTCACTTTCCTAACTAGCAATGTAATCAACGAATCCGCGTTCTTCGCTCAACGGGCACACCAATACCGAGCTTCGTACTCACATCAGAATAAACTTTAGAGTTACATCATCTCTCACGGTGACTAGAGTTCCTGCAATCCCTATAACTCTTACCGTTCCTATATCTCTCAGAGTTCCATCGTCTCTCGCGGTGACTAAAGTTCCTCCAGTCCCTATAACTTTCACCGTTCCTATATCTCTAAGAGCCTCCTATTTCTCTCACAGTATCCAGAAGTCCGACAGCTCCTACAGCTCTCACGGACCTAGAGCTCCTATAGCTCACACTCTCATCTAAGAATAATCCATTTCTTCGTTATCTGTATCTTAAGCAACGGCGTTCTTACTCAGTGTGATAGTATAAATCGTTGGAAATACATATATTTTTTATAACTTTGTGACCCCCAGTGTTATACCACAACGACTACACCTATTATCCAATGCGAAATACGGGGATCGAACTATCCGTGGAGTCGATTATTCCAATCGTAACGGGAATTTACGACTCCCATTGACGCGTATTCAAACGAACGCGTCTCCCCGCGATAGCTCGAAAATACAGTCGACACAGCGCAAACCGAATAAGTACTGTATTTGGCTGTAATTGTGGAGTATATCGCGCATCGCATTTGCGATATGTATCCAATAGCAGCGCTGATACGTTGGTTTGAACATTTAGGCATGAATATGCAAAACAGCAATTACGCTGAATCTGTTAGTGACCAGAGAAGACGTAAGACAGAAGAGATGATAGAATCGGAAGAGGTGCTCTGTGCTCACCAGAAAATCAGGAGCATAACGCGCACCGAATTGTCGTCATATCTGCCATAGAAACGAAGATACGTTCCTTTCGATATTCAAGCATGAATATGCTAAACTGCTATTATGGTGTATTTGACAGGGACAAGAGTGAACAAAACGCTAACCTACTGATGTGCGCTGTATATGACATCAGTTGTCAAATATAACGCGCACCGAATTGTCTGTAAGTGTGCCATAGAAACGGAGATTCGTTGGTTGGAATATTTAATACTGAATATGTAAAGCTGCAAATACGCAGGGTTCGGCTGGGTCCCGATTTTACATGCATCAAACGGAATAACGTGCACTGTGTTTGGCAGCAAATTTGGAGTATAACGAGCCTCTAATTGTAGCCATATGTGCCATAGAATCGGAGATACGTCGGTTTGAATACTTAATCCTGAATATACGAAACTGCAACTACGCTGGATCTGGCTGGGTCCAGATTTTACATAGCGTAAACCGGATGATGTGCACTGTACTTGGCATCAGATGTGGAATATAACGCGCATCGCATGGCCAATGTTTCTGGAAAACAAGCGGAGATACCTTGATTCGAATATGTAAGCATTAATATCCAAAACTGCAATTTCGATGGATTTCTCCGAGTCCAGTCTTGACAGTGTGCAAACGGGCTGATGTGTGCTGTATTTGGCAGCAAATGTGCAGTATTACGTATATCCTATTGTCGACGTACCTACAATGGATACGGAGATACTTTCACTTGAATAACAAGGCTTGAATATGCAAAACTACAAATACGCTGGATTTGACTCGGTCCGGATTTAACACGGCTAAAACCAGATGAAGCGCTCTGCGTATGGCAGTCAATGTGGAATATAACGCGCATCGTATTGTCGACATATGTGCTATTGAATCGGAGTAACGTTGATTTGAATATTTAAGCCCGAACATACAAAATTGCATTTGGGCTGGATTGTGCAGGGACCAGAGTTGACACAGCGCAAACGAGCTGATGGGCAATGTAACTACAGCAAATGAGGAGTACAAGTGGTATGGAATTGTCGACATATGTGCAAACGAAGCGGCGAATCTTTGAATGCAATATTTAAGCATTAACAACAAAAACTACAATTACGCTGGGTTTTACAGGGTCCAGAGTTGACATAGCACAGACCGGCTGATTTGGCATCATATGTGGAGTATTCTGCGCATCGAATATGCGACATAGAAATCAAGATACGTTCATTTGAATATGCAATATTTGAATATTTCGCCTGAAAATGCATAATTGCGTATACGCTGAGTTTGGCTGCGCCCACACGTTACATAACTCAAACCAGATAATATACATTGTGTTTGTCAGCAAAAGTGGCGTATATCGCGCATCGAATTGTCGGCATATCTGCAATGCAAACGGCGATACGGTGATTTGAATAATTAATCATGAATATGCAAAGCACCAATTTCGCTAGGTTTGACAGAGACCGGAGTTGACATGGTACAAACCAGCAGATGTGCGGTGCACATGACATCGGATGTGAAATGTAACGAGCATCGCTTTGTCGCCATATGTGCAATAGAAACGGAGATACATTCATTTGAATATGTTAACCTTAATTTGTAAAACTGCAATTACGCTTGATATGTCGAGGACCAGAGATGATATAATAGCACGAGCCAGCTGATGTGAGCTGTATTTGGCAGGCAATGAGGAGTATATCTCGCATCTAATTGACGACAAATCTGCAATTGCAGCGATGATACATTGTAGTTAATATTCAATAATGGGCCTATTACGATACAGATAGTATTATCGTGACTTTAACACATTGCCGTCTCAGTAAAACCATTTTATTTCAAGCTTCGCGCTACAGTTCTGAATCCGGACAAGACCGTTTCAAGTTCTCGCAAGAGCAAGCAGTCAAATTAAGGTACTTACACGAGTTAGAGTCTAATACATTTTATTGGTCCAACATCGATGGGGCGATCTCGCATCGAAATTTTCAGAGGACCGCGTAACCTTCCAACGACGACCGCCGTACGAGCAGCGGATAAACTTATTTCGTGCCTTAGGTTGCCCTCACCACGTCCTCTACTTCTTGATTCTTGGTTGGTAGTTTTAGCGGCTGCAGGTCCGAGAAATTGCATCTTGACACGCTTTCTCGTATGTCGCATGTGACGTCTCACTTTCCGCCGTAGACACTTGTCGGATCTACAAACGTTGAACCGTTTGCGCGAGACAAGCGCGGCGCTCTGCAGGGACGAGGGATCCAATTTTCGAAGTATCAAGTGCGATACCTCCAGTGGTAGTTCGGAAATGATATCTACTTTACTTGGCACGAACAAACCAGCGACGCGTAGTAGAGATCTAAAAAATTCCATGTTGCTTCTACTGTTGCGCGAGCACGACTGGCGGTCTGGCTAAGAGTGGAGGCTTATATATGTGCTGTTCGTCACGGTGCACTGCGAGTTCCGGTTCCGGGTGAGAGTGCTGGTCAGGCAGAATCGATGGTATGTGCATGTATTTTCACTTACATCGGGTTCACAATATGATTAGAGTTAGAGGCGCGAAACGGATCTTCATTTGGTTCAGACGTTGTAGTTATGCAATAGGGCAGATATTTACTAGTGTAAATTTGATTGTTATATAATTTGACAAGTAGTCGTGGTAATTAGGTACTCGAGAAGCTAATGACAATGATCCTGGGTTCAATAACAAAGCCGCGGTCAACGGGATAACAGAATTCGTTTTCATCCTGATTCCAAGTTGTACCATACTTCCTTATCTACGGTATAGGTAGGACTGAACAAACTCTTTGTCAAAACATAGAATATCCACCGAGTGTTAAGGCTCTTTGTAACTGGCTAATGTGACCTCAAGAGAGAATGATTTTCCGGCACGATGATGCTGCAGAGGAAAACTATGATGGGTGTGTCTAAGGGCACCAGAACATCGGATACGTGGAGAAATGACTTCGCTCGGAAAGAGATTGAAAGTGACGTTACTGTTAATTGGACAATTTCCATGTTGATGGTTAGAGAAGGATGCTAGTAGCCCTTGAGGGAACGTTGCTAGCGGGAAGCGTCGTCCGTGGAAAAATAGATTTCACCTATCATCCCGTAGTTGAAACAAAGACTGTTTGCCTGCTTAGGACTGTTAAGGACTTTAATTAACTAAATCTTAAGGTTTATAATGGGTCCTCAGGCTAGCTAAACATATACTGTTGAGATGCGTTGACATCTGGCAATCATCTTATCCGACGGATAGAGTCTGCGTGTGGCGAGTCACGGGACAGAAACCGTTGGAATGTTTACTGTCACGTGCCGCTACGATTATTTCATTTAAGGACAGCTATAGAATTACTCCATGCCTTTATTAGACAAAACGTTCATCCCTTGACCGCGGCTACGTTCGGTGACTGGTTGTCGCCTCGAGGCCAAGTGCAGTATCACAAGTTTCGAACAATTACAATCGGACTAGATGACTACGATTGTTTAATTACAGCTATGGTAGAATCTAGATTACAATGTTACGGGATTTTCCCAAAATTCCAAACGGAAGGTTCCCGTGTTCTATCATCTCCGATTTATATTTATGCTTGATCTGTCTGGGACCAGTCTGGATATAGCGCAAACTGGCTGGCAAACGATGTATTTGGCAAGAAATGTGGAGTACCTGGCACATCGAATTGTCGACATATCAGCAACAGCAACGGAGATACGTGGAGTTGAATATTTGAGTCTGAATCTGCAAAACAACAATTACACTGCATATAACAGAGACCAGAGTCGATGTTCTGGCGCGCAACACATCTGCACTCCATCCCGCGTGGCTTGGCATCCAACGGTCCACGTGCCATCCTTCGAATCCTCCATAGGCCCAAGGACCCATCATAAAGCCGAAATCCCAACTGCATTGTTCGCACATATGGCCTAAGTCAATCTGTTTGCCCGAAAAGACTTTCTAATTCTAGAAGTGTTTTCGGTCGGTTTTTAGAAAGGTCCTTGGGTTTATTACGCCCTCTTAAGAATTACGGAGAAGGCGGGTATTGGCCTAACGAAAAAAGCGGACATCTACCTAACGGAAAATCTGAGATTTCCCATAAACAATGTCGCCTAGGACCCACGTTGGTAGGAGGCTTCTTCATCCTCTCTTCCTTTCTAACATTAGACATAACCAATCGGCATCGCGGATCATTGCCCTCACTTTCCTAACTAACAATGTAATCAACGAATCCGCGTTCTTCGCTCAAAGGGCACACCAATACCGAGCTTCGTACTCACATCAGAATAAACTTTAGAGTTACATCATCTCTCACGGTGACTAGAGTTCCTGCAATCCCTATAACTCTTACCGTTCCTATATCTCTCAGAGTTCCATCGTCTCTCGCGGTGACTAAAGTTCCTGCAATCCCTATAACTCTCACCGTTCCTATATCTCTAAGAGCCTCCTATTTCTCTCACAGTATCCAGAAGTCCGACAGCTCCTACAGCTCTCACGGACCTAGAGCTTCTATAGCTCACACTCTCATCTAAGAATAATCCATTTCTTCGTTATCTGTATCTTAAGCAACGGCGTTCTTACTCAGTGTGATTGTATAAATCGTTGGAAATACGTATATTTTTTATAACTTTGTGACCCACAGTGTTATACCACAACGACTACACCTATTATCCTAAGCGAAATACGGGGATCGTACTATCCGTGGAGTCGATTATTCCAATCGTAACGGGAATTTACGACACCCATTGACGCGTATTCAAACGAACGCGTCTCCCCGCGATAGCTCGAAAATACAGTCGACACAGCGCAAACCGAATAAGTACTGTATTTGGCTGTAATTGTGGAGTATAGCGCGCATCGCATTTGCGATATGTATCCAATAGCAGCGCTGATACGTTGGTTTGAACATTTAGACATGAATATGCAAAACAGCAATTACGCTGAATCTGTCAGTGACCAGAGAAGACGTAAGACAGAAGAGATGATAGAATCGGAAGATGTGCTCGGTGCTCACCAGCAAATCAGGAGCATAACGCTCACCGAATTGTCGTCATATCTGCCATAGAAACGAAGATACGTTGCTTTCGATATTCAAGCATGAATATGCTAAACTGCTATTATGGTGTATTTGACAGGGACAAGAGTGAACAAAACGCTAACCTACTGATGTGCGCTGTATATGACATCAGTTGTCAAATATAACGTGCACCGAATTGTCTGTAAGTGTGCCATAGAAACGGAGATTCGTTGGTTGGAATATTTAATACTGAATATGTAAAGCTGCAAATACGCAGGGTTCGGCTGGGTCCCGATTTTACATGCATCAAACGGAATAACGTGCACTGTGTTTGGCAGCAAATTTGGAGTATAACGAGCCTCTAATTGTAGCCATATGTGCCATAGAATCGGAGATACGTCGGTTTGAATACTTAATCCTGAATATACGAAACTGCAACTACGCTGGATCTGGCTGGGTCCAGATTTTACATAGCGTAAACCGGATGATGTGCACTGTACTTGGCATCAGATGTGGAATATAACGCGCATCGCATGGCCAATGTTTCTGGAAAACAAGCGGAGATACCTTGATTCGAATATGTAAGCATTAATATCCAAAACTGCAATTTCGATGGATTTCTCCGAGTCCAGTCTTGACAGTGTGCAAACGGGCTGATGTGTGCTGTATTCGGCAGCAAATGTGCAGTATTACGTACATCCTATTGTCGACGTACCTACAATGGATACGGAGATACTTTCACTTGAATAACAAGGCTTGAATATGCAAAACTACAAATACGCTGGATTTGACTCGGTCCGGATTTAACACGGCTAAAACCAGATGAAGCGCTCTGCGTATGGCAGTCAATGTGGAATATAACGCGCATCGTATTGTCGACATATGTGCTATTGAATCGGAGTAACGTTGATTTGAATATTTAAGCCCGAACATACAAAATTGCATTTGGGCTGGATTGTGCAGGGACCAGAGTTGACACAGCGCAAACGAGCTGATGGGCAATGTAACTACAGCAAATGAGGAGTACAAGGGGTATGGAATTGTCGACATATGTGCAAACGAAGCGGCGAATCTTTGAATGCAATATTTAAGCATTAACAACAAAAACTACAATTACGCTGGATTTTACAGGGTCCAGAGTTGACATAGCACAGACCGGCTGATTTGGCATCATATGTGGAGTATTCTGCGCATCGAATAGGCGACATAGAAACCCAGATACGTTCATTTGAATATGCAATATTTGAATATTTCGCCTGAAAATGCATAATTGCGTATACGCTGAGTTTGGCTGCGCCCACACGTTACATAACTCAAACCAGATAATATACATTGTGTTTGGCAGCAAAAGTGGCGTATATCGCGCATCGAATTGTCGGCATATCTGCAATGCAAACGGCGATACGGTGATTTGAATAATTAATCATGAATATGCAAAGCACCAATTTCGCTAGGTTTGACAGAGACCGGAGTTGACATGGTACAAACCAGCAGATGTGCGGTGCACATGACATCGGATGTGAAATGTAACGAGCATCGCTTTGTCGCCATATGTGCAATAGAAACGGAGATACATTCATTTGAATATGTTAACCTTAATTTGTAAAACTGCAATTACGCTTGATATGTCGAGGACCAGAGATGATATAATAGCACGAGCCAGCTGATGTGAGCTGTATTTGGCAGGCAATGAGGAGTATATCTCGCATCTAATTGATGACAAATCTGCAACTACAGCGATGATACATTGTAGTTAATATTCAATAATGGGCCTATTACGATACAGATAGTATTATCGTGACTGAAACACATTGCCGTCTCAGTAAAACCATTTTATTTCAAGCTTCGCGCTACAGTTCTGAATCCGGAAAAGACCGTTTCAAGTTCTCGCAAGAGCAAGCAGTCAAATTAAGGTACTTACACGAGTTAGAGTCTAATACATTTTATTGGTCCAACATCGATGGGGCGATCTCGCATCGAAATTCTCAAAGGACCGCGTAACCTTCCAACGACGACCGCCGTACGAGCAGCGGATAAACTTATTTCGTGCCTTAGGTTGCCCTCACCACGTCCTCTACTTCTTGATTCTTGGTTGGTAGCTTTAGCGGCTGCAGGTCCGAGAAATTGCATCTTGACCCGCTTTCTCGTATGTCGCATGTGACGTCTCACTTTTCGCCGTAGACACTTGTCGGATCTACAAACGTTGAACCATTTGCGCGAGACAAGCGCGGCGCTCTGCAGGGACGAGGGATCCAATTTTCGAAGTATCAAGTGCGATACCTCCAGTGGTAGTTCGGAAATGATATCTACTTTACTTGGCACGAACAAACCAACGACGCGTAGTAGAGATCTAAAAAATTCCATGTTGCTTCTACTGTTGCGCGAGCACGACTGACGGACTGGCTAAGCGTGGAGGCTTATATATGTGCTGTTCGTCACGGTGCACTGCGAGTTCCGGTTCCGGGTGAGAGTGCTGGTCAGGCAGAATCGATGGTATGTGCATGTATTTTCACTTACATCGGGTTCACATTATGATTAGAGTTAGAGGCGCGAAACGGATCTTCATTTGGTTTAGACGTTGTAGTTATGCAATAGAGCAGATATTTACTAGTGTAAATTTGATTGTTATATAATTTGACAAGTGGTCGTGGTAATTAGGTACTCGAGAAGCTAATGACAATGATCCTGGGTTCAATAACAAAGCCGCGGTCAACGGGATAACAGAATTCGTTTTCATCCTGATTCCAAGTTGTACCAAACTTCCTTATCTACGGTATAGGTAGGACTGAACAAACTCTTTGTCAAAACATAGAATATCCACCGAGTGTTAAGGCTCTTTGTAACTGGCTAATGTGACCTCAAGAGAGAATGATTTTCCGGCACGATGATGCTGTAGAGGAAAACTATGATGGGTGTGTCTAAGGGCACCAGAACATCGGATACGTGGAGAAATGACTTCGCTCGGAAAGAGATTGAAAGTGACGTTACTGTTAATTGGACAATTTCCATGTTGATGGTTAGAGAAGGATGCTAGTAGCCCTTGAGGGAACGTTGCTAGCGGGAAGCGTCGTCCGTGGAAAAATAGATTTCAGCTATCATCCCGTAGTTGAAACAAAGACTGTTTGCCTGTTTAGGACTGTTAAGGACTTTAATTAACTAAATCTTAAGGTTTATAATGGGTCCTCAGGCTAGCTAAACATATACTGTTGAGATGCGTTGACATCTGGCAATGATCTTATCCGACGGATAGAGTCTGCGTGTGGCGAGTCACGGGACAGAAACCGTTGGAATGTTTACTGTCACGTGCCGCTACGATTATTTCATTTAAGGACAGCTATAGAATTACTCCATGCCTTTATTAGACAAAACGTTCATCCCTTGACCGCGGCTACGTTCGGTGACTGGTTGTCGCCTCGAGGCCAAGTGCAGTATCACAAGTTTCGAACAATTACAATCGGACTAGATGACTACGATTGTTTAATTACAGCTATGGTAGAATCTAGATTACAATGTTACGGGATTTTCCCAAAATTCCAAACGGAAGGTTCCCGTGTTCTATCATCTCCGATTTATATTTATGCTTGATCTGTCTGGGACCAGTCTGGATATAGCGCAAACTGGCTGGCAAACGATGTATTTGGCAAGAAATGTGGAGTACCTGGCACATCGAATTGTCGACATATCAGCAACAGCAACGGAGATACGTGGAGTTGAATATTTGAGTCTGAATCTGCAAAACAACAATTACACTGCATATAACAGAGACCAGAGTCGATGTTATGGCGCGCAACACATCTGCACTCCATCCCGCGCGGCTTGGCATCCAACGGTCCACGTGCCATCCTTCGAAACCTCCATTCGCCCAAGGACCCATCATAAAGCCGAAATCCCAACTGCATTGTTCGCACATATGGCCTAAATCAATCTGTTTGCCCGAAAAGACTTTCTAATTCTAGAAGTGTTTTCGGTCGGTTTTTAGAAAGGTCCTTGGGTTTATTACGCCCTCTTAAGAATTACGGAGAAGGCGGGTATTGGCCTAACGAAAAAAGCGGACATCTACCTAACGGAAAATCTGAGATTTCCCATAAACAATGTCGCCTAGGACCCACGTTGGTAGGAGGCTTCTTCCTCCTCTCTTCCTTTCTAACATTAGTCATAACCAATCGGCATCGCGGATCATTGCCCTCACTTTCCTAACTAACAATGTAATCAACGAATCCGCGTTCTTCGCTCAAAGGGCACACCAATACCGAGCTTCGTACTCACATCAGAATAAACTTTAGAGTTACATCATCTCTCACGGTGACTAGAGTTCCTGCAATCCCTATAACTCTTACCGTTCCTATATCTCTCAGAGTTCCATCGTCTCTCGCGGTGACTAAAGTTCCTGCAATCCCTATAACTCTCACCGTTCCTATATCTCTAAGAGCCTCCTATTTCTCTCACAGTATCCAGAAGTCCGACAGCTCCTACAGCTCTCACGGACCTAGAGCTCCTATAGCTCACACTCTCATCTAAGAATAATCCATTTCTTCGTTATCTGTATCTTAAGCAACGGCGTTCTTACTCAGTGTGATTGTATAAATCGTTGGAAATACATATATTTTTTATAACTTTGTGACCCCCAGTGTTATACCACAACGACTACACCTATTATCCTAAGCGAAATACGGGGATCGAACTATCCGTGGAGTCGATTATTCCAATCGTAACGGGAATTTACGACTCCCATTGACGCGTATTCAAACGAGCGCGTCTCCCCGCGATAGCTCGAAAATACAATCGACATAGCGCAAACCGAATAAGTACTGTATTTGGCTGTAATTGTGGAGTATAGCGCGCATCGCATTTGCGATATGTATCCAATAGCAGCGCTGATACGTTGGTTTGAACATTTAGGCATGAATATGCAAAACAGCAATTACGCTGCATCTGTCAGTGACCAGAGAAGACGAAAGACAGAAGAGATGATAGAATCGAAAGATGTGCTGTGTGCTCACCAGCAAATCAGGAGCATAACGCTCACCGAATTGTCGTCATATCTGCCATAGAAACGAAGATACGTTGCTTTCGATATTCAAGCATGAATATGCTAAACTGCTATTATGGTGTATTTGACAGGGACAAGAGTGAACAAAACGCTAACCTACTGATGTGCGCTGTATATGACATCAGTTGTCAAATATAACGCGCACCGAATTGTCTGTAAGTGTGCCATAGAAACGGAGATTCGTTGGTTGCAATATTTAATACTGAATATGTAAAGCTGCAAATACGCAGGGTTCGGCTGGGTCCCGATTTTACATGCATCAAACGGGATAACATGCACTGTGCTTGCCAGCATATTTGGAGTATAACGAGCCTCTAATTGTAGCCATATGTGCCATAGAATCGGAGTTACGTCGGATGAATACTTAATCCTGAATATACGAAACTGCAACTACGCTGGATCTGGCTGGGTCCAGATTTTACATAGAGTAAACCGGCATCAGATGTGGAATATAACGCGCATCGTATGACCAATGTTTCTGCAAAACAAGCGGAGATACCTTGATTCGAATATGTAAGCATTAATATCCAAAACTGCAATCACGCTGGATTTCTCCGAGTCCAGTCTTGACAGTGTGCAAACGGGCTGATGTGTGCTGTATTTGGCAGCAAATGTGGAGTATAACATGCATCCTATTGTCGACGTACCTACAATGGATACGGAGATACTTTCACTTGAATAACTAGGCTTGAATATGCAAAACTACAAATGCGCTGGATTTGACTCTGTCCGGATTTAACACGGCTTAAACCAGATGAAGCGCTCTGCGTATGGCAGTCAATGTGGAATATAACGCGCATCGTATTGTCGACATATGTGCTATGGAATCGGAGTCACGTTGATTTGAATATCTAAGCCTGAACATACAGAATTGCATTTGGGCTTGATTTTGCAGGGACCAGAGTTGACACAGCACAGACCGGCTGATTTGGCATCATATGTGGAGTATTCTGCGCATCGAATAGGCGACATAGAAACCAAGATACGTTCATTTGAATATGTAATATTTGAAAATTTCTCCAGAAAATGCATAATTGCGTATACGCTTAGTTTGGCTGCGCCCACACGTTACATAGCTCAAACCAGGTAATATACATTGTGTTTGGCAGCAAAAGTGGCGTATATCGCGCATCGAATTGTCGGCATAACTGCAATGCAAACGGCGATACGGTGATTTGAATAATTAATCATGAATATGTAAAGCAGCAATTCCGCTAGGTTTGACAGAAACCGGAGTTGACATGGTACAAACCAGCAGATGTGCGGTGCACATGAGATCGGATGTGAAATGTAACGGGCATCGCTTTGTCGCCATATGTGCAATAGAAACGGAGATACATTCATTTAAATATGTTAACCTTAATTTGTAAAACTGCAGTTAAGCTTGATATGTCGAGGACCAGAGATGATATAATAGCACGAGCCAGTTCATGTGAGCTGTATTTCGCAGGCAATGAGAAGTATATCTCGCATCTAATTGACGACAAATCTGCAATTGCAGCGGTGATACATTGTAGTTAATATTCAATAATGGGCCTATTACGATACCGATAGTATTAGCGTGACTGAAACACATTGCCGTCTCAGTAAAACCATTTTATTTCAAGCTTCACGCTACAGTTCTGAATCCGGACAAGACCGATTCAAGATCTCGCAAGAGCAAGCAGTCAAATTAAGGTACTTACACGAGTTAGAGTCTAATACATTTTATTGGTCCCACATCGATGGGGCGATCTCGCATCGAAATTTTCAGAGGACAGCGTAACCTTCCAACGACGACCGCCGTACGAGCAGCGGATAAACTTATTTCGTGCCTTAGGTTGCCCTCACCACGTCCTCTACTTCTTGATTCTTGGTTGGTAGCTTTAGCGGCTGCAGGTCCGAGAAATTGCATCTTGACCCGCTTTCTCGTATGTCGCATGTGACGTCTCACTTTCCGCCGTAGACACTTGTCGGATCTACATACGTTGAACCATTTGCGCGAGACAAGCGCGGCGCTCTGCAGGGACGAGGGATCCAATTTTCGAAGTATCAAGTGCGAAACCTCCAGTGGTAGTTCGGAAGTGATATCTACCTTACTTGGCACGAACAAACCAACGACGCGTAGTAGAGATCTAAAAAACTCCATGTTGCTTCTACTGTTGCGCGAGCACGACCGACGGTCTGGCTAAGAGTGGAGGCTTATATATGTGCTGTTCGTCACGGTGCACTTCGAGTTCCGGTTGCGGGTGAGAGTGCTGGTCAGGCAGAATCGATGGTATGTGCATGTATTTTCACTTACATCGGGTTCACATTATGATTAGAGTTAGAGGCGCGAAACGAATCTTCATTTGGTTTAGACGTTTGTAGTTATGCAATAGAGCAGATATTTACTAGTGTAAATATGATTGTTATATAATTGGCAAGTAGTCGTGGTGATGAGGTACTCGAGAAGCTATAAATAAAATAGCTATAAATAAATTCCCTTTATTTAGCACACAACATTTATACATATATCCTATACTCTAAAGACCTCGAAATGCTACTAGCACGCACGCTTTTTGTCAACCGGCTCCTCCATATACTTCTAACGCCTGACTTTTGTCTTTTGTCCCAACTAAGGCCTGGACGTCCTCTGACGCTTACACGCACATTTACATGTACAGCTTAAATGTATCATGTTCCTAACACGCCTCCTTACATTTATACTGTACACTTAATCGTATTTACATGCTTTGACGAATTACGTAACAGAAACTTTAACAGTTATTGCTTTATCTACATTCCTCTTAGTTTACATTCATCCATGACCTAAACCTTTCGAATTTCTCTCTACGCAGTGAATTCGTAAAAATATCCGCAGTATTTTCGCCTGTAATTACTTTAAATATGTTTATCTTATTCTCCTTTAAGCACTCGTGAACGTAGTGCTAATGAACTTCAATGTGTTTAGAATTTTTTGTAAAATTTCCGTGCTTGGCTATACTTATCACTCCAGAGTTATCCTCATAAATTTTTACAGGGTTATCGTCTAGATTTACATTGAAGATTTTCATAATTTCCCTAATGGACATTAATTCACTCACCGCTTCCGATAGAGCTACATACTCTGCATACGTCGAGTCTTTTGTCACACACCTTTGTTTTTTAGACTTCCAACCAATTACATTTCCATACAATCTAATTACATATTCAGAAGTCGATTTCCTTTCCAAATGATCTCCTGCCTAATCAGCGTCCACATAACAATCTATCGTTTCACATTTTTCATTCCTTTTATAATCTAATCTTAAATCTCTAGTCCGGTACAAATACTTCAATATTTGCATAGCATATTTAAAGTGTGTCTCATTACAACAATCTTGAAATCTACTCAAATAATTCACACTATAATTTCTATCGGGTCTGGTATTTTCACTAATATACAACAATGCGCCAATTAAATTTTTGTATTCAATATCCTCTCTATTTATCTCAGCTTTTTCAATTCTTAAGTTGGTCTCCATAGGTGTACAGTACAATTTGCTATTTTGTAACTTACATTTGTTTGCTAATGATTCAATGTATTTCTTTTGGCTTAATCTTATTTCATTTTTGAAATAATCATAGTCTATATTTATTCCAAGATATTCTTTGACTTCATCTAAATCTTTCATTTCAAATCTATTAGTTAATAACTTCTTTACCCTTTGTATCTTCCTTTTATTTTTACTACAAATTAGCAAATCGTCTACATACATTAGCAAATAAACAACATTTTCTCCCTCTCCATGTGTATATAGGCACAACTCTATGTTATTCTTCTTAAAACCTAATCTCGTCACATACTTATCAAGACACTCATACCACTCCCTTCGACTTTCTTTTAACCCATAAAGCGCTTTCGATAGTTTACAAACTCTATAGCGTTCCGTCCGCATATCCCTTTGGTTGATTTACATATACCTCCGAGGTTACTTCACCATTTAAAAAAGCAGTTTCTACATTCATTTGCTCGATAATTAATCCATTTCGACAACAATATGTTAGCAATATCTTGAAGGTCTAATTACTCGCTACTGGGGAGTATATGTCATCGGCTACGTTTCTTTGTTGGAATCCTCTTACCACTAATCAAGCCTTATACCTGTCATCTGATTTTCTCGTGTAAACCCATTCTACATCTAATACGTCTTTGCCTTTTACCCTTTCTACCAATTTCCAAGTTTTATTCTTATAAAGACATTCTATTTCCTTATCCATAGCTTGTTTCCAATCTTCACTATCTTCACAACAAATCGCCTCCTCAAATGTACAAGGGATATCTACACTACAATAATTTGCATGGATTTCACTAATGTTTTCTTTTTCTGGATATCTTACTGGAGTTCTTCTATTACGTGTAGATCTTCCAGGGATGTTTAAGCTTTCAAGACTGTTATCATTTTCATCTTCCCTACTTTCTAACTCTTCCTTATTCATGTTTACCAATAAATCATTATCATCAATGTCATCGTTATCTTTATCGAATGAATTCTCCACAAAACCGATACATTTTGTGTCTGTTTCTATGACCTCTACATGTCTCGCTATTGTTATTTTCCCACCTAATAAGACTCTGTAGCCTACTTCACTATATCCAAACAAAATTCCCATATCTGCCTTTTTATCCCATTTTGAAACTCTCTTTTGTTCTTACAAAAAATTTACTTCCATATAAATGTAGATTTTCAACACTCCCGAAGAATATTTCAAAAGGTGTCTTTCTCTCTATTGTATTTGCCAGTATTCGATTTTTCAAGTATACCGCTGTCCAATCAATTTCGAGCCAGTACCTTTTATGTACTTTCGCTTCCGCTAACAAGCAACGCGCCATGTCCATCACTGTTCTATTATACCTTTCCGTTGTCCCGTTTAATTCATGTACGTAGGTTGGGCAATTATTTATTCTGATACCTTTATCCCTAGCAAATTTATAAATTCGATTATTCAAGTACTCTTTTCCATTATCACATCTCAATATTATAAACCTCTTGCCCGTTAAATTCTCGGCTTCATTTACAAACTGTACGAAACAATCAAAGACCTCATCTTTTGATTTTATACAATAACTTCTAGCTATTTTGCTGTAATTATCGATAAATGAGATGAAATATTTCTCTTCATTGAATCCGGTAGTCTTAAAACCGCACACGTCCGAATGAATAATTTCCATTATCTCCATAGCCTTGGTTCGATTATTTTTCAATGGTAAATTTTGCATTTTCCTTTTCATGCACACCCTACATTTCAAAAATTCCTTTTCAAATTCATTCGTTATACCAGTGACTAGCTGCTCTTTACCCAAAATATTTAAATATTTAAAATTTACGTGTCCTAGCATCCTATGCCATCTTTTCCTTTTACTCATATCACTACGTTCGGCGCTGTTTGCTAAGTGCTCCTTCCCTTTCAATATACTTTTCATTCTATATGTTCCCTTTTCTTTAACCGCTACCGCTGTAAGCTTATTGTCCTCATCTATTACTTTTGCAATATTTCCTATTGAAATGACCTTGTTCCTATTATCTGTTAACTTGCCTAAACTAATCAAGTTTGCGGACACTTCTTTCGCGTAAAAAACGTTATTCATATTTATTTCATTTTCTTTCCAAACGCTTCAAAATAAGTTATAACATTCCCTACTTTTGTTGCCTTTATCGATCTATTATCGCCTAAATATATATTTACCGGTTCTTTAAGGTCAATACAATTGTCGAAATAATTTACGCTGTTTATTATGTGATCTGTGCAACCGCTATCTAATAGCCACATTACTTCATTATTACTTATCTCGTTCGCCTCGCCGCTGTGTGCTGCGTGCGCCGTTGCTATCCATGTGCTTTATCTTGAGATACCATGCTCGCTCGTGCCGGTTGTTGACTGACGATGGAAATTTCCATGTCCCCTGCTCGTATTTCCTTTGTTTCCTCCTCCTCTGCTGCGACAACGTGTTGACCCAAGCCAAAAACTGATACTGTTTCCCACTTCGACGCCATTTTGACACTCTCTCGCAAAATGTCCTACTCTTCCACATCTGAAGCATCCTTCCTTTTTTGCAGAATAGGCGTTGGTTTGCATTTCTCCTCGATTGGACTTATTTTTCTTCTCCGCTATTTCAATTTTATTTTTTACATACACTGCCGTTTGATTTTCGGCTTTCAGTGCATCTACTATATCCGCTATGTAGCTGTATTCTTCGGGTAACGTAATCAGCATGTAAGTTAGTTTTTCCCTCTCACTCACTTGTGCGCCAGCACATTTTAATTCGTTTATTAATTTTTCGAAACCGCTAAATAACGATGCTGAATCACTGTAGTTCTCAAGTTTTATCTTTTCCAATCTCCTTCTGCATACGACCTGTAGTGCCGTCGACTCTTTCAAGTTTCATTTCATCAAACTTTTTTACTATCTCATACGCCGTTTTTTCTTCTCTATTAGATTCCAATTGTCTGTTTGTGATGGCACTATAAATTATATTTATTGTCTTCGGATCCTTTTTGTCCCAGTCTTCACTGTCTGTTTCTGTCTTCACCCTAGTTGTGACAACCTCGCATTCTCTATACTTGAGAAACGTTGTTATTCTTTGCTTCCACATACCGTAAATATTCATTGAAAATAGGTATCATGATTTCCAATCTCTCCATATTAAATGATTCCTTATCAGTTACTCAAGCGTTCCTACGTGCTCGAGGTGTATTTTTCCTCTTTGTAACCTTTGAACGTTTCTTTCTTTACTGAACACTCACTCGATCTAACTCGCAATATTGAAAACCATGCACTAAAATAACTGGCAAAACTATGAACCACGCTCTGCTACCATGTAAAGATATAGAATGGACTCGGAAATACAAATAATTCCCTTTATTTAGCACACAACAGTTATACATATATCTTATACTCTAAAGACCTCGAAATCCTACCCGCACGCACGCTTGTTGTCAACAGACTCTTCCAGATACTTCTAACCACTGACTCTTGTCTTTTGTCCTAACTAAGGCCTGGACATCCTCTGACGCTTATACACACATTCACATGTACAGTGTAAATGTATCATATTCCTAGCAGAATTGTTATGCGACTGATGCATCAACATACCATGCAAGAAGAATTGGAAACTAGGACAAAAAGGAAGAGCTTTGAAAGAGATACTTATAATCATAGTAAACGACAAAAAATTCGTATATGTTCAAGTGAATCTGACGAGGAGGATATTGATGAAAAGGTAGTTGACAATAGAAGAATACAAGTAATAACACAAGAGTCAAACAATCTCCTCGATAACGGCAAAAGGATGATGCGAATGATGGGATATAAGGCGGTTACGGCCTCGGAAATAATGAACAAGGTCGTTTAGAGTCAGTTCAAGCACCTAGACAGCATGGTCGCAGAGTCTTTGGACATCATGTTCCTGGACGTGAAGATTCAGGTCTTAAATGGAATCCTGCAGAGGAAGTTATAAAGTTTGTAAAAGATATGAAATGGTGATATGAAAAGTTGACCACAGATGATGAAATTGATTTCTGTTGTGAAGATATAGTGAAAACTGTTATCAATGCGAAAACGGTATTCGCCCATTTGGATGACGTTGAAGTGCGTCGAGCAAGGACACGTTGTAATCCTCATGAAACAATTCGTGGTGCACTTTTTTTAAATCGTGCTACTGTTAAAATGGCGAATACAGATAGAGCATGTAACTTTATGTTTACTAACCCAAAAGGTTTGAGGGAGAATGGGCTGCTATACTTTGCAGATGTATGTGCTGGGCCAGGAGGTTTTAGGGAACATTTTCTATGGCGAATACGAATTCAAATTACGAATTCAAATACGAATTATTTCAACCCCCCCCCCCCCGACTAGTATAGGTAGCCTTAACTCAAATACATCTGACAGTTACAACAACAAAGACTCCGTTATTAGTCCACATGATCTTCGTCCTCTTCACACGCGACAACTACAGAGGTAATACCGGAAAATATAATTAATAAGATGGTCTTCTGAGTGGTTTAATTGCAATAGTATTTGGGATGAAATATACTTTTTCAAATCATATGCGGCATTTCGTATAATAACTGAATGGTTATAGGAAAGAATGATGACGTTAAACCGTACGATACGATTGCATAGCATATTTTATAATTGTATAACAAATATTTCCCGCAGGGAGGGCTCGCTTATGTGAGCCTATGAGGGCTGGCAAACCCACTTTCCCGAAGCCAGGGGGACCGTCGGGACAAGCGTCTCGCATACGCGAGTCCCTATGTACTCCGCAGGGAAGGTCGTCGGGGGTGAAAGGCGTTTAATTACTATTACATCCTCTCTACGTGGCCTTGGGCAGTAGCGCACCCACGATCCTGATGCCAAGGATGAGACCGCCGGGATAAGTTCCCGGGTACAAAAGTACCTTGAGGCCCCCGCTTACGTGAGTCCCATCTGGAACGCCGAGCTCGGTTAGCAGGTCGCTGGCCGGCAGTCAGATGGCCGTACATCCATACGATATTCCCACCAACGACTAAGGTTGGTACCACGGGCGGTCGAGTTACAGCCCGGAGGCAGTAGCGACCCCTCTGATCGGCCAATTAATGGGTATGGACACGTGGTGGCAGTGGTTGATGGTCAAGATGCTGGCAAGAGGGCCGATTTAAGGTGGAGACTCCACCGAATGGCCTTCGGCGGGTGAGCAGCGTCCCACCTGCTCCGAAACCGTACTGGTGAGACGGGAGGGCTTAGAATGTGCCCCGTTCGACCTGATACGAGCGACAGCTCCTGCAGACTAAGCTGATCCAGGGAGCAAGGTATTGGGTGCCTTGTGCGATGGTTGGGCGTAATCTCAACTCCTATGGTCCTAGGGGGCCCGGCTACTGTGTGGAATTATATTCGAGGAAAGCACCCGTTACCAAAAGACAATGCTATTTGTATAACAAATATTTAGTCGACACAATTTGTCTTTATTTGGAATGATTAGATACCTGCTTGTGGCAGCTGCTCCCATAATAGAATAAGTTGCAGTACCTTAGTCTAGAATCCATTACTTCCCAACATCAATATTTGACTCAGGTCTTTTATAATGAAATATGTAGAGGACAGGGTATATGGGAAGTTTGACCGTCAGACTTACTTGAGGTTATCGATTGTCGTCGTAATCGCCGAATTTACTTAAAATAATAAAGTAAGGTACAGCCTATGGGCCCTGAGTCGTAGATACAATGTGTAAAAATATTCCATAAATGTTCGTCACGAAATTCAGCAGATCGCTCGTTGATACCCGTAGGAATTCGAAGATACTTTACTCTTTGTGTTGCCTCGGTTTACTTATACTGGTCGGGGCGGAAGTCGGAAGATTCAAAATCGACTTTGTTCGAAGTAGCGGCAACATTTTTATGATCCGAGTGTATTTACTTGTATCCTTACGATCCTGATACTCCGAGGCAAAATAACAATAGGATTTGAATTGCCCTCTGGCTCATATGCCGCAACAAATTTTTATAGTTTGTGCTCATGTATAGGTACTTATGAACTATCTAAAATATATGTCGGATTGAAGTCAGGATTATGGAGATGGGCGTTTAATGAATTTTCATTGGAATTAGCCATTGCCGTGGTACAATGGAGAGTTTATTAGCACGGGCTTATTAACAAGATTACGCACTAGTGATGATGACCTTAGGTTCGAAACGAATCCGCGGTCACGGGATGGTAAACGTATGTTCTCGCACTGTTCAAGTCTAACTCTTTATTAACTAGATGCGATGTATTCGCTGGTTGTAAGGTGGCACTGTCATTCGTCGATGAGATCGTACGAAAGAATGAATCTCCGTCTCGATGATGTCGTCGAGGAAAACTATATTGAGTGGGTCTAAGGATATGAGATCCTCGGATTCGTCAAAGAAAGCTTTCGTTCCAAAGGAGAGGGAAATTAGCGCTGTTGCTAATTGGTCGATCTCCATATCGGCGTTTTGAAGGAGATGCTGGCCGCCCTTGAGGGGAGATTGTTGACGGGGGGCAACGCTCGTGGAGGATAGGTTTCTCCTATCTTTCCGTAGTTGCAACAAAGTCTATTTGACGGACTTCGCTTGACTAAATCTTAAGATCTATAGCGGGTCCTTACGTTAGCTAAACATACGCCACAAAGGCATGCCGACACCCGGCGATCATCTTACCCGAAGGACAAAATCTGCGTGTGGCGGGCCGCGGGATAGAAACTATTGAAGTATTTACTGCCACGTATCGCTACGACTATTTCTTTTAAGGAGAGGTATAGAGTTACTCTGTGCCTTTGTTAGATAAAACGTTCATCCCTTTGACCGCGGCTACGTTCGGCGACTGATTGTCGCCTCGAGCCCAAGCTCATGATCATAAATCTCGAACAATCGGAGCGGCATTCGTTTAATCCAAGTTACAGAGTTGCGGTATTCCCGCGAATCCAAGGAGGAGCTCCGGCGTTCTTTCATCTCCGACATATATAATAAGCTGAAGTACTGTAGGAAAGTAATTTACAGTGTTACTAGGTTTGGTTACATATTTCAATATCGTTCACGCCATCGCAAAAGCTTGTATGACGCTGCGTCGGCGTATATGCACACGGGGAGGTGATGGACGAGGCGAGGATGATAGCCTCCCGCGAAGTAGCGTCTGGCCCTGACGGAGTCCCGCGACGGGTATGAGGGGAGATGATGCGGGTCATGGCACCTAGACTGCGACTAGTATTTACATCATGTTCGAAGGAAGGTGCCAATCCTCGGATATGGCGCACGGCGAGGCTGGTATTGCTTCGGAAGGAGGGACGACCAGCCCTTGTATCGTCCGGTATGACTATAGGATGAAGTGTGCAATTTCTTCCAAAGAATGCGCTGGTTATGACATGGGATATGAAATATAACGGGCATCGCATTGTACCCATTTGCGCTATAGAAACGGAGATACGTGGATTTGAATATTCTAACCTGAATATGCAAAACTGCAATTACGCTTGATATGTCAAGGACCAGAGATGATATAGTAGCTCGAGCCAGCTGAAGTGCGCTGTATTTGGCAGCCAATGAGGAGTATATCTCGCACCTAATTGACGACAAATCTGCAATTGCAGCGGTGATACATTGTAGTTAATATTCAATAATGGGCCTATTACGATACAGATAGTATTAGCGTGACTGAAACACATTGCCGTCTCAGTAAAACCATTTTATTTCAAGCTTCACGCTACAGTTCTGAATCCGGACAAGACCGTTTCAAGTTCTCGCAAAAGCAAGCAGTCAAATTACGGTACTTACACGAGTTAGAGTCTAATACATTTTACTGGTCCAACATCGATGGGGCGATCTCGCACCGAAATTTTCGGAGGACCGCGTAATCTTCCAACGACGACCGCCGTACGAGCAGCGGATAAACTTATTTCGTTCCTTAAGTTGTCCTCACCGCGTCCTCTACTTCTTGATTCTTGGTTGGTAGCTATAGCGGCTGCAGCTCCGAGAAATTGCATCTTGACCCGCTTTCTCGTATGTCGCATGTGGCGTCTCACTTTCCGCCGTAGACTCTTGTCGGATCTATATACGTTGAACCATTTGCGCGAGACAATCGCGGCGCTCCGCAGGGACGAGGGATCCAATTTTCGAAGTATCAAGTGCGAAACCTCCAGTGGTAGTTCTGAAATGATATCTACCTTACTTGGCACGAACAAACCAACGACGCGTAGCACAGATCTAAAGAAACTCCATGTTGCTTCTATTGTGGCGCGAGCACGACTGACGGTCTGGCTGAGAATGAATTCTTATATATGTGCCGTTCGTCACGGTGCACTGCGAGTTCCGGCTCCGGTGAGAGTCCTGGACAGGCAGAATCGATGGTATGTGCATGTATTTTCACTTACATCGGGTTCACATTATGATTAGAGTTAGAGGCGCGAAACGGATCTTCATTTGGTTTAGACGTTGTAGTTATGCAATAGAGCAGATATTTACTAGTGTAAATTTGATTGTTATATAATTTGACAAGTAGTCGTGGTAATTAGGTACTCGAGAAGCTAATGACAATGATCCTGGGTTCAATAACAAAGCCGCGGTCAACGGGATAACAGAATTCGTTTTCATCCTGATTCCAAGTTGTACCATACTTCCTTATCTACGGTATAGGTAGGACTGAACAAACTCTTTGTCAAAACATAGAATATCCACCGAGTGTTAAGGCTCTTTGTAACTGGCTAATGTGACCTCACGAGAGAATGATTTTCCGGCACGATGATGCTGCAGAGGAAAACTATGATGGGTGTGTCTAAGGGCACCAGAACATCGGATACGTGGAGAAATGACTTCGCTCGGAAAGAGATTGGAAGTGACGTTACTATTAATTGGACAATTTCCATGTTGATGGTTAGAGAAGGATGCTAGTAGCCCTTGAGGGAACGTTGCTAGCGGGAAGCGTCGTCCGTGGAAAAATAGATTTCACCTATCATCCCGTAGTTGAAACAAAGACTGTTTGCCTGTTTAGGACTGTTAAGGACTTTAATTAACTAAATCTTAAGGTTTATAATGGGTCCTCAGGCTAGCTAAACATATACTGTTGAGATGTGTTGACATCTGGCAATCATCTTATCCGACGGATAGAGTCTGCGTGTGGCGAGTCACGGGACAGAAACCGTTGGAATGTTTACTGTCACGTGCCGCTACGATTATTTCATTTAAGGACAGCTATAGAATTACTCCATGCCTTTATTAGACAAAACGTTCATCCCTTGACCGCGGCTACGTTCGGTGACTGGTTGTCGCCTCGAGGCCTCGAGTATCACAAGTTTCGAACAATTACAATCGGACTAGATGACTACGATTGTTTAATTACAGCTATGGTAGAATCTAGATTACAATGTTACGGGATTTTCCCAAAATTCCAAACGGAAGGTTCCCGTGTTCTATCATCTCCGATTTATATTTATGCTTGATCTGTCTGGGACCAGTCTGGATATAGCGCAAACTGGCTGGCAAACGATGTATTTGGCAAGAAATGTGGAGTACCTGGCACATCGAATTGTCGACATATCAGCAACAGCAACGGAGATACGTGGAGTTGAATATTTGAGTCTGAATCTGCAAAACAACAATTACACTGCATATAACAGAGACCAGAGTCGATGTTCTGGCGCGCAACACATCTGCACTCCATCCCGCGCGGCTTGGCATCCAACGGTCCACGTGCCATCCTTCGAATCCTCCATTGGCCCAAGGACCTATCATAAAGCCGAAATCCCAACTGCATTGTTCGCACATATGGTCTAAGTCAATCTGTTTGCCCGAAAAGACTTTCTAATTCTAGAAGTGTTTTCGGTCGGTTTTTAGAAAGGTCCTTGCGTTTGTTACGCCCTCTTAAGAATTACGGAGAAGGCGGGTATTGGCCTAACGAAAAAAGCGGACATCTACCTAACGGAAAATCTGAGATTTCCCATAAACAATGTCGCCTAGGACCCACGTTGGTAGGAGGCTTCTTCATCCTCTCTTCCTTTCTAACATTAGACATAACCAATCGGCATCGCGGATCATTGCCCTCACTTTCCTAACTAACAATGTAATCAACGAATCCGCGTTCTTCGCTCAAAGGGCACACCAATACCGAGCTTCGTACTCACATCAGAATAAACTTTAGAGTTACATCATCTCTCACGGTGACTAGAGTTCCTGCAATCCCTATAACTCTTACCGTTCCTATATCTCTCAGAGTTCCATCGTCTCTCGCGGTGACTAAAGTTCCTGCAATCCCTATAACTCTCACCGTTCCTATATCTCTAAGAGCCTCCTATTTCTCTCACAGTATCCAGAAGTCCGACAGCTCCTACAGCTCTCACGGACCTAGAGCTTCTATAGCTCACACTCTCATCTAAGAATAATCCATTTCTTCGTTATCTGTATCTTAAGCAACGGCGTTCTTACTCAGTGTGATTGTATAAATCGTTGGAAATACGTATATTTTTTATAACTTTGTGACCCACAGTGTTATACCACAACGACTACACCTATTATCCTAAGCGAAATACGGGGATCGTACTATCCGTGGAGTCGATTATTCCAATCGTAACGGGAATTTACGACACCCATTGACGCGTATTCAAACGAACGCGTCTCCCCGCGATAGCTCGAAAATACAGTCGACACAGCGCAAACCGAATAAGTACTGTATTTGGCTGTAATTGTGGAGTATAGCGCGCATCGCATTTGCGATATGTATCCAATAGCAGCGCTGATACGTTGGTTTGAACATTTAGACATGAATATGCAAAACAGCAATTACGCTGAATCTGTCAGTGACCAGAGAAGACGTAAGACAGAAGAGATGATAGAATCGGAAGATGTGCTCGGTGCTCACCAGCAAATCAGGAGCATAACGCTCACCGAATTGTCGTCATATCTGCCATAGAAACGAAGATACGTTGCTTTCGATATTCAAGCATGAATATGCTAAACTGCTATTATGGTGTATTTGACAGGGACAAGAGTGAACAAAACGCTAACCTACTGATGTGCGCTGTATATGACATCAGTTGTCAAATATAACGTGCACCGAATTGTCTGTAAGTGTGCCATAGAAACGGAGATTCGTTGGTTGGAATATTTAATACTGAATATGTAAAGCTGCAAATACGCAGGGTTCGGCTGGGTCCCGATTTTACATCCATCAAACGGAATAACGTGCACTGTGTTTGGCAGCAAATTTGGAGTATAACGAGCCTCTAATTGTAGCCATATGTGCCATAGAATCGGAGATACGTCGGTTTGAATACTTAATCCTGAATATACGAAACTGCAACTACGCTGGATCTGGCTGGGTCCAGATTTTACATAGCGTAAACCGGATGATGTGCACTGTACTTGGCATCAGATGTGGAATATAACGCGCATCGCATGGCCAATGTTTCTGGAAAACAAGCGGAGATACCTTGATTCGAATATGTAAGCATTAATATCCAAAACTGCAATTTCGATGGATTTCTCCGAGTCCAGTCTTGACAGTGTGCAAACGGGCTGATGTGTGCTGTATTTGGCAGCAAATGTGCAGTATTACGTACATCCTATTGTCGACGTACGTACAATGGATACGGAGATACTTTCACTTGAATAACAAGGCTTGAATATGCAAAACTACAAATACGCTGGATTTGACTCGGTCCGGATTTAACACGGCTTAAACCAGATGAAGCGCTCTGCGTATGGCAGTCAATGTGGAATATAAAGCGCATCGTATTGTCGACATATGTGCTATTGAATCGGAGTAACGTTGATTTGAATATTTAAGCCCGAACATACAAAATTGCATTTGGGCTGGATTTTGCAGGGACCACAGTTGACACGGCGCAATCGAGCTGATAGGCAATGTAACTCCAGCAAATGCGGAGTACAAGGTGTATGGAATTGTCGACATATGTGCAAAAGAAGCGGCGAATCTTTGAATGCGATATTTAAGCATTAACAACAAAAACTATAATTACTCTGGATTTTACAGGGTCCAGAGTTGACAAAGCACAGACCGGCTGATTTGGCATCATATGTGGAGTATTCTGCGCATCGAATAGGCGACATAGAAACCAAGATACGTTCATTTGAATATGCAATATTTGAATATTTCGCCTGAAAATGCATAATTGCGTATACGCTGAGTTTGGCTGCGCCCACACGTTACATAACTCAAACCAGATAATATACATTGTGTTTGTCAGCAAAAGTGACGTATATCGCGCATCGAATTGTCGGCATATCTGCAATGCAAACGGCGATACGGTGTTTTGAATAATTAATCATGAATATGCAAAGCACCAATTTCGCTAGGTTTGACAGAGACCGGAGTTGACATGGTACAAACCAGCAGATGTGCGGTGCACATGACATCGGATGTGAAATGTAACGAGCATCGCTTTGTCGCCATATGTGCAATAGAAACGGAGATACATTCATTTGAATATGTTAACCTTAATTTGTAAAACTGCAATTACGCTTGATATGTCGAGGACCAGAGATGATATAATAGCACGAGCCAGCTGATGTGAGCTGTATTTGGCAAGCAATGAGGAGTATATCTCGCATCTAATTGATGACAAATCTGCAACTACAGCGATGATACATTGTAGTTAATATTCAATAATGGGCCTATTACGATACAGATAGTATTATCGTGACTGAAACACATTGCCGTCTCAGTAAAACCATTTTATTTCAAGCTTCGCGCTACAGTTCTGAATCCGGACAAGACCGTTTCAAGTTCTCGCAAGAGCAAGCAGTCAAATTAAGGTACTTACACGAGTTAGAGTCTAATACATTTTATTGGTCCAACATCGATGGGGCGATCTCGCATCGAAATTCTCAAAGGACCGCGTAACCTTCCAACGACGACCGCCGTACGAGCAGCGGATAAACTTATTTCGTGCGTTAGGTTGCCCTCACCACGTCCTCTACTTCTTGATTCTTGGTTGGTAGCTTTTGCGGCTGCAGGTCCGAGAAATTGCATCTTGACCCGCTTTCTCGTATGTCGCATGTGACGTCTCACTTTTCGCCGTAGACACTTGTCGGGTCTACAAACGTTGAACCATTTGCGCGAGACAAGCGCGGCGCTCTGCAGGGACGAGGGATCCAATTTTCGAAGTATCAAGTGCGATACCTCCAGTGGTAGTTCGGAAATGATATCTACTTTACTTGGCACGAACAAACCAACGACGCGTAGTAGAGATCTAAAAAATTCCATGTTGCTTCTACTGTTGCGCGAGCACGACTGACGGACTGGCTAAGAGTGGAGGCTTATATATGTGCTGTTCGTCACGGTGCACTGCGAGTTCCGGTTCCGGGTGAGAGTGCTGGTCAGGCAGAATCGATGGTATGTGCATGTATTTTCACTTACATCGGGTTCACATTATGATTAGAGTTAGAGGCGCGAAACGGATCTTCATTTGGTTTAGACGTTGTAGTTATGCAATAGAGCAGATATTTACTAGTGTAAATTTGATTGTTATATAATTTGACAAGTAGTCGTGGTAATTAGGTACTCGAGAAGCTAATGACAATGATCCTGGGTTCAATAACAAAGCCGCGGTCAACGGGATAACAGAATTCGTTTTCATCCTGATTCCAAGTTGTACCATACTTCCTTATCTACGGTATAGGTAGGACTGAACAAACTCTTTGTCAAAACATAGAATATCCACCGAGTGTTAAGGCTCTTTGTAACTGGCTAATATGACCTCACGAGAGAATGATTTTCCGGCACGATGATGCTGCAGAGGAAAACTATGATGGGTGTGTCTAAGAGCACCAGAACATCGGATTCGTGGAGAAATGATTTCGCTCGGAAAGAGATTGTAAGTGACGTTACTGTTAATTGGACAATTTCCATGTTGATGGTTGGAGAAGGATGCTAGTAGCCCTTGAGGGAACGTTGCTAGCGGGAAGCGTCGTCCGTGGAAAAATAGATTTCACCTATCATCCCGTAGTTGGAACAAAGACTGTTTGCCTGTTTAGGACTGTTAAGGACTTTAGTTAACTAAATCTTAAGGTTTATAATGGGTCCTCAGGCTAGCTAAACATATACTGTTGAGATGCGTTGACATCTGGCAATCATCTTATCCGAAGGATAGAGTCTGCGTGTGGCGAGACACGGGACAGAAACCGTTGGAATGTCTACTGTCACGTGCCGCTACGATTATTTCATTTAAGGACAGCTATAGAATTACTCCATGCCTTTATTAGACAAAACGTTCATCCCTTGACCGCGGCTACGTTCGGTGACTGGTTGTCGCCTCGAGGCCATGTTCGGTATCACAAGTTTCGAACAATTACAATCGGACTGGATGACTACAATTGTTTAATTACCGCTACCGTAGAATCTAGATTACAATGTTTCGGGATTTTCCCAAAATTCCAAACGGAATGATGCGGTGTTCTTTCATCTGCGACTTATATTTATGTCGCTGGTAGTTCTTACGCATTAGCTTATCGACGGCCTGGCTGAGAACGATCAGGGAAGCGAGCTTCTCTGCCCGCGCGCCTGGAGTGATGAATTCCAGAGTCGTCTTCGTTTTGCTCATCTCAAACATCAGGTGGTATTATTACTTCGCGATTTTCGCTGTAATGGTGTTCAATGTTACCGTGCAATAAAAATTCACGCGTTTCGGACGGTCTAAGGGTACGATTACGTTCTTGTTGCTAACTTCAATCGCAATGGTCCCTTTTGCTCTCGATATAAATTGATGCGGTCCGCCGTAGGGTGGTTGTAAGGGGTATCCGATGGCATCGTGACGTAGAAATACGTAAGACGATGTTTCGAGTGGAACACGGAGGTTTCTTTTTCGCCGTGTCGCGTAATCGGATGAGGCCTGATCTTTTCTATTCGTAGTTTTAGACGGCTTCCGTATTTCGACTTGGCCTGTTGCTTCGTTGGTACACAGAATTCTGCCGGCAATCGTATGCCGGTGCCATAAACCATTTCGGCTGTCGTCGTTTTCACGTCCGTAATAACTGTTCGTATGCCAAATAAAACTGTTGGCAAGATTTCTACACAGTTGCTCGTATCGTGGCATTTGATTGCTGCTTTTAGTTGACGGTGCAGGCGCTCTACCATCCCGTTGGTCGCGGGGTGATAGGCTGTCGTTCGTAAATGCCTAATGCCCAGGAACAGGCATAATTCGTTAAATATGGTTGATTGGAACTGGCGTCCTTGATGGGTCCTTATCCTTAAAGGTACGTCGAAACGGAATATCCACGTGGAAAGGATGGCTGAAACAACGGTTGCCGCCTCCATGTCGGCGATGGGAACGGCTTCGGTCTAATGCGAAAAACGATCGATTTTCGCCAGGCAATGTCGGTATCCTAGCGTACCGTGTCTGGGGGGGTTTGCCATAAGGTCATCGACGTCCTGTAGCTGTTGATCGCTGAGGCATTTGCCCAGCGTCACGTTCCTAATTATGCTCTAGCAGTTTATATTTCTCTAGGCAAGTTGTTTGAATGAACTGTAATTTATACCTGTTAAATCAGTGTATACTTAATTGAACCACCCCGATTATCCTAACGGAAATAAGGTTATCGATCTGTTCGTGGCTGTTAGGAACATGATACATTTACACTGTACATGTGAATGTGCGTGTAAGCGTCAGAGGACGTCCAGGCCTTAGTTGGGACAAAAGACAAGAGTCAGTCGTTTCAAGTATCTGGAAGAGTCGGTTGGCAACAAGCGTGCGTGCGAGTAGGATTTCGAGGTCTTTAGAGTATAAGATATTGTTGGGAATATGATACATTTACACTGTACATGTGAATGTGTGTGTAACCGTCAGAGGACGTCCGGGTCTTGGTTGAGACAAAAGACAAGAGCCAGTCGTTAGAAGTATTTGGAAGAGTCGGTTGACAACAAGCGTGCGTGCGAGTAGGTTTTTGAGGTCTTAAGAGTATAAGATATATGTATAACAGTTGTGTGCTAAATAAAGGGAATTTTTTGTATTTCCGAATCCATTCTATATCTTTTCACAGAGTTCGAGAAGAGGAAGCGTCGATCGTGAGAAACATAGATTTCTCCTATTTTCTCGTAGTTGGAACGAGGACTGTTTGTCGGTTTGAAGGACTTTAGTTAAACAAATCTTAAGGTTTATAGCGGGTCCTCGTACTAGCTGCTCATGTATTTACTCAAATAATGGAGTCTGCGTGTGGCGAGCCACGGGACAGAAATCGTTGAAATGCTTACCGTCGTGCCCCGTCCCAAGTATACCTTTTAAGGAGAGCTATAGAGTTACTTCATGCCTTTGTTAGACAAAACGTTCATACCTTGACCGCGACTACGTTCGGCGACTGACTGTCTCCTCGAGTCCGAGCTCACTATCATAAATCTCTGTAGCGGCAGATGTCTGTCAGATACACTCTCACCGAATATTTACAGCGAGCCTAAGGACCCGCTATAAATCTTAGGTTTCATGCAGCTAAGATTCTCTAAAGGGACAAATAGTCTTTGTCTCAGTAGTCCCTACACATACCACCCACTACGGGAAATCTGCTTCTTCTCACGTACGACGCTCCTCGCTAGCAACTTTCTCTCAAGGGCAGCGGTCATCCCTTTCCAACAACCAACTCACAATTTTGCCAATTAACAGCGACGTCCCTTTCCCTCACTCTCTGAACTAACACTTTTCTTAACGAATCCGATGATCCCGTATCCTTAGACACACCCAAACATAGTTCTCCTAAGGAGCATCATCGCGACACAAATTCATTCTGTTCTATCGCGAGCCGCGAGGCAAGTTGGAAGACGCCTTCTGGATTGTTCGTCCGCAGTCGTACGTAATAGCGAATCTGAATCTCTCGACGAATGTGCAATCGTCTCGACTCGAACCACCGCGTAAAGTATCGCGCCGAGCTTGAACTTGTAATCCTGAATCGATAATTGTACCGTGCTTTCGGCCAGCTAGTGTATACCACGAACACAAGCAAATAAACAGTTATTGTTAAACAATACCGAGTGATTCTTCTATACCTATCACGCACGTCACCTCATCTCAAATAAGTACAGTCGGATGGAATGACAACAGTTTCATAATACTGCTATGGTGAAGTCTAAATTACAGTACTAGGGGTCTTCCCAAAGTTCCGAAGGGAAGTTTCAGGTGTTCTTTCATCTCCGACACGGCCATTCTGATTATCACACGTCCTCGTGTGTAACTAAAATATTGAGTTTCCTAACATTAGACTCGATACAATTAACATTATTCACAATTTAACTAGATGTTCGAATAAGGCAAGGGTCCAGTGTAGCAACAAATCCTGTTCGGGGATTTGGCAGCAAAAAAATAAAAGATTATGAAAATTAGTAGCGTTATACTTAGTATCCAATGTGATAGTTGCATCCTGCAGGTTATCAGTCGGATCGTAACGGCATGATGGACCATTTTCGATTTCGCACTCCAAAGGATCTCGGTCTTCTAGATCGTATGAGCACATAGAGCTTCGTTCCACGGTTTCACTGAGTCTTATCATATTGTCACCCCGAAAAGCATGCAAGTCGCATCGCATGTTCTCACTGAGCCTTATCATACTGTTACCATGAAAAGCGTGTGAGCCACATCGCATGTTCTCACTGAGCCTTATCATACTGTTACCATGAAAAGCGTGTGAGCCACATTACACGTTCTTTCTGAGCTTTATCACACTGTTATCATGAAAAGCGTGTGAGCCACATCACACGTTCTTTCTGAGCTTTATCACACTGTTACCATGAAAAGTGTGTGAGCCACATCACACGTTCTCTCTGAGCTTTATCACACTGTTACCATGAAATGAAAAGCGTGCGAACTTCCCCTGCCGGGTGTTATTGGCATAGTGCTACTAATCTTCCGAGATCGAAGTACTCGTATCGTCATGGCCACTGTTATGGCCTTCACTACAGACATCCAACTCGGCAGGAGTGCAACCATCTGGCATTTTCCTCAACATGTCGTGACTGTACTTGAACGATCGCTTACCGTTTAATACCTTTAAGATATACATGCCTCCTTTCAAAACTTCTGCTATTACAAATGGACCTCTAAATTTTGGATCTAATTTGGTTTGATTTCGTTCCTCATTTTGCGTAATACGAAATCACCGAGGTTAAACCTAACCGCTTTAGCTTTAATTTTGTCAAATCCATCCTCATCATACCTAGCACTAGTTTCCATCCCCTTTATTGCCTGTCGTCTTATATTGGAGATATCGATACTTTTGATGTTATCGGGTAACAACAGATCGTACGGTCTTGTCGTTCTACCTATTAGTAGTTCAAATGAGCTCGAGTTTGTCACGCGGTTGGTGGTGCAATTCAAAGCCAACTGTATTTCCCCAATCGCGTCTTGCCACGGCCGCCCGGTCGTTTCCACTACCGTGAACATAATTTTCAATGCACCCGTAACACGCTCTACCTGTCCCTTGGCTCTACTAGCACCGGTCGCTATCAAGTGAACTTTAATTCGTTTGCTTTCGCAGAATTCTCGAAATTCCTTACCCTTAAAACATATTCCCTGATCTGCTATTATCTGGCAGGGCCTCCCGAATAAAAATATAGCGGATTTAAGCGCTTTAATGGTGTTAAGGGAATCTATCTTACGAGTATGATGCAGGTATACGAATTTAGTGAAGACGTCGATCAAAACAATGACGTGCTCCTTTGAATCGCTTTTACCATTCAACTTGCCTGTTATGTCCATGTGGACCGTATGCCAGGGTATGCTGGTCTTAGGTATAGGATGCAGTTCGGCTTGTACCTTACCTAAACTAGCTTTCGAATCTTGACAAGCATGACAGTTCTCAATGAATCGGCGAACGTACTTCGCCATCACTTCGAAACAGTAATATTCGTATAGTTTCTCCCAACCTTACTGCATAATTGACTGGTGCACACGGTTAATAACAGACCATCTAAAACCACTTGGGACTATAGGTAAACAGAGAGTCCTGCCGTTTCTTTGTATCCTACGGTAAATAGTACCGGACCTTAATTCGTATGTATTCGCGATGTCTCCCGCGAGCCCATCGTTTTGCAATTCCTTGACGATTTCCAAGATTTGAGAATCACGACGTTGTTCCGCTAACAGGCAATCTTCCGAAATTTCTGCCAGATTAACTATTTTCTCTTTGATTTTGTCGAATTTAATAGGGTCAACGCCTGTGCGGTTTCGCGAAAAGAAATCTACGTGAGCCGTCCGTTTACTTTCCCGATACATAAAGTCATAAATAAAAGTCTGCAAGTAAGTCCATCACCTCTGGTCCCTGTCATTTAAATGTACTTTATTACTCAGCGCTTTCTACGAGTTGCAATCCGTGACGACAAGAAATTTCCGTCCATGTAGATAGTGACGGAAATGTTTTACGGCGTTTACGATAGCTAATGTTTCGAGTTCATAGGAGTGATATCTGGATTCCGCGGGGCTGGTTCTATTATTGTAATACTCTATTACCTTGTTCTTACCTTCGGCTTGATGCGCCAAATCGCCCCGTAACTCTCCGAGCTAGCATCAGTAGGTAGTGCTATCGGGTAATTGGGGTTGAATGTCATTAGCACCGGCGCGTCGGTCAGGACGGAAACTACCTGTTGTCTTATTTTTTCGTGTCTATCTGTCCAAGTTTTATTTCTGTTATCTGAGATGAGCGCGTACAGGGATGAGCGCGTAGTTTCCTCATCTGTGAGAATTTTGGGATGAACTGTGTGACGGTCGTTGGCACAGGTAAAGAACTTAAGGTGTGTATTTTACCCGGGTCGGGACGAACTCCTCCGTTATGAATTACATATCTCAAATAGAGCACCGATGTCCTTGAGAGAACGTTTCGCAAAGCTAAAAGAGAATCCGGCTTTTACGAGGGTATCTAAGACGGTGTTTCAATCTTTCTAAAGCTTGATCTATCGAGTCGGCAATAATTAGGACATTATCGAAATAAATAACAACGTACGAATGAGCGAGGTCGCCTGGGGCGTTGCGAATGGCCCTCCGAAAGACGGACGGTGCAATTTTTCAGTCCAAACGGCATCGTTATCTATTCATATTATCTGTCGGGGGTAACGAACGCTGTATACTCAGCTGAATTAGGATAAATAGGAATTTGGTGAAACCCGCTGACCATGTCCAGGCTAATAAAGTATCTCGCCTCTTGCAATCTCGCGACTTGATCCGCAATAAGGAGTAAAGGGTACCGATCCGCGACCATATTTTGACTTAGCTCTCGGGAACCTGCTCATAATCTATCTGAGCCGTTTTTCTTCTACACGAGTTACGTAGGGCTCGCAAATGGCGAATTACTAGGCCTTATGATCTTTGCATTAATTAAAACGCTCGTTTTCTCACGTACCGCTCTTCGCTTCTCCTCGGTAAGTCTATAAGAACTTCCTCGTACGGTGGTGTTAGGATCAATTAATCGTATTTCTAACCGGCCTGTATTTGCGCGAATACGTAGGAAACCCGTAACGAATGAATCTTTGAATTTGACGAGAAGAGAAATTGATCGACTTTTATTATTACCATGTACATCAGTGTCAACTTCATTAACGACGATCTCGTTTGCAGTGGTTTCATTACAGACATTAATTATTTTTGTTTTACACATAGCGAGGCTATTTTGTGTAATGTTACGTCAAAACCCAGACTTAGAGTTCCGCAACTAATCGCGATATCATATTTTAAATAACTATCAGGAAGGGCATGAGAAATTATCTTCGATGTAAAAATCATTAATTCACACGATGAACAAATGGGTGGCATTTGTTTAATACAGGTATTCCCTACCCCTCGCATTACTAATATGTCAGTCATTCCTTTGTCAGAAAATCTCGAGGCCGTGGACTCTTTAATTAGTGAACGCGCTGCTCCCGAATCGGAGTAAAATGGAAACGATTCACCCAGATGACTTGATCTATCCGTTGATGCTTCCAGTACGCACGAGTCGACTCGCCACTCGTTATTGAAATTATAGTTTCCTTCCATAATCAGGTTGGCAGCTGCGCCCCATGCAGCGGATTCGGAGCACGCGATTTTAAGGGTTAAAACGTGGTAGCGAAAAATTGTTAAGTTTCACACTCGATTTTTGCACTAGCGACTGAATTACTTGCGCACGATGGTCTTAAGTGCTAGCACTGTTATAGTCGGCACTGATCCCACTTCAGATGTCGGGTTGGCGTTAAGATTAGAGTTAGGGTTAAGGACGTGAAACGAATCCCTATTGGCGCTAGACGTGATCATTATGCAATAGAGGTGATATTTACTAGTGCAAATATGACTATGATGGAATTGGACAAGTAATCGCGGTAATTAGATACTCTAGAAGCTAATGACAATGATCCTAGGCTCAATAACGAATCAGCGGTCAACGGGATGACGAACTCTACTTTTCTTTAGCGTCTATGTTGTACTCAATGTTAATGCATGGGGCAATCACTACGTATCAGAGGGTTACTTGAATCGTCGTCGAGATCGTACGGGAGAGTGGATCTCCATCACGGTAACGCTGTCGAGGAAATCTATGATGGGTGTGCCTAAGGGCACGAAACCATCGGATTCGTGGAGAAAATTCTTCGTTCGGAAAGTGAGGGAAATTGGCGTTACTGTTATTTGGTCAATTTCCATGTTGGTGGTTAGGGAAGGGTGCTAGCCGCCCTTAAGAGCTTCGAGAAGAGGTAGTGTCGTTCGTGAGAAAAATAGATTTCTCCTATTTTCTCGTAGTTGGAACGAGGACTGTTTGTCGGTTTGAAGGACTTTAGTTAAACAAATCTTAATATTCATAGCCGGTCCTCGGGCTAGCTGAACATATACTGTCGAGACGTGTCGACATCTGGTAATCATCTTACTCAAAGAATAGAGTCTGCGTGTGGCGAGCCACGGGACTGAAATCGTTGAAATGCTTACCGTCGTGCCCCGTCCGAAGTATTTCTTTTAAGGAGAGCTATAGCGTTACTTCATGCCTTTGTTAGACAAAACGTTTATCCCTTGACCGCGACTACGTTCGGCGACTGGTTGTCTGCAAAACTGCAAATACGCAGGGTTCGGCTGGGTCCCGATTTTACATGCATCAAACGGAAAAACGTGCACTGTGTTTGCCAGCAAATTTGGAGTATAACGAGCCTCTAATTGTAGCCATGTATGCCATAGAATCGGAGATACGTCGGTTTGAATACTTAATCCTGAATATACGAAACTGCAACTACGCTGGATCTGGCTGGGTCCAGATTTTACATAGAGTAAACCGGCATCAGATGTGGAATATAACGCGCATCGTATGACCAATGTTTCTGCAAAACAAGCGGAGATACCTTGATTCGAATATGTAAGCATTAATATCCAAAACTGCAATCACGCTGGATTTCTCCGAGTCCAGTCTTGACAGTGTGCAAACGGGCTGATGTGTGCTGTATTTGGCAGCAAATGTGGAGTATAACATGCATCCTATTGTCGACGTACCTACAATGGATACGGAGATACTTTCACTTGAATAACTAGGCTTGAATATGCAAAACTACAAATACGCTGGATTTGACTCGGTCCGGATTTAACACGGCTTAAACCAGATGAAGCGCTCTGCGTATGGCAGTCAATGTGGAATATAACGCGCATCGTATTGTCGACATATGTGCTATGGAATCGGAGTCACGTTGATTTGAATATCTAAGCCTGAACATACAAAATTGCATTTGGGCTGGATTTTGCAGGGACCAGAGTTGACACAGCACAGACCGGCTGATTTGGCATCATATGTGGAGTGTTCTGCGCATGGAATAGGCGACATAGAAACCAAGATACGTTCATTTGAATATGTAATATTTGAAAATTTCTCCAGAAAATGCATAATTGCGTATACGCTTAGTTTGGCTGCGACCACACGTTACATAGCTCAAACCAGGTAATATACATTGTGTTTGGCAGCAAAAGTGGCGTATATCGCGCATCGAATTGTCGGCATAACTGCAATGCAAACGGCGATACGGTGATTTGAATAATTAATCATGAATATGTAAAGCAGCAATTTCGCTAGGTTTGACAGAAACCGGAGTTGACATGGTACAAACCAGCAGATGTGCGGTGCACATGACATCGGATGTGAAATGTAACGGGCATCGCTTTTTCGGCATATGTGCAATAGAAACGGAGATACATTCATTTGAATATGTTAACCTTAATTTGTAAAACTGCAGTTAAGCTTGATATGTCGAGGACCAGAGATGATATAATAGCACGAGCCAGTTGATGTGAGCTGTATTTGGCAGGCAATGAGAAGTATATCTCGCATCTAATTGACGACAAATCTGCAATTGCAGCGGTGATACATTGTAGTTAATATTCAATAATGGGCCTATTACGATACCGATAGTATTAGCGTGACTGAAACACATTGCCGTCTCAGTAAAACCATTTTATTTCAAGCTTCACGCTACAGTTCTGAATCCGGACAAGACCGTTTCAAGTTCTCGCAAGAGCAAGCAGTCAAATTAAGGTACTCACACGAGTTAGAGTCTAATACATTTTATTGGTCCAACATCGATGGGGCGATCTCGCATCGAAGTTTTCAGAGGACCGCGTAACCTTCCAACGACGACCGCCGTACGAGCAGCGGATAAACTTATTTCGTGCGTTAGGTTGCCCTCACCACGTCCTCTACTTCTTGATTCTTGGTTGGTAGCTTTTGCGGCTGCAGGTCCGAGAAATTGCATCTTGACCCGCTTTCTCGTATGTCGCATGTGACGTCTCGCTTTCCGCCGTAGTCACTTGTCGGATCCACAAACGTTGAACCATTTGCGCGAGACAAGCGCGGCGCTCTGCAGGGACGAGGGATCCAATTTTCGAAGTATCAAGTGCGATACCTCCAGTGGTAGTTCGGAAATGATATCTACTTTACTTGGCACGAACAAACCAACGACGCGTAGTAGAGATCTAAAAAATTCCATGTTGCTTCTACTGTTGCGCGAGCACGACTGACGGTCTGGCTAAGAGTGGAGGCTTATATATGTGCTGTTCGTCACGGTGCACTGCGAGTTCCGGTTCCGGGTGAGAGTGCTGGTCAGGCAGAATCGATGGTATGTGCATGTATTTTCACTTACATCGGGTTCACATTATGATTAGAGTCAGAGGCGCGAAACGGATCTTCATTTGGTTTAGACGTTGTAGTTATGCAATAGAGCAGATATTTACTAGTGTAAATTTGATTGTTATATAATTTGACAAGTAGTCGTGGTAATTAGGTACTCGAGAAGCTAATGACAATGATCCTGGTTTCAATAACAAAGCCGCGGTCAACGGGACAACAGAATTCGTTTTCATCCTGATTCCAAGTTGTACCATACTTCCTTATCTACGGTATAGGTAGGACTGAACAAACTCTTTGTCAAAACATAGAATATCCACCGAATGTTAAGGCTCTTTGTAACTGGCTAATGTGACCTCACGAGAGAATGATTTTCCGGCACGATGATGCTGCAGAGGAAAACTATGATGGGTGTGTCTAAGGGCACCAGAACATCGGATACGTGGAGAAATGACTCCGCTCGGAAAGAGATTGAAAGTGACGTTACTGTTAATTAGACAATTTCCATGTTGATGGTTAGAGAAGGATGCTAGTAGCCCTTGAGGGAACGTTGCTAGCGGGAAGCGTCGTCCGCGGAAAAATAGATTTCACCTATCATCCCGTAGGTGAAACAAAGACTGTTTGCCTGTTTAGGACTGTTAAGGACTTTAATTAACTAAATCTTAAGGTTTATATTGGGTCCTCAGGCTAGCTAAACATATACTGTTGAGATGCGTTGACATCTGGCAATCATCTTATCCGACGGATAGAGTCTGCGTGTGGCGAGTCACGGGACAGAAACCGTTGGAATGTTTACTGTCACGTGCCGCTACGATTATTTCATTTAAGGACAGCTATCGAATTACTCCATGCCTTTATTAGACAAAACGTTCATCCCTTGACCGCGGCTACGTTCGGTGACTGGTTGTCGCCTCGAGGCCAAGTGCAGTATCACAAGTTTCGAACAATTACAATCGGACTAGATGACTACGATTGTTTAATTACAGCTATGGTAGAATCTAGATTACAATGTTACGGGATTTTCCCAAAATTCCAAACGGAAGGTTCCCGTGTTTTATCATCTCCGATTTATATTTATGCTTGATCTGTCTGGGACCAGTCTGGATATAGCGCAAACTGGCTGGCAAACGATGTATTTGGCAAGAAATGTGGAGTACCTGGCACATCGAATTGTCGACATATCAGCAACAGCAACGGAGATACGTGGAGTTGAATATTTGAGTCTGAATCTGCAAAACAACAATTACACTGCATATAACAGAGACCAGAGTCGATGTTCTGGCGCGCAACACATCTGCACTCCATCCCGCGCGGCTTGGCATCCAACGGTCCACGTGCCATCCTTCGAATCCTCCATAGTCCCAAGGACCCATCATAAAGCCGAAATCCCAACTGCATTGTTCGCACATATGGCCTAAGTCAATCTGTTTTCCCGAAAAGACTTTCTAATTCTAGAAGTGTTTTCGGTCGGTTTTTAGAAAGGTCCTTGGGTTTATTACGCCCTCTTAAGAGTTACGGAGAAGGCGGGTATTGACTTAACGAAAAAAGCGGACATCTACCTAACGGAAAATCTGAGATTTCCCATAAACAATGTCGCCTAGGACCCACGTTGGTAGGAGGCTTCTTCCTCCTCTCTTCCTTTCTAACATTAGTCGTAACCAATCGGCATCGCGGATCATTGCCCTCACTTTCCTAACTAACAATGTAATCAACGAATCCGCGTTCTTCGCTCAAAGGGCACACCAATACCGAGCTTCGTACTCACATCAGAATAAACTTTAGAGTTCCATCGTCTCTCGCGGTGACTAAAGTTCCTGCAATCCCTATAACTCTCACCGTTCCTATATCTCTAAGAGCCTCCTATTTCTCTCACAGTATCCAGAAGTCCGACAGCTCCTACAGCTCTCACGGACCTAGAGCTCCTATAGCTCACACTCTCATCTAAGAATAATCCATTTCTTCGTTATCTGTATCTTAAGCAACGGCGTTCTTACTCAGTGTGATTGTATAAATCGTTGGAAATACATATATTTTTTATAACTTTGTGACCCCCAGTGTTATACCACAACGACTACACCTATTATCCTAAGCGAAATACGGGGATCGAACTATCCGTGGAGTCGATTATTCCAATCGTAACGGGAATTTACGACTCCCATTGACGCGTATTCAAACGAACGCGTCTCCCCGCGATAGCTCGAAAATACAGTCGACATAGCGCAAACCGAATAAGTACTGTATTTGGCTGTAATTGTGGAGTATAGCGCGCATCGCATTTGCGATATGTATCCAATAGCAGCGCTGATACGTTGGTTTGAACATTTAGGCATGAATATGCAAAACAGCAATTACGCTGAATCTGTCAGTGACCAGAGAAGACGTAAGACAGAAGAGATGATAGAATCGGAAGATGTGCTCTGTGCTCACCAGCAAATCAGGAGCATAACGCTCACCGAATTGTCGTCATATCTGCCATAGAAACGAAGATACGTTGCTTTCGATATTCAAGCATGAATATGCTAAACTGCTATTATGGTGTATTTGACAGGGACAAGAGTGAACAAAACGCTAACCTACTGATGTGCGCTGTATATGACATCAGTTGTCAAATATAACGCGCACCGAATTGTCTGTAAGTGTGCCATAGAAACGGAGATTCGTTGGTTGGAATATTTAATACTGAATATGTAAAGCTGCAAATACGCAGGGTTCGGCTGGGTCCCGATTTTACATGTATCAAACGGAATAACATGCACTGTGTTTGGCAGCAAATTTGGAGTATAACGAGCCTCTAATTGTAGCCATATGTGCCATAGAATCGGAGATACGTCGGTTTGAATACTTAATCCTGAATATACGAAACTGCAACTACGCTGGATCTGGCTGGGTCCAGATTTTACATAGCGTAAACCGGATGATGTGCACTGTACTTGGCATCAGATGTGGAATATAACGCGCATCGCATGGCCAATGTTTCTGGAAAACAAGCGGAGGTACCTTGATTCGAATATGTAAGCATTAATATCCAAAACTGCAATTTCGACGGATTTCTCCGAGTCCAGTCTTGACAGTGTGCAAACGGGCTGGTGTGTGCTGCATTTGGCAGCAAATGTGCAGTATTACGTACATCCTATTGTCGACGTACCTACAATGGATACGGAGATACTTTCACTTGAATAACAAGGCTTGAATATGCAAAACTACAAATACGCTGGATTTGACTCGGTCCGGATTTAATACGGCTTAAACCAGATGAAGCGCCCTGCGTATGGCAGTCAATGTGGAATATAAAGCGCATCGTATTGTCGACATATGTGCTATTGAATCGGAGTAATTTTGATTTGAATATTTAAGCCCGAACATAGAAAATTGCATTTGGGCTGGATTTTGCAGGGACCAGAGTTGACACAGCGCAAACGAGCTGATGGGCAATGAAACTACAGCAAATGCTGAGTACAAGGCGTATGGAATTGTCGACATATGTGCAAAAGAAGCGGCGAATCTTTGAATGCAATATTTAAGCATTAACAACAAAAACTACAATTACGCTGGATTTTACAGGGTCCAGAGTTGACATAGCACAGACCGGCTGATTTGGCATCATATGTGGAATGTTCTGCGCATGGAATAGGCGACATAGAAACCAAGATACGTTCATTTGAATATGTAATATTTGAATATTTCGCCCGAAAATGCATAATTGCGTATACGCTGAGTTTGGCTGCGCCCACACGTTACATAACTCAAACCAGGTAATATACATTGTGTTTGGCAGAAAAAGTGGCGTATATCGCGCATAGAATTGTCGGCATATCTGCAATGCAAACGGCGATACGGTGATTTGAATAATTAATCATGAATATGCAAAGCACCAATTTCGCTAGGTTTGACAGAGGTCGGAGTTGACATGGTACAAACCAGCAGATGTGCGGTGAACATGACATCGGATGTGAAATGTAAAGGGCATCGCTTTGTCGCCATATGTGCAATAGAAACGGAGATACATTCATTTGAATATGTTAACCTTAATTTGTAAAACTGCAATTACGCTTGATATGTCGAGGACCTGAGATGATATAATAGCACGAGCCAGCTGATGTGAGCTGTATTTGGCAGGCAATGAGGAGTATATCTCGCATCTAATTGACGACAAATTTGCAATTGCAGCGATGATACATTGTAGTTAATATTCAATAATGGGCCTATTACGATACAGATAGTATTATCGTGACTGAGACGCATTGCCGTCTCAGTAAAACCATTTTATTTCAAGCTTCGCGCTACAGTTCTGAATCCGGACAAGACCGTTTCAAGTTCTCGCAAGAGCAAGCAGTCAAATTAAGGTATTTACACGAGTTAGAGTCTAATACATTTTATTGGTCCAACATCGATGGGGCGATCTCGCATCGAAATTTTCAGAGGACCGCGTAACCTTCCAACGACGACCGCCGTACGGGCAGCGGATAAACTTATTTCGTGCCTTAGGTTGCCCTCACCGCGTCCTCTACTTCTTGATTCTTGGTTGGTAGCTTTAGCGGCTGCAGGTCCGAGAAATTGCATCTTCACCCGCTTTCTCGAATGTCGCATGTGACGTCTCACTTTCCGCCGTAGACACTTGTCGGATCTACAAACGTAGAACCATTTGCGCGAGACAAGCACGGCGCTCTGCAGGGACGAGGGATCCAATTTTCGAAGTATCAAGTGCGATACCTCCAGTGGTAGTTCGGAAATGATATCTACTTTACTTGGCACGAACAAACCAACGACGCGTAGTAGAGATCTAAAAAATTCCATGTTGCTTCTACTGTTGCGCGAGCACGACTGACGGTCTGGCTAAGAGTGGAGGCTTATATATGTGCTGTTCGTCACGGTGCACTTCGAGTTCCGGTTCCGGGTGAGAGTGCTGGTCAGGCAGAATCGATGGTATGTGCATGTATTTTCACTTACATCGGGTTCACATTATGATTAGAGTCAGTGGCGCGAAACGGATCTTCATTTGGTTTAGACGTTGTAGTTATGCAATAGAGCAGATATTTACTAGTGTAAATTTGATTGTTATATAATTTGACAAGTAGTCGTGGTAATTAGGTACTCGAGAAGCTAATGACAATGATCCTGGTTTCAATAACAAAGCCGCGGTCAACGGGACAACAGAATTCGTTTTCATCCTGATTCCAAGTTGTACCATACTTCCTTATCTACGGTATAGGTAGGACTGAACAAACTCTTTGTCAAAACATAGAATATCCACCGAATGTTAAGGCTCTTTGTAACTGGCTAATGTGACCTCACGAGAGAATGATTTTCCGGCACGATGATGCTGCAGAGGAAAACTATGATGGGTGTGTCTAAGGGCACCAGAACATCGGATACGTGGAGAAATGACTCCGCTCGGAAAGAGATTGAAAGTGACGTTACTGTTAATTAGACAATTTCCATGTTGATGGTTAGAGAAGGATGCTAGTAGCCCTTGAGGGAACGTTGCTAGCGGGAAGCGTCGTCCGCGGAAAAATAGATTTCACCTATCATCCCGTAGGTGAAACAAAGACTGTTTGCCTGTTTAGGACTGTTAAGGACTTTAATTAACTAAATCTTAAGGTTTATAATGGGTCCTCAGGCTAGCTAAACATATACTGTTGAGATGCGTTGACATCTGGCAATCATCTTATCCGACGGATAGAGTCTGCGTGTGGCGAGTCACGGGACAGAAACCGTTGGAATGTTTACTGTCACGTGCCGCTACGATTATTTCATTTAAGGACAGCTATCGAATTACTCCATGCCTTTATTAGACAAAACGTTCATCCCTTGACCGCGGCTACGTTCGGTGACTGGTTGTCGCCTCGAGGCCAAGTGCAGTATCACAAGTTTCGAACAATTACAATCGGACTAGATGACTACGATTGTTTAATTACAGCTATGGTAGAATCTAGATTACAATGTTACGGGATTTTCCCAAAATTCCAAACGGAAGGTTCCCGTGTTTTATCATCTCCGATTTATATTTATGCTTGATCTGTCTGGGACCAGTCTGGATATAGCGCAAACTGGCTGGCAAACGATGTATTTGGCAAGAAATGTGGAGTACCTGGCACATCGAATTGTCGACATATCAGCAACAGCAACGGAGATACGTGGAGTTGAATATTTGAGTCTGAATCTGCAAAACAACAATTACACTGCATATAACAGAGACCAGAGTCGATGTTCTGGCGCGCAACACATCTGCACTCCATCCCGCGCGGCTTGGCATCCAACGGTCCACGTGCCATCCTTCGAATCCTCCATAGGCCCAAGGACCCATCATAAAGCCGAAATCCCAACTGCATTGTTCGCACATATGGCCTAAGTCAATCTGTTTTCCCGAAAAGACTTTCTAATTCTAGAAGTGTTTTCGGTCGGTTTTTAGAAAGGTCCTTGGGTTTATTACGCCCTCTTAAGAGTTACGGAGAAGGCGGGTATTGACTTAACGAAAAAAGCGGACATCTACCTAACGGAAAATCTGAGATTTCCCATAAACAATGTCGCCTAGGACCCACGTTGGTAGGAGGCTTCTTCCTCCTCTCTTCCTTTCTAACATTAGTCGTAACCAATCGGCATCGCGGATCATTGCCCTCACTTTCCTAACTAACAATGTAATCAACGAATCCGCGTTCTTCGCTCAAAGGGCACACCAATACCGAGCTTCGTACTCACATCAGAATAAACTTTAGAGTTCCATCGTCTCTCGCGGTGACTAAAGTTCCTGCAATCCCTATAACTCTCACCGTTCCTATATCTCTAAGAGCCTCCTATTTCTCTCACAGTATCCAGAAGTCCGACAGCTCCTACAGCTCTCACGGACCTAGAGCTCCTATAGCTCACACTCTCATCTAAGAATAATCCATTTCTTCGTTATCTGTATCTTAAGCAACGGCGTTCTTACTCAGTGTGATTGTATAAATCGTTGGAAATACATATATTTTTTATAACTTTGTGACCCCCAGTGTTATACCACAACGACTACACCTATTATCCTAAGCGAAATACGGGGATCGAACTATCCGTGGAGTCGATTATTCCAATCGTAACGGGAATTTACGACTCCCATTGACGCGTATTCAAACGAACGCGTCTCCCCGCGATAGCTCGAAAATACAGTCGACATAGCGCAAACCGAATAAGTACTGTATTTGGCTGTAATTGTGGAGTATAGCGCGCATCGCATTTGCGATATGTATCCAATAGCAGCGCTGATACGTTGGTTTGAACATTTAGGCATGAATATGCAAAACAGCAATTACGCTGAATCTGTCAGTGACCAGAGAAGACGTAAGACAGAAGAGATGATAGAATCGGAAGATGTGCTCTGTGCTCACCAGCAAATCAGGAGCATAACGCTCACCGAATTGTCGTCATATCTGCCATAGAAACGAAGATACGTTGCTTTCGATATTCAAGCATGAATATGCTAAACTGCTATTATGGTGTATTTGACAGGGACAAGAGTGAACAAAACGCTAACCTACTGATGTGCGCTGTATATGACATCAGTTGTCAAATATAACGCGCACCGAATTGTCTGTAAGTGTGCCATAGAAACGGAGATTCGTTGGTTGGAATATTTAATACTGAATATGTAAAGCTGCAAATACGCAGGGTTCGGCTGGGTCCCGATTTTACATGTATCAAACGGAATAACATGCACTGTGTTTGGCAGCAAATTTGGAGTATAACGAGCCTCTAATTGTAGCCATATGTGCCATAGAATCGGAGATACGTCGGTTTGAATACTTAATCCTGAATATACGAAACTGCAACTACGCTGGATCTGGCTGGGTCCAGATTTTACATAGCGTAAACCGGATGATGTGCACTGTACTTGGCATCAGATGTGGAATATAACGCGCATCGCATGGCCAATGTTTCTGGAAAACAAGCGGAGGTACCTTGATTCGAATATGTAAGCATTAATATCCAAAACTGCAATTTCGACGGATTTCTCCGAGTCCAGTCTTGACAGTGTGCAAACGGGCTGGTGTGTGCTGTATTTGGCAGCAAATGTGCAGTATTACGTACATCCTATTGTCGACGTACCTACAATGGATACGGAGATACTTTCACTTGAATAACAAGGCTTGAATATGCAAAACTACAAATACGCTGGATTTGACTCGGTCCGGATTTAATACGGCTTAAACCAGATGAAGCGCCCTGCGTATGGCAGTCAATGTGGAATATAAAGCGCATCGTATTGTCAACATATGTGCTATTGAATCGGAGTAACGTTGATTTGAATATTTAAGCCCGAACATAGAAAATTGCATTTGGGCTGGATTTTGCAGGGACCAGAGTTGACACAGCGCAAACGAGCTGATGGGCAATGAAACTACAGCAAATGCTGAGTACAAGGCGTATGGAATTGTCGACATATGTGCAAAAGAAGCGGCGAATCTTTGAATGCAATATTTAAGCATTAACAACAAAAACTACAATTACGCTGGATTTTACAGGGTCCAGAGTTGACATAGCACAGACCGGCTGATTTGGCATCATATGTGGAATGTTCTGCGCATGGAATAGGCGACATAGAAACCAAGATACGTTCATTTGAATATGTAATATTTGAATATTTCGCCCGAAAATGCATAATTGCGTATACGCTGAGTTTGGCTGCGCCCACACGTTACATAACTCAAACCAGGTAATATACATTGTGTTTGGCAGAAAAAGTGGCGTATATCGCGCATAGAATTGTCGGCATATCTGCAATGCAAACGGCGATACGGTGATTTGAATAATTAATCATGAATATGCAAAGCACCAATTTCGCTAGGTTTGACAGAGGCCGGAGTTGACATGGTACAAACCAGCAGATGTGCGGTGCACATGACATCGGATGTGAAATGTAAAGGGCATCGCTTTGTCGCCATATGTGCAATAGAAACGGAGATACATTCATTTGAATATGTTAACCTTAATTTGTAATACTGCAATTACGCTTGATATGTCGAGGACCTGCGATGATATAATAGCACGAGCCAGCTGATGTGAGCTGTATTTGGCAGGCAATGAGGAGTATATCTCGCATCTAATTGACGACAAATTTGCAATTGCAGCGATGATACATTGTAGTTAATATTCAATAATGGGCCTATTACGATACAGATAGTATTATCGTGACTGAGACGCATTGCCGTCTCAGTAAAACCATTTTATTTCAAGCTTCGCGCTACAGTTCTGAATCCGGACAAGACCGTTTCAAGTTCTCGCAAGAGCAAGCAGTCAAATTAAGGTATTTACACGAGTTAGAGTCTAATACATTTTATTGGTCCAACATCGATGGGGCGATCTCGCATCGAAATTTTCAGAGGACCGCGTAACCTTCCAACGACGACCGCCGTACGGGCAGCGGATAAACTTATTTCGTGCCTTAGGTTGCCCTCACCGCGTCCTCTACTTCTTGATTCTTGGTTGGTAGCTTTAGCGGCTGCAGGTCCGAGAAATTGCATCTTGACCCGCTTTCTCGAATGTCGCATGTGACGTCTCACTTTCCGCCGTAGACACTTGTCGGATCTACAAACGTAGAACCATTTGCGCGAGACAAGCACGGCGCTCTGCAGGGACGAGGGATCCAATTTTCGAAGTATCAAGTGCGATACCTCCAGTGGTAGTTCGGAAATGATATCTACTTTACTTGGCACGAACAAACCAACGACGCGTAGTAGAGATCTAAAAAATTCCATGTTGCTTCTACTGTTGCGCGAGCACGACTGACGGTCTGGCTAAGAGTGGAGGCTTATATATGTGCTGTTCGTCACGGTGCACTGCGAGTTCCGGTTCCGGGTGAGAGTGCTGGTCAGGCAGAATCGATGGTATGTGCATGTATTTTCACTTACATCGGGTTCACATTATGATTAGAGTCAGAGGCGCGAAACGGATCTTCATTTGGTTTAGACGTTGTAGTTATGCAATAGAGCAGATATTTACTAGTGTAAATTTGATTGTTATATAATTTGACAAGTAGTCGTGGTAATTAGGTACTCGAGAAGCTAATGACAATGATCCTGGTTTCAATAACAAAGCCGCGGTCAACGGGACAACAGAATTCGTTTTCATCCTGATTCCAAGTTGTACCATACTTCCTTATCTACGGTATAGGTAGGACTGAACAAACTCTTTGTCAAAACATAGAATATCCACCGAATGTTAAGGCTCTTTGTAACTGGCTAATGTGACCTCACGAGAGAATGATTTTCCGGCACGATGATGCTGCAGAGGAAAACTATGATGGGTGTGTCTAAGGGTACCAGAACATCGGAAACGTGGAGAAAAGACTTCGCTCGGAAAGAGATTGAAAGTGACGTTACTGTTAATTGGATAATTTCCAGGTTGATGGTTAGAGAAGTATGCTAGTAACCCTTGGGGGAACGTTGCTAGCGGGAAGCGTCGTCCGTGGAAAAATATATTTCACCTATCATCCCGTAGTTGGAACAAAGACTGTTTGCCTGTTTAGGACTGTTAAGGACTTTAGTTAACTAAATCTTAAGGTTTATAATGGGTCCTCAGGCTAGCTAAACATATACTGTGGAGATGCGTTGATATCTGGCAATCATCTTATCCGACGGATGTCTGCGTGTGGCGAGACTGGGGACAGAAACCGTTGGAATGTTTACTGTCGTGTCCCGTCCCAAGTATTTCTTTTAAGGACAGATATAGAATTACTCCATGGCTTTATTAGACAAAACGTTCATCTCTTGACCGCGGCTACGTTCGGTGACTGGTTGTCGCCTCGAGGCCATGTTCGGTATCACAAGTTTCGAACAATTACAATCGGACTGGATGACTACAATTGTTTAATTACCGCTACGGTAGAATCTAGATTACAATGTTTCGGGATTTTCCCAAAATTCCAAATAGAATGTTGCGGTGTTCTTTCATCTGCGACTTATATTTATGTCGCTGGTAGTTCTTTCGCATTAGCTTATCGACGGCCTGGCTGGGAACGAATAGGGAAGCGAACTTTTCTGCCCGCGCACCTGGAGTGATGAATTCCTGAGTCCTCTTTGTTTTGCTCGTTTCAAACATCAGGTGGTATTATTACTTCGCGATTTTCGCTGTAATGGTGTTCAATGTTACCGTGCAATAAAAATTCACGCATTTCGGACGGTCTAAGTGTACGATTACGTTCTTGTTGCTAACTTCAATCGCAATGGTCCTTTTTGCTCTCGATATAAATTGATGCTGTCCGCCGTAGGGTGCTTGTAAGGGGTTTCCGATGTAATCGTGACGTAGAAATACGTAAGACTTTAGACGGCTTCCGTATTTCGACTTGGCCTGTTGCTTCGTTGGTACACAGAATTCTGCCGGCAATCGTATGCCGGTGCCATAAACCATTTCGGCTGTCGTCGTTTTCACGTCCGTAATAACTGTTCGTATGCCTAATAAAACTATTGGCAAGATTTCTACACAGTTGCTCGTATCGTGGCATTTGATTGCTGCTTTTAGTTGTCGGGGCAGGCGATCTACCATCCCGTTGGTCACGGGGTGATAGGCTGTCGTTCGTAAATGCCTAATGCCGAGGAACAGGCATAATTCGTTAAATAAGTTTGACTCGAACTGGCGTCCTTGATCGGTCCTTATCCTTAAAGGTACGTCGAAACGGAATATCCACGTGGAAAGGATGGCTGAAACAACGGTTGCCGCCTCCATGTCGGCGATGGGAACGGCTTCGGTCTAACGCGAAAAACGATCGATTTCCGCCAGGCAATGTCGGTATCCTAGCGTCCCGTGTCTGGGGGGGTTTGTCATAAGGTCTTCGACGTCCTGTAGCTGTTGATCGCTGAGGCATTTGCCCAGCGTCACGTTCCTAATTACGCTGTTAGGAACATGATACATTTACACTGTACATGTGAATGTGTGTGTAAGCGTCAGAGGACGTCCGGGTCTTGGTTGAGACAAAAGACAAGAGCCAGTCGTTAGAAGTATCTGGAAGAGTCGGTTGACAACAAGCGTGCGTGCGAGTAGGATTTTGAGGTCTTAAGAGTATAAGATATATGTATAACAGTTGTGTGCTAAATAAAGGGAATTATTTGTATTTCCGAATCCATTCTATATCTTTTCATGGTAGCAGAGCGTGGTTCATAATTTTGTAAGTTATTTTAGTGCGTGTTTTTCAATATTGCGAGTTAGTTCGTGTGAATTCTCAGTAAGGAAGGAAACGTTCAAAGGTTACAAAGAGGAAAAATACACTTCGAGCACGTAGGAACGCTTGAGTAAGAGATCAGGAATCATTTAAAACGGAGAGATCGGAAATCATGATACCTATTTTCGATGGTGAGGATTACGGTATGTGGAAGCAAAGAATAACGATGCTTCTCAGATGTAAAGAATGCGAGATTGTCACAACTCGTTGAAGACAGGGTGAATACAGAAACAGACAATGTAGACTGGGACAAAAAGGATCTGGAGGCAATAAATATAATTTATAATGCCGTTACAAATAGACAATTGGAATATATTAGAGAAGAATAAACGGCATATGGGATAGTAAAAAAGTTTGATAAAATGTACTTGAAAGCGTCGACGGCACTACAGGTCGTATGCAGAAGGAGATTGGAAAAGATAAGACTTGAGAAATACACTGATTCAGCAACGTTCTTTAGCGATTTCGAAAAATTAATAAACGAATTAAAATGTGCGGGTGCACAAGTGAGTGAGAGGGAAAAACTAAATTACATGCTGAATACGTTACCCGAAGAATACAACTACATAGCGGATATAGTAGATGCATTGAAAGCAGAAAATCAAACGGTAGCGTATGTAAAAAATAAAATTGAAATAGCGGAGAAGAAAAATAAGTCCAATCGAGGAGAAATGCAAACCAACGCCTTTTCTGCAAAAAAGGAAGGATGCTTCAGACGTGGAAGAGTAGGACATTTTGCGAGAGAGTGTCAAAATGGCGTCGAAGCGGGAAGCAGTAACAGTTTTTGGCGTGGGTCAACACGTGGTCGCAGCAGGGGAAGAGGAAACAAAGGAAATACGAGCAGGGGACGTGGAAATATCCATCGTCAATCAACAACCGGCACGAGCGAGCATGGTAACTCAAGATCGGGCACATTGATAGCAACGGCGCACGCATCACACAGCGGCGAGGCGAACGAGATAAGTAATAATGAAGTAATGTGGCTATTCGATAGCGGTTGCACAGATCACATAATTAACAGCGTAAATTATTTCGATAAATGTATTGACCTTAAAGAACCGGTAAATATATATTTAGGCGATAATAGATCGATAACGGCAACAAAAGTAGGGAATGTTATAAGATATTTTGAAGCATTTGGAAAGAAAATGAAATAAATATGAATAACGTTTTTTACGCGAAAGAAGTGTCCGCAAACTTGATTAGTTTAGGCAAGCTAACAGATAATAATAACACGGTTATTTCAAAAGGAAATATTGCAAAAGTAATAGTTGAGGACAATAAGCTTACAGCGGTAGCGGTTAAAGAAAAGGGAACATATAGAATGAAAAGTATATTGAAAGGGAAGGAGCACTTAGCAAAGAGCGCCGAACGTAGTGGTATGAGCAAAAAGGAAAGATGGTATAGGATGTTAGGACACGTAAATTTTAAATATTTAAGTATTTTGGGTAAAGAGCAGCTAGTTACTGTATACCGAATGAAATTGAGAAGGAATTTTTGAAATGTACGGTGTGCATAGAAAGTAAAATGCACAATTTACCATTCAAAAATAATCAAACCAAGGCTAGGGAGATAATGGAAATTATTCATACGGACGCGTGCGGTCCCTTTAAGACTTCCGGATTCAATGAAGAGAAATATTTCATCCCATTTATCGATGATTATAGCAAAATAGAGTTTATTGTATAAAATCAAAGGGTGAGGTCTTTGATAGTTTCGTACAGTTTGTAAATGAAGCCGAGTATTTGACGGGCAAGAAGTTAAAAATATTGAGATGTGATAATGGAAAAGAGTATTTGAATAATCGAATTTATAAATTTGCTAGGGATAAAGGTATCAGAATTAATAATTGCCCAACCTACGTACATGAGTTAAACGGGACAGCGGAAAGGTATAATAGTACAGTTATGGACATGGCGCGTTGCTTGTTAGCGGAAGCGAAAGTACATAAAAGGTACTGACCGGAAATAGTTTGTACAGCGGTATACTTGAAAAATCGAATACTGGCAAATACTATAGAGAGAGAGACACCTTTTGAAATATTCTTCGGGAGAAAACCAAGTGTTGAAAATCTACATCTATATGGAAGTAAAGTTTTTGTAAGAAGACCAGAACAAAAAAGAGTTTCTAAATGGGATAAGAAGGCAGATATGGGATTTTTCTTGGGATATAGTGAATGTTACGCCACGAGGCTTAACACAGTCTGTATTTTCTAACCGTCACTCGCGGCCCTACAATGTCTCAGTCAGATCGTCTTATCTGACCGCCGGATCATATACAATGTATCGACGAGCGCATAGCTGTCGCCAAGCAGCGAGTTCTCGAAACGTCGAATTTGGTCCGTTACGTTTTCCACGCAAGAACAGACATACGTGATCATAGGCGCGAACGGTGGCGTGACCTAAGTATAGTGGGGATCGTCTTAAAGATGAGACAAAGAAATCATCTAAAGTCGATCAGTTCCTTGTGACGCGTCGAACGTTACACATTGAGTCAAAGATCTAACGCCGAATTTCTAACATTAAGTCTCATACCGTGCTACTCTATTATTGCAGCGTGATAAGTTATTAAGTGTTTATATCTATTCATTCGTGTATATTAAGTGTTGGAAATATAAATTTTAACTCTGTCAGCCACAGTGTTATCATACCTGAATCACCCCTATTATCTTAATCGAAATACGGGGATCGAACTATTCGTGGTGTCGATCATTCTGAACGTAACGGGAATTTACGACTCCCGTTGGCGCATATTCTAACGACCTCGTCTCCCCGCGATAGCTCGAAAATACATGGTCCTTCGAGCCGGATCACGTGCCATCAATGAAGTGCACTGACCAGTGACTATACAGTGTCACGTGAAATCCACATTCCAACACCTTAGTCAACTGACCAAAGGAGCCGCCACCGGAGAGGAACACCTCCTTCGTTCAGCATCTACACGAGCCCACGCCACACTGTGGCGAGTAAAAACCGACTCTCAGACCAACGCCCATTTGATCAAGGTAAGATCGTTCCTACCACTAAAATCAAACATGGCTCAACCTGACTCGATCAGTACATTGCGGCGGAGACGAAACGGCCTCGCCCGCCGCTTTACGATCACGAAGCGCCAACTCGATGAATACGAAGAGTCTGGGCAAGTAAACAACGGCTACTTAGTATCTTGCCGCAATTCGTTCGACGAGTATTGGAGGAGATTAAGCGCGGTTTAAGACGAGCTAGAAGTGTTAGATCAGGGGGAAATTGCTTGTAGAGCCTCTTTGTTGCAAGAGTATCTGGAGATTAACACACGACTCATAGATCTCTTTGACCAAATACCAGCAACAACCCCCTCGACAACAAAAACACGCGACTCATGCGTGAACCCTGAGCCGACACCAATCACTTTACCAGAGGTCAGCTTGCCTCAGTTCGACGGTGCCTTCGAGAACTGGACCTATTCCTATGACACGTTCTCATCCCCAGTGGACCGCAATGAACATTTGACCGAAGTGCAAAAAGTCCAACACGAGTCGACGCATCAAGTCGAAGCTGTCCAACTCGAGATAGAATTATTAGACTCGGATGGACAATCGCGCGATCTCGAAATCAGAGAGCAATATGAAGATATATACGAGCGGCTAAGACGTAACCAACGTGTCGCACGGCAAGCCCCGTCATCGAGACCGTGAACCAGTGAATCCGCCGCTGCTATCAAATCGCCACGAAATGTCTTCATTCAGCCAACCTCTCACGATCCACTGGACCGGAAGGAAGTGAATCCCGTCCAGGACAACAGGAATCAAACTCCGCCGACGGGGAACACCACTTTACATGTTACACCTGACATGGACATCATAGCAGAGAATCTTTCTCCGGGTCCTAACGTGAAGAATTCTCCATCGCCATGGCCGCGAGGAGCCACGCCTGCGAGTGACCCAGATCGAGATAATCTCCACGCTGTTACTACTATGACTAATCATTTAATTGTCGGTAGTTTTCAGAACGCGCCAGCTGATCTCAACACTCGTCCACTAAGCCCACAGATCACTACGTCGGACAAATCGCTGATTTGGTCTTTTGCGGATTGTTGGACTACGCCGGTACAACTACCAGCCATCAGCGAGAAGGCGCAATCCGAAGGGGTCAACGGGGGGAGCCTCATCCCTCAATCAACCATGACCTCCTCCACGTTTCCACAGCCGAAACAAGAACGAGGATGTCCAAATGATATGCAATACTTTCACGGGTCTGATGTTGCAGAAATACCATATAAGAAAGGCGAAACCTGCTCAAGGTCTTACCATGAAACAAGCTACGATACGTGGGACAAGACAACTCAATTGGGTCAGAACATCGAGGGGAGCTCAGGTCCCCAATCAAACACAAAACTCTGCGACGTTGTTTGAATCTGTACCATGCATCATCGGAGTTTCATTCAATGACACCTCGTGGGCCGAGGTGTTCCACGATACTTCATGGGCCAAGCTGTTTCACGACGCGTACTGGATCGTGAATTTCATCGCGCCCTCCGCGCGACGTCGAACCAGACTCCAGGACAGACGAATACCCTCAGCGCACCGGCCTTTCGGCCGTATCATCAAATTCCTCCTGGCGACCACGACATCTTCTGGACGGCCACAGTCCACACGGCAGCAACAATCAACAAGAAGGCGGATAGAAAATTTAATTAACTCTACCTCTACAGAATTTTGATCGGTACCCTCTCAACGGGGGGAGGATGTTACGCCACTAGGCTTAACACAGGCTGTATTTTCTAACCGTCACTCGCGGCCCTACAATGTCTCGGTGAGATCGTCTTATCTGACCGCCGGATCATATACAATGTATCGACGAGCGCATAGCTGTCGCCAAGCAGCGAGTTCTCGAAACATCGAATTTGGTCCGTTACGTTTTCCACGCAAGAACAGACATACGTGATCATAGGCGCGAACGGTGGCGTGACCTAAGTATAGTGGGGATCGTCTTAAAGATGAGACAAAGAAATCATCTAAAGTCGATCAGTTCCTTGTGACGCGTCGAACGTTACACATTGAGTCAAAGATCTAACGCCGAATTTCTAACATTAAGTCTCATACCGTGCTACTCTATTATTGCAGCGTGATAAGTTATTAAGTGTTTATATCTATTCATTCGTGTATATTAAGTGTTGGAAATATAAATTTTAACTCTGTCAGCCACAGTGTTATCATACCTGAATCACCCCTATTATCTTAATCGAAATACGGGGATCGAACTATTCGTGGTGTCGATCATTCTGATCGTAACGGGAATTTACGACTCCCGTTGGCGCATATTCTAACGACCTCGTCTCCCCGCGATAGCTCGAAAATACAGTGAAGTAGGTTACAGAGTCTTATTAGGTGGGAAAATAACAATAGCGAGACATGTAGAGGTCATAGGAACAGACACAAAATATATCGGCTTTATGGAAAATTCATTCGATAAAGATAACGATGACATTGTGGATAATGATTTATTGGTAAACCTGAATAAGGAAGAGTTAGAAAGTAGGGAAGATGAAAATGATAACAGTCTTGAAAGCATAAACATCCCTAGAAGATCTACACGTAATAAGAGAACTCCAGTAAGATATCCAGAAAAAGAAAACATTAGTGAAATCCATGCAAATTATTGTAGAGTAGATATCCCTTGTACATTTGAGGAGGCGATTTGTTGCGAAGATAGTGAAGATTGGAAACAAGCTATGGATAAGGAAATGGAATGCCTTTATAAGAATAAAACTTGGAAATTGGTAGAAAGGGTAAAAGGCAAAGACGTATTAGATGTAAAATGGGTTTACACGAGAAAATCAGATGACAGGTATAAGACTAGATTAGTGGTAAGAGGATTCCAACAAAGAAACATAGCCGATGACATATACTCCCCAGTAGCGAGTAATCAGACCTTTAAGATGTAGCGGTACTTGTCGACAGAAGTCATCATGGTTTTTGCCCAGCAAATCCGCTACACAAGAAACCGTGTTTACTCAAATACGAGCTAATTATAGATTTATCGACCTTAGGCGGTACCAATCATTAGGCCAAATCCGTCGTTTTTGCCGTGACCATAGGCTCGTGAGTCAGCTACCCAAAAAACCAACAATTGTAAACAGGTCGCGAGCTCGGCGTCCGTTGGGACGTTTTGAGAACATTCTCGAAATTCAAATCCCAACGCCTGTCGTCAACTCCGGCGGATATAAATATAGCGGACAGGGTAGCGACGCGTTCTTAGTTACCGAGAGATTCGAGCAGCGACAATTAACCGATACTTCTTTGCGCCGATCGATTAGCGACCGCGAAACGAAACAGCAAGTATATTGTACGACTAGTGTAAGCATCGGGTATATTCTAATAAACTACGTAGTTAGATATATTCCGGTGTTTGTGTGAATTAATCGACACCTTATCACCTCAACTGGTGACCCCGACGTGATTTTTTTTTTTGTGTAAGAGGAGACAGTGATAGACTAGTCGCGGTGTGTACAGTATTGTCCGCAAATCACACTATGGAAAAGGAGAGCAAACCAACTCCAGCCGGTGCTTCGTTCCGCGTGCCGCCATTTATGCCTACGAAGTTCGGGATCTGGTTTTCGATCCTAGAGTAGTATTTCGGCGTAGCCGGCATTAGCCACGATGACGAAAAAGCCTTAGCCCTCATAGGATTCCTCGACCCACCATACCTCGCAAAGATAGAGGACACCGTGACCAACCTCCCCGCCACCGGCCAGTACGAGAAACTGAAGAGCGAGCTAATCCGCGTCCTGACAGAATCGCACAGCGTCAAGGTTGAAAGGTTAGTTGAACGCGAAGAGATGGGCGACAGAAAGCCCTCACAGTTTTACAATGACCTAAAGAAACTAGCCAGCCCGCTCGCGTCCGACGAGTTCATTCTAAACCTGTGGAGGAACCGCCTCCCAGTCCGTACCAGGGAAGTCCTGGCCGCAGTTGACGATACGAGCATAGAAAAGCTGAACAGGACTGCGGATAGAATCGACGAGGCGTACGATCGCCACGGCCACCGCGCGCATAGGGTGGGCACAATCTCCGAGCTACCGGCATCGCAAGCAGACAAAAACGACGCGCTGGCCGCCGAAGTCGGCAGGCTGAGGGAGGAAATTAAGGCTTTAAAAATCGGCGGGTATCGTCGACCGCGAAGACGCTCGTACTCCCTTACTCGACGCCGTCGCCGTTCCCGTTCGCGAGACAACCCGCGTCAGGACGGAATTTGTTTTTATCACGCGAGATTCGGCGATCGCGCCACAAAATGCACCGTCCCGTGTAAGTGGAAGACGGGAAACGACCCCAGCCGTCCGTAAAAGCGGCGGACGACGACGGCTTCGGATCACGCCGCATATTCATCGTGGATCAGAGAACGAAAACCTCGTTCTTAGTGGACACCGGGGCCGACATCAGCGTTTATCCCCGAAGCAGGCTATCCAGGGTCGTGAAAAAAGCAGCGTACGAATTATTCGCTGCCAATGGGACGCCCATCGCAACGTACGGCACCTTGGCGATGGAGCTGAACCTGTCCCTCAGACGTGCCTTCAAATGGCACTTCACGATCGCCGACGTGCAAACCCCCATCATCGGCCTGGACTTCCTGAGCCATTACGGGTTGTTTGTAGACACAAGAAAAAGACGTCTTCTTGACACAACAACCCAGCTAACGACCCGGGGATACGCCGCCAACTGCGAACAACTCATGATTAAGACCGTAAAGGGGGATTCGGTCTATCATCAACTGCTGGCAAAATATCCAGATATAACGCGCCCACCGGCCTTTGGGCGAGAAAAAATCCGGCACGGCGTGGAGCACCACATAGAAACCACACCAAGCCCACCCGTGTACTGCAAACCCCCCGGCTCGCACCAGACCGGCTCAAACAAGTCAAGGCGGAATTTGCAACGCTGATTGAACAAGGAGTCATGCGCCCATCGAAGAGTTCCTGGGCATCTCCGCTACACGTCGTCCTAAAGAAGGATGGAAGTCTTCGACCCTGCGGTGACTACAGGGCGCTGAACGCCCGCACTGTTCCCGACAGGTACTCTCCACCGCACATCCAAGACTTCGCGTAGCAGCTACACGGTAGGAAAATTTTCTCAAAAGTTGACTTAGTGCGCGCCTACCATCAAATTCCAATCGCGCCTCGGGACATTAAAAAAACAGCAATCGCGGCACCATTCGGCCTTTTCGAGGCAACCAATATGATGTTTCGGCTTCGAAACGCCGCGCAAACGTGTCAACGTTTCGTCGATGAAACCACGCGTGGCTTAGATTTCGTATACGCGTACATCGATGATTTCCTGGTAGTTTCGGAAACCGAGGAACAGCACCGCAAGCACTTGCGGATTTTGTTCGAACGTCTAAATCATTACGGCGTTGTAATCAACCTAGCAAAGTGCGAGTTAGGCGTCGATGAGATATCCTTCCTAGGCCATACGGTAAACGCGCAGGATATAAAACCGCTCGCCGATCGAGTAAAAGCCGTAACTGAAGCACCCCTCCCCGCGAACATCAAAGCTCTCCGTAGGTACCTCGGTATGATTAACTTTTATCGACGTTTCATACCGGGGGCAGCCAAAATCTTACAACCCCTCAACGATTTGCTGCGAGGGGCGAAAAAGGGCAACATGCCCATTACCTGGTCGAAAGACGCCAAAACGAGCTTTAGCGAATCGAAACGCGCCCTAGCTAACGCGACGATGTTAGCACATCCTATACCTGGCGCGCCCATCAGCCTCGCTGCAGACGCGTCCGACTTTGCATTAGGAGCGGTGTTGCAGCAACGTGCGAACAACACTTGGCAACCGTTGGGTTTCTTAACTAAACCCTTAAACGCCGCGCAGCGAAAATATAGCGCGTATGATCGCGAATTGCTCGCTATGTACACCGCGGTCAAACGATTTAGACACGCAGTAGAGGGGAGAAATTTCATTATCTTCACTGACCATAAACCCCTCACTTACGCGTTCGGTCAATATCCCGACAAGTGTTCGCCGAGACAGTTCCGGCTGCTAGATTATATCGGTCAGTTCACGACCGATATAAGGCATATAAAAGGGCTAAACAATAATGTTGCCGACGCCCTATCGCGCATCGAAGCTATAGGAAAATCCGTGGATCACAAAACCCTCGCCGCCGCGCAAGAAAACGATGAAGATCTCCGCAATATCGTTAACTCCGGTACATCCGCGTTACAGCTTAAGAAAATTCGTTTTCCGGATTACGACGCGGAAATATACTGTGACGTGTCAAGCGGCATCGTACGACCGTACGTACCGAAATCCTTGAGGCGCGACGTATTTAATGCACTCCACGGACTTTCCCACCCAGGAATTCACGCAACTCAGAAATTAGTAAAATCGCGTTTTGTTTGGCCTGCGTTAAACAAAGATTGCCAAACATGGACACGGCAATGCATCCCCTGCCAGCAATGTAAAATAACGCGACACGTATCGACGCCGTTCGGAACATTCGGAGAGCTCGCAGGACGATTCGAGCATATACATTTAGACATTATCGTTATGCAGTACTCTCAAGGCTGCCGATATTGTCTAACATGTATCGATCGTTTTTCACGTTGGCCCGAAGCGATTCCTATACCGGATATGGAAGCAACGACCGTTGCCTCGGCTCTTCTTTCCACATGGATAGCGCGTTTTGGCGGCCCAGCAAAAATAACAACCGATCAAGGACGCCAATTCGAATCCAATCTCTTCAAAGAACTATGCCGGATGCTCGGCATTAAGCATTTGCGTACCACAGCCTATCATCCCGCGTCCAACGGGATGGTAGAGCGCTTCCACCGGTAGCTCAAAGCCGCAATCAAATGCCACAATACGAGCAACTTGGTCGAAAGCCTTCCCATAGTTCTTCTAGGCATTAGAACCGCTATCAAGGAAGATCTGGGCGCAACGGCAGCGGAAATGATCTATGGTACGGGCATACGATTGCCAGCGGAATTTTTCGTACCAGCAAAACAACAGGCCAACGCGGAATTTGCAAACCGTCTGCGAGAGCGAATGAGCGAGATCAGACCTCTGCCAACTTCACAACACACCGAGAAGACGACATTCATGTTCCGCGATTTAAAAACGTTGCCGTATGTGTTCGTTCGTCACGATGCAATCGGAGGCCCTCTGCAACCGCCGTACGATGGCCCCTATCAAGTGATACAGCGTGGGAAAAAACCTTTAACATACGTGTGAAGGATAAAGGCGTAAAAGTCTCCGTAGACCGTCTAAAACCCGCCTTCATCGTGTCGGAAGATATTGAGCACCTAGAAAGCAATGCACAAGCCCACGACGTATTTGTACCTAGGAAAATCTTCCGATCGCAAAGCAGCGAGCAAGCGCAACAAAGCGACGGAGACGCAAGAGCGCATTACACCACGCGTTCGGGCCGGAAAGTTCGTTTTCCCGTCCGCTTTCAAGCGGGTTTGAATTAAGCGGTTAGCAAGGGCACCCCCGCTATCATAAATAAGCTAATATAAAAGAAGAACGTTAACACTGTCAGGGGGGTACTGTAGCGGTACTTGTCGACAAAAGTCATCATGGTTTTTGCCCAGCAAATCTGCTACACAAGAAACCGTGTTTACTCAAACATGAGCTAATTATAGATATATCGACCTTAGGCGCTTCCGATCATTAGGCCAAATCCGTCGTTTTTGCCGTGACCATAGGCTCGTGAGTCAGCTACCCAAAAACCAACAATTGTAAACAGGTCGCGAGCTCGGCGCCCGCTGGGACATTTCGAGAACATTCTCGAAATTCAAATCCCAACGCCTGTCGTCAACTCCGGCGGATATAAATATAGCGGACAGGGTAGCGACGCGTTCTTAGTTACCGAGAGATTCGAGCAGCGACAATTAACCGATACTTCTTTGCGCCGATCGATTAGCGACCGCGAAACGAAACAGCAAGTATATTGTACGACTAGTGTAAGCATCGGGTATATTCTAATAAACTACGTAGTTAGGTATATTCCGGTGTTTGTGTGAATTAATCGACACCTTATCACCTCAAGATATTGCTATCATATTGTTGTCAAAATGGATTAATTATTGAGCAAATGGATGTAGAAACTGCCTTTTTAAATGGTGAAGTAACCTCGGAGGTATATGTAAATCAACCAAAGGGATATGCGGACGGAACGAATAGAGTTTGTAAACTATCGAAAGCGCTGTATGGGTTAAAAGAAAGTCCAAGGGACTGGTATGAGTGTTTTGATAAGTATGTGACGAGATTAGGTTTTAAGAAGAATAACATAGAGTTGTGCCTATATACACATGGAGAGGGAGAAAAATGTTGTTTATTTGCTAATGTATGTAGAAGATTTGCTAATTTGTAGTAAAAATAAATGGAAGATACAAAGGGTAAAGAAGTTATTAACTAATAGATTTGAAATGAAAGATTTAGGTGAAGTCAAAGAATAGAGAGGATATTGGCTACAAAAATTTAATTGGCGCATTGTTGTATATTAGTGTAAATACCAGACCCGATATAAGTTATAGTGTGAATTATTTGAGTAGATTTCAAGATTGTTGTAATGAGACACATTTTAAATATGCTTTGCGAATATTGAAATATCTGTACCGGACTAGAGATTTAAGATTAGATTATAAAAGGAATGAAAAATGTGAAACGATAGATTGTTATGTGGACGCTGATTGGGCAGGAGATCATTTAGATAGGAAATCGACTTCTGGATATGTAATTAGATTGTATGGAAATGTAATTGGTTGGAAGTCTAAAAAACAAAGGTGTGTGACAAAAGCCTCGACGTATGCAGAGTATGTAGCTCTATCGGAAGCGGTGAGTGAATTAATGTCCATTAGGGAAATTATGAAAATCTTCAATGTAAATCTAGACGATAACCCTGTAAAAATTTATGAGGATAACTCTGGAGTGATAAGTATAGCAAAGCACGGAAATTTTACGAAAAATTCTAAACACATTGAAGTTCATTACCACTACGTTCACGAATGCTTAAAGGAGAACAAGATAAACATACTTAAAGTAAGTACAGACGAAAATACTGCGGATATTTTTACGAAGGCACTGTGTAGAGAGAAATTCGAAAGGTTTAGGTCATGGATGAATGTAAACTAAGAGAAATGTAAATAAATAAGTGTTAAAGTTTCTGTTATGTAATTCGTCAAAGCATGTAAATACGATTAAGTGTACAGTATAAATGTAAGGAGGCGTGTTGGGAAAATGATACATTTACACTGTACATGTGAATGTGTGTGTAAGCGTCAGAGGACGTCCGGGTCTTGGTTGAGACAAAACACAAGAGCCAGTCGTTAGAAGTATCTGGAAGAGTCGGTTGACAACAAGCGTGCGTGCGAGTAGGATTTTGAGGCCTTAAGAGTATAAGATATATGTATAACAGTTGTGTGCTAAATAAAGGGAATTATTTGTATTTCCGAATCCATTCTATATCTTTTCAATTATGATTAGAGTTAGAGGCGCGAAACGAATCTTCATTTGGTTTAGACGTTGTAGTTATGCAATAGAGCAGATATTTACTAGTGTAAATTTGATTGTTATATAATTTGACAAGTAGTCGTGGTAATTAGGTACTCGAGAAGCTAATGACAATGATCCTGGGATCAATAACAAAGCCGCGGTCAACGGAATAACAGAATTCGTTTTCATCCTGATTCCAAGTTGTACCATACTTCCTTATCTACGGTATATGTAGGACTGAACAAACTCTTTGTCAAAACATAGAATATCCACCGAGTGTTAAGGCTCTTTGTAACTGGCTAATGTGACCTCACGAGAGAATGATTTTCCGGCACGATGATTCTGCAGAGGAAAACTATGATGGGTGTGTCTAAGGGCACGAGAACATCGGATACGTGGAGAAATGACTTCGCTCGGAAAGAGATTGAAAGTGACGTTACCGTTAATTGGACAATTTCCATGTTGATGGTTAGAGAAGGATGCTAGTAGCCCTTGAGGGAACGTTGCTAGCGGGAAGCGTCGTCCGTGGAAAAATAGATTTCACCTATCATCCCGTAGTTGAAACAAAGACTGTTTGCCTCTTTAGGACTGTTAAGGACTTTAATTAACTAAATCTTAAGGTTTACAATGGGTCCTCAGGCTAGCTAAACATATACTGTTGAGATGCGTTGACATCTGGCAATCATCTTATCCGACGGATAGAGTCTGCGTGTGGCGAGTCACGGGACAGAAACCGTTGGAATGTTTACTGTCACGTGCCGCTACGATTATTTCATTTAAGGACAGCTATCGAATTACTCCATGCCTTTATTAGACAAAACGTTCATCCCTTGACCGCGGCTACGTTCGGTGACTGGTTGTCGCCTCGAGGCCAAGTGCAGTATCACAAGTTTCGAACAATTACAATCGGACTAGATGACTACGATTGTTTAATTACAGCTATGGTAGAATCTAGATTACAATGTTACGGGATTTTCCCAAAATTCCAAACGGAAGGTTCCCGTGTTTTATCATCTCCGATTTATATTTATGCTTGATCTGTCTGGGACCAGTCTGGATATAGCGCAAACTGGCTGGCAAACGATGTATTTGGCAAGAAATGTGGAGTACCTGGCACATCGAATTGTCGACATATCAGCAACAGCAACGGAGATACGTGGAGTTGAATATTTGAGTCTGAATCTGCAAAACAACAATTACACTGCATATAACAGAGACCAGAGTCGATGTTCTGGCGCGCAACACATCTGCACTCCATCCCGCGCGGCTTGGCATCCAACGGTCCACGTGCCATCCTTCGAATCCTCCATAGGCCCAAGGACCCATCATAAAGCCGAAATCCCAACTGCATTGTTCGCACATATGGCCTAAGTCAATCTGTTTTCCCGAAAAGACTTTCTAATTCTAGAAGTGTTTTCGGTCGGTTTTTAGAAAGGTCCTTGGGTTTATTACGCCCTCTTAAGAGTTACGGAGAAGGCGGGTATTGACTTAACGAAAAAAGCGGACATCTACCTAACGGAAAATCTGAGATTTCCCATAAACAATGTCGCCTAGGACCCACGTTGGTAGGAGGCTTCTTCCTCCTCTCTTCCTTTCTAACATTAGTCGTAACCAATCGGCATCGCGGATCATTGCCCTCACTTTCCTAACTAACAATGTAATCAACGAATCCGCGTTCTTCGCTCAAAGGGCACACCAATACCGAGCTTCGTACTCACATCAGAATAAACTTTAGAGTTCCATCGTCTCTCGCGGTGACTAAAGTTCCTGCAATCCCTATAACTCTCACCGTTCCTATATCTCTAAGAGCCTCCTATTTCTCTCACAGTATCCAGAAGTCCGACAGCTCCTACAGCTCTCACGGACCTAGAGCTCCTATAGCTCACACTCTCATCTAAGAATAATCCATTTCTTCGTTATCTGTATCTTAAGCAACGGCGTTCTTACTCAGTGTGATTGTATAAATCGTTGGAAATACATATATTTTTTATAACTTTGTGACCCCCAGTGTTATACCACAACGACTACACCTATTATCCTAAGCGAAATACGGGGATCGAACTATCCGTGGAGTCGATTATTCCAATCGTAACGGGAATTTACGACTCCCATTGACGCGTATTCAAACGAACGCGTCTCCCCGCGATAGCTCGAAAATACAGTCGACATAGCGCAAACCGAATAAGTACTGTATTTGGCTGTAATTGTGGAGTATAGCGCGCATCGCATTTGCGATATGTATCCAATAGCAGCGCTGATACGTTGGTTTGAACATTTAGGCATGAATATGCAAAACAGCAATTACGCTGAATCTGTCAGTGACCAGAGAAGACGTAAGACAGAAGAGATGATAGAATCGGAAGATGTGCTCTGTGCTCACCAGCAAATCAGGAGCATAACGCTCACCGAATTGTCGTCATATCTGCCATAGAAACGAAGATACGTTGCTTTCGATATTCAAGCATGAATATGCTAAACTGCTATTATGGTGTATTTGACAGGGACAAGAGTGAACAAAACGCTAACCTACTGATGAGCGCTGTATATGACATCAGTTGTCAAATATAACGCGCACCGAATTTTCTGTAAGTGTGCCATAGAAACGGAGATTCGTTGGTTCGAATATTTAATACTGAATATGTAAAACTGCAAATACGCAGGGTTCGGCTGGGTCCCGATTTTACATGCATCAAACGGGATAACGTGCACTGTGCTTGGCAGCAAATTTGGAGTATAACGAGCCTCTAATTGTAGCCATATGTGCCATAGAATCGGAGATACGTCGGTTTGAATACTTAATCCTGAATATACGAAACTGCAACTACGCTGGATCTGGCTGGGTCCAGATTTTACATAGCGTAAACCGGATGATGTGCACTGTACTTGGCATCAGATGTGGAATATAACGTGCATCGCATGGCCAATGTTTCTGGAAAACAAGCGGAGATACCTTGATTCGAATATGTAAGCATTAATATCCAAAACTGCAATTACGATGGATTTCTCCGAGTCCAGTCTTCACAGTGTGCAAACGGGCTGATGTGTGCTGTATTTGGCAACAAATGTGCAGTATTACGTACATCCTATTGTCGACGTACCTACAATGGATACGGAGATACTTTCACTTGAATAATAAGGCTTGAATATGCAAAACTACAAATACGCTGGATTTGACTCGGTCCGGATTTAACACGGCTTAAACCAGATGAAGCGCTCTGCGTATGGCAGTCAATGTGGAATGTAACGCGCATCGTATTGTCGAGATATGTGCTATGGAATCGGAGTCACATTGATTTGAATATTTAAGCCTGAACATACAAAATTGCATTTGGGCTGGATTTTGCAGGGACCAGAGTTGACATAGCACAGACCGGCTGATTTGGCATCATATGTGGAGTGTTCTGCGCATCGAATAGGCGACATAGAATCCAAGATACGTTCATTTGAATATGTAATATTTGAATATTTCGCCCGAAAATGCATAATTGCGTATACGCTGAGTTTGGCTGCGCCCACACGTTACATAACTCAAACCAGGTAATATACATTGTGTTTGGCAGAAAAAGTGGCGTATATCGCGCATCGAATTGTCGGCATATCTGCAATGCAAACGGCGATACGGTGATTTGAATAATTAATCATGAATATGCAAAGCACCAATTTCGCTAGGTTTGACAGAGACCGGAGTTGACATGGTACAAACCAGCAGATGTGCGGTGCACATGACATCGGAAGTGAAATGTAACGGGCATCGCTTTGTCGCCATATGTGCAATAGAAACGGAGATACATTCATTTGAATATGTTAACCTTAATTTGTAAAACTGCAATTACGCTTGATATGTCGAGGACCAGAGATGATATAATAGCACGAGCCAGCTGATGTGAGCTGTATTTGGCAGGCCATGAGGAGTATATCTCGCATCTAATTGACGACAAATCTGCAATTGCAGCGATGATACATTGTAGTTAATATTCAATAATGGGCCTATTACGATACAGATAGTATTATCGTGACTGAAACACATTGCCGTCTCAGTAAAACCATTTTATTTCAAGCTTCGCGCTACAGTTCTGAATCCGGACAAGACCGTTTCAAGTTCTCGCAAGAGCAAGCAGTCAAATTAAGGTACTTACACGTGTTAGAGTCAAATACATTTTATTGGTCCAACATCGATGGGGCGATCTCGCATCGAAATTTTCAGAGGACCGCGTAACCTTCCAACGATGACCGCCGTACGAGCAGCGGATAAACTTATTTCGTGCCTTAGGTTGCCCTCACCACGTCCTCTACTTCTTGATTCTTGGTTGGTAGCTTTAGCGGCTGCAGGTCCGAGAAATTTTCCGCTTTCTTACGATTATCGGATTTATTCGTATATACCCATTTCAAATCTCATACCTTTTTATCTTTTGGTTTCTCTACTGTAGTATCGTGGACAAAAGGCCTAAGATATCGACCGAACCGTATACAATGTTGCGAGAACCGCGGTGTCGTTGGGTACAACAATGTATCGTCGATATTTTCAACTGAACAGTTTCGTCGAAAAGGCCTACGTGACCCTGGCCACGAGCGTTTTCGGGACACGTGCGCTATAGGGCAGGGAAAAAACAAAAGAGACGCTAAAGACAATGTTTGTTAAGACGCAGAGGAGAACGAATGCAAAAGGCGTGCAGTATGAGTTGAGAATCGAGAGCGTGCGAGTGCGGATGCCGAAGACGAGAGTTATAGAGAGTGATTTGAGCGGAATAAGACTTTTGTGTTTTAGTTCAAGTTGAACATTTATCGTTCTCTGTCCAATTAATCCTTGTTATTTTTATTTATCTTAATAAATAGTATTAGGAGAATTTTACAAACCTAAATTATCCTAATCCCATCCTTTTCCGATACTACAAATTGGGGGCTCGTCCGGGATTGAAACCAGACAGAGAACGACACGTTTAACGGAACTAATTGTGCTGAAAAAAAAGAGTTGAAAATGGCAAATTGTGAAGAGGAACAGTTTTCGACTGAAGAGGTTTCGACGCTGGAGGAGCTAAGAAATAAGCTCGCAAGTCTGAATCTGCCGATATCAGGCTCGAAGTCAGTGCTGATGGCCAGGCTGAACCGAGCGTATAAGGCTGGTCAATCAACTTTGAAGGAATCGAAGCGCGATGAGGAATCGGTAAATCAGCGAAACCTAAGGAGTGGGCAGAAAGCTGAGCGCGATCAGGATGGAGACGAAGACCTCGAGAAGCTGAGGACGAAGGAGTTGAGAGCGCGCCTCGCTAGCTTGGGGTTAAAGGTCACAGGGAGAAAATCTGAACTACGCGCACGGCTACAGGCGGCCCTGGAAGGAGACAACGTATCGTCGGAAGAAGAAAGCGACGACGAAAGTGACAATGAAAAAGATGAGAGAGACGTGATGAAACACGAAGGAGGTACGCGAGCGAGGTGCTCGGACCGTGATGAACATCGCCAAAAGGCAGGTACCGTTTCGGTATTAAGCTTTAAAGACGTCGAAGACGCATTAGAATTGTTTAGCGGCGACAAAGGTGAAAACGTGGAGCGATGGTTCGAATCATTCGAAGAAGTCGCGGACACGTGTATGTGGTCCGACGGTCAGAAGGCAGTCTACGCGAGGAAGCTGCTGAGGGGATCGGCGAAAATATTCGCAAGCTTCGAGTGCCATGCCAGGACTTGGCATGAGCTGAAGAAGGGACTAATCGGAGAGTTCTCCAGAAAGTCCAACAGTAGGCAAGTACACCAAAAGCTTAGTGGGACGAGAAAGAAAAGCGACGAGGCGTGCTTGGCCTACATGTATCGCATGCTGGAAATAGCCAGTCATGCCGATATAGAGGAAGAAGTCAAAGTAGAGTACATCATAGACGGGATAATAGACGAAGAAGTCCATAAATCTATGCTGTATGGTGCTGCATCCATCAAGGAGCTAAGGAAGAGGCTCATCGCGTACGAGGAGCAGAAGAGCCGAAGGACGAAGTCGGTTGCAAAGTCGGCCAGAGTTGAGAGAAATAACAGTCCCAGTCAATGCGGAAGTGCGAGAAAGACGCGTTGCTACAATTGCGGCGATAAAGCACATGTAAGCGCGGATTGCCCGAACGGATCGAGAGGTCCTAAGTGTTTCAAGTGTAGAGAGTACGGACACGTCGCATCGAAATGCAGCGATCTGGGTAAGTCCCCTAAAGAGGTTTGTAATACACAAAAGTCGCTGCGAGCGGGTTGTAAAAGTGTTAGAATTGGAAATTGCGAACTGAGCGCGTTGATAGATACCGGTAGCGAATTAACCCTGATGCGGGCGGATCAACATGCCAAAATTGGAGCGCCCAAATTAATTCGGGAAATTATCGAGTTTCGCAGTATCGGATCCGAGAACAATCTTACGCTCGGGAAATTTTCAACGGATATTGTCATAGATGATGAGTTATATCATATAACGGTGCATGTAGTTCCGAACACTATGATGCACCGTTCGTTGATAATAGGCACAGACTTCCTGGATACCGTTGAGATGAACAGGAGGAGGGGAGATATCTCCATTTTCAGATTAAAAGACGAAAACTCCGATGGGATTCCGGAAGTTTTTAAAGTAGACATAGAGACGGGGGCGCGTGGAGTAGATTTATCCCATATCGAAAACATGCACCATAAGCAGGCAGTAGAGAGTTTAATCCGAAATTATAGGCCACAGAAAACGCGCGAAGTAGGAATCAAAATGAATATAATATTGCATGACGATATTCCGGTTTACGAAAGGCCGCGAAGACTATCTCCACAAGACAAGGTCGAGGTCGACAAACAGATCAAAATGTGGCTGGAGGATGGAATAATACGCCAATCACATTCCGACTATGCCAGTCCGATCGTTTTGGTCAAAAAGAAAGACGGCTCGACTAGAATTTGCGTCGATTATAGACAATTAAATAAAAAGGTAGTAAAAGATAGATACCCACTGCCCTTGATCGAAGACCAACTGGATTCGCTACAGGGCTCGAGGGTATTTAGCACGTTGGATCTTAAGAACGGATTTTTTCATGTTCCTGTTGGGGAAAGTAGCAGGAAGTATACAGCGTTCGTAGTCCCCACAGGCCAGTACGAATTCCTCAAAATGCCTTTTGGATTGTGCAATTCGCCAGCCGTCTTTCAGAAATATATAAACGCAGTTTTTAAAGAGTTGATCGCGACAGGGGTGGTGCTGACGTACATGGACGATCTGATCGTGCCGTGGACTGACTTTTCGAGTGGAATAGAGAAACTAAGCACAGTGCTGCGTGTCGCTAGTGAACACGGACTACTCGTAAACTGGAGTAAATGTCGATTCCTACAAACGAGAATAGAATATTTGGGCCACATCATCGAGGGCGGTAATATTCAACCATCTGAATGCAAAACCAAGGCCGTCGCTAATTTCCCGGAGCCCCGATCGGCTAGAGATGTTCAGAGTTTCCTGGGCTTAGCGGGATACTTTAGGAAGTTTGTGCCCCGGTATTCTGTCATCGCGAGACCATTAACAGATCTATTAAGGAAAAATGTCCCGTTCGGGTTCGAATCGCGCGAGCGCGAAGCGTTCGGAAGCCTAAAAACCGCGTTAAGCGAGAAGCCACTGTTGAAGCTGTATCGCGTTGGAGCGGAGACTCAGCTGCATACGGATGCGTGCAGCGGGGGATACGGAGCGATCTTACTGCAACGCGACAGCGAGGACAACGCTTTTCACCCCGTGTATTACTCGAGCGGAAAGACTTCACCGGCTGAAGAGAAGTACACCAGTTACGAGCTTGAGGTTTTGGCCATCGTGAAAGCGCTGAAGAAATTCCGTGTCTACTTGCTCGGCATTCCATTCAAAATCGTTACAGATTGTCAGGCATTCGCATTAACAATGCGGAAAAAGGACTTGTGCGTGCGCGTCGCGAGGTGGGCAATCCTCCTAGAGGAGTTCGATTATAAGGTGGAGCATAGGCCCGGGACCAGTATGATGCATGTCGACGCGTTGAGTCGAAATCCCCTACCCGAGGTCATGCTAATAGACGAAGACGAACGAGGGATAGTCGTACGTTTGAGAGAAGCTCAGTTGCAAGAGGATGACCTGCGACAGATCCGAGACAACATAAAGCAGTACGAGGCCGACGGGTACATCTTAAGAAACGAACTTTTGTATCGAGAAGTAGAAGACGCACCGCTATTGGTCGTGCCGAAGTCGATGCAAACCCAAGTGGTCCGACGAGCTCACGAACGTGGCCATTTCGGCGTTACCAAAACAGAGGCGTTGGTAAAAAGGGACTACTGGTTCCGGGGAATGCGCGAGAAAGTGGAAAGGGTGGTGCGGAGCTGCATCGACTGTATCCTTGCGGAGAGAAAGCAAGGGAAGAAGGAAGGGTTGCTAAATACCATCGACAAGGGAGAATTGCCGTTCGACACGTATCACGTCGATCATATTGGGCCGTTACCTACCACAAAGAAAAGCTACCGGCATATCTTCGTAGTGGTCGATGCTTTCACCAAGTTCGTCTGGTTGTACCCTACCAAATCAACGGGTTCTGCAGACGTTATCAGCCGCTTGGAAAAACAGTCTGTTTGTTTCGGGAATCCGCGAAGGATCATCTCTGACCGTGGGACGGCGTTCACAGCTGGTGCTTTCGAGGACTATTGTAGTGAGGAAGGCATAGAGCACGTGCGAACTACAACTGGAATTCCGCGGGCCAATGGTCAGGTGGAAAGAGTAAATTGGATACTTATCCCGTTGTTGACGAAGTTATCTGCACCAACGCCAGGCGAGTGGTTCAAGCACCTGGAGAAAACTCAAAAATACCTCAACGCAACTCCCAGCAGAAGCACTAGCGTTACTCCGTTCCAGTTGCTGTTTGGCACGCGGATAAGAATGCGGGACGATCCGCAGATGAGGCGGTTAGTTGAGGATAAATGGGCCGCGATGTTCCAGGAAGAACGGGATCAATTGCGTGAAATAGCAAAGAGACGGATCGAGGAGCTTCAAACCCGCAATAGACAAACGTTCAACAACAGACGCAAGAAGGCGACAGTCTACAAAACAGGAGATCTGGTGGCGATCGAGAGGACGCAAGGCGGTCCTGGGTTAAAGCTGCATTCAAAGTTCCTTGGGCCGTACCGTGTGGTGAAAGTCCTGCGAAATGACCGTTACGTAGTGCAACGAGAAGGCGAACACGAGGGACCGCGCACGACTTCCACCGCAGCCGACCACATGAAGTGGTGGAACATTGGTGTTAGTGATGATAGTGAGAACAGTGATGAGCACATCTGAGGGCAGATGTGATTTGTCAGGAATGGCCGAGTGTAGTATCGTGGACAAAAGGCCTAAGATATCGGCCGAACCGTATACAATGTTGCGAGAACCGCGGTGTCGTTGGGTAGAACAATGTATCGTCGATCTTTTCAACTGAACAGTTTCGTCGAAAAGGCCTACGTGACCCTGACCACGAGCGTTTTCGGGACACGTGCGCTATAGGGCGGGGAAAAAACAAAAGAGACGCTAAAGACAATGTTAGTTAAGACGCAGGCGAGAACGAATACAAAAGGCGTGCAGTATGGGTTGAGAATCGAGAGCGTGCGAGTGCGGATGCCGAAGACGAGAGTTATAGAGAGTGATTTGAGCGGAATAAGACTTTTGTGTTTCAGTTCAAGTTGAACATTTATCGTTCTCTGTCCAATTAATCCTTGTTATTTTTATTTATCTTAATAAATAGTATTAGGAGAATTTTACAAACCTAAATTATCCTAATCCCATCCTTTTCCGATACTACACTACTAATTGCCAGGTTTTCATTTTTGACTAAACTATTCATTTCTCGATCCATTGCTTCTTTCCATGATCTGCGGTCATCTCCACTGAAAGCTTCTTCATAGGTTTGAGGACTGCCTGCGCTAACTACATTCACATAAATGAAATATGAGCTCGTTTGGCCATATCTTTGAGTTTTCTTTGTTTCCCGTCCTGGCCTTCTCAAATTATTTTCTATGTCCTCAAGTTTTTCTTCTGATTCGTTACTTAAATTTCTCTCCCTTCTTATTACAACCTGCTCGACCTTTTCGTCACTTGTTTCACTTTCATGAATTTCGTTTGTATCCGATTGTTCTTCAAAATCCTTTTCCGTTTCATTATCTGATTCATCCATTCCTTGAAATCCTACTAAATTATCATTTTCACCTATAAATTATACGTGTCTTGCAATTATAATTTTATTATTAACTAAGGTCCTATATCCAACGTTTTCATAACCTACAAGTATTCCAATATCTGCCTTTTTGTACCATTTCGAATTTATTTTAATTTCAGATACTCTTACGAAAACTATGCTTCCGTACAATCTTAAATTAATTATATCCGGTTTCCTTCTTAACAATATTTCGATTGGTGTTTTATTTTCACATGTTTTCGTAATGGTTCTATTTTTTAAGTACACCGCGGTTCTAACTATCTCCGACCAATATTTAATATTTAGTTTCGAATCATGTAATAAGCATCTAGCGGAATTCGTGATTGTTCTATTGTAGCGCTCAGCTGTTCCATTTAACTAGTGAACATAAGGTGGGCATGGTTCTAGGAGAATTCCTGTTTCCCTGATTAGATTGTACATGTTTTTGTTCATATATTCTTTTCCATTATCGCATCTTAGTCTCTTTATCTTCTTACCAGTAAGATTTTCAACTTTATTTATATAATCAAGGATTCAATCGTAAACCTCATCTTTCGATTTCAAAGTATAAATTAATGCGCACTTCCTATAATCGTCTATAAATGTTAAGAAATATTTAGATCCATCAAACCTGGTATTTTTATGAGGTCCATTTAAATCGGTATGTACCAATTCTAAAATCTCGCGTGCTCTACTACAGTTACTCTGGATAGGTACATTGTGCTATTTATTTTGCATACACGCACCACATTTTAATTGAACTTGCTCCAATTTTTCTGGCATTCTCTCAATTAATTTTTTCTTACACATCGTATCTAAATAATTAAAGTTTACATGTCCTCGGATTCTGTGAAATTTTTCCCTGTTCGTCATTTTTTCTACATTTTTGGCGTGAGATTCTTGCCTTCCAATGTAACTAGTTATTTTATATAAACAATGATCTTTGAATGCGATCCCTATCAACTTTCTATATTTGTTATAGATCTTTGAAGTATTCCCTGCTGAGACTCTCTTATTTTTATTCGTTACTCTCGCATAGCTAACCAAGTTATTATCCATTTCTTCCACATAAAATTCATTTGACATTATAATTTTAACCCTTCTTTTGTTTACTTCAAAGTAAGTTAAAATTTTTCCAACTTTTGTTCCTTTTAATGTTCTACCGTCTCCTAGTTTTACATTTATCGGGTTCTTTAAGTTTTCGTACTCAATAAAATACGAGTCATCATTTACAATGTGATCTGAACATTCACTATCCAATATCCGATCTATTTTTCGCGTATCGCTGGTATATACTGTGATAGTATCCTTACTATAATCGCGCTGCACTCGCGTTAGGAAGGAGTCAATTCCTTGGTCGTCGTAGTCCTGGCTGTTTAAATAATTTCCGTCTTGTCGACTTGCCCCATTGTAGCGTTGCTGCCAACCTCTGCTCCGTCCTCGTTGACCAAATCCACGCTGAACATATCCTCGTCTTCTCTGGCCAGAACCTCGTCCGCCGCGACTCCTATTCTGCTATGGCTGATTCGCACCTCCTTGCCATTGCGCTCCTCCATTGATTCCGCCTCTGCATGTATTCGTGCAATTTTTTATCACGTGGCCGTACTGTCCACAGCCATGGCACTTTATTTCTCTCTTTTCTCAACTTTGAAGACATTTGACCATTTCCTATCACTTTTACTCTCCCTACGTATTTCCCACATTATAATTTTATTTTTTAAAGATCACAAGTTCAATCACTTTCTTTCAATGAGTCGATTAAGTCATCAATATAAATCAATGATTCTGGTAGTGTTTTCAGCATGTAATCGAGTTTTTCACGTTCACTTACGTTTGCACCAACACCCTTTAATTCATTTATCGTCTTCTCAAATTCCGTGAAAAATGAACCTGATTCCTCAAAATCTTTCAACCTCATCATGTCGAGTCTACTTCTTATACAAAGTTGCAATGCTGTTGATTCCTTCATATTCATCTGATCAAATTTTGTAATTATTTTGTAAACAGTGTCTTGATCACCAACAAATTCTAATTGCTCATTTGTTATACTACAATAGATGTAGTTCATCGCCCATTGATTCTTTTCATCCCAATTATCTTTCGCATCCGTGTACATTTTCTCTCGTGTATCCAATTCATAACATTTTTTACACTTTAAATACATTAATATTCTTTTCTTCCACGCTTTGTAATCACGTACATCGAATACTTGCATTTTAGTTTTATCGTCCATTGGCATCTTGATTCGTCTTTTCATCTTCACCCTTTTTTCAAAAATAGTTCTCCTCACTATACAGATTTCTTTTATCTGCTCCGCCAACAGCCTTTTTATCTCTTCAGAACATATTTCCAATTCTTTCAAAATGAACCTTTTTTACACATTCACGCCCGGTTACACGTGGTCCCATAACCTTAAATCTCGTCAACCACGATTTTTGCTACCATGTTGAGAATTGTGCATCCTGATGGCCGAAATATTGTACGCTGGCCATAACTATTAACGTAGACACATATTTACTTTATAAACGATTTCTAGAATATTTATCAATGTACACTTGCGCGTGTCTCAGCACTTTTATTCATATCCGACATTTTGAAGACTGTTAACCGATAGAACTGTTTACATTCGTCTGTTTCTCAGTCGCCGCGCACACACATATCTCCACACAGTGATATCCCGTTACAAAGATCTCCACTACGCACTGGACCTAGTCCAGCACAAAAATTATACATATTTCAATATTTATGAAATATGTATTTCCAACAACTTTGTACAACAACACAAGTTAGTAACTCCGCCGTTTAAGATAATGGTGACGAAGAAATGGATTGATCTTATATGAGTGAATCCGGGTAGATATATTGACTGATCTGAAAACCTAGATTGAGTATGCATAGATAGGTGGTTTTCGAAAAAGTCACGGGTGTCAAGATATAACTCGAATTCCCCTCTTACATACTTACGGAGGAAAGATCCGTATGTAGGTAATTTTTGAACAAGGGAAGCTGATTCGTTGTTCACACTTTTTGTTATGAAAAGGGAGGACAAGGATTCGCGATACCCATTGGGTATCAGCGTTAATGAATGAAGATAGGAGGAGTAAGCATCCTACCACCGTGGCTCATGGATGACCTTGTTCATGAGAAAATCCACACATTTTCATCAGATATATTTAATATTATATAATTTTAATATAATATAATTTAATATTATATAATTATATATAGTTTAATATTATATAATTACCGGTTTTCCCATTATATAACTACCAGCTTTTCCGCAGTTTCTAAGAGCGCACAATAAACATAAGGACTTTTCTAAGAAATACACATCAATCAAAAACATTTATGAAATTGGATGTGCAAGATGAAAGGGACCATCTAGAATTACTTAAAAAGTCTAAGTTTATGGTGGGTCCTTAGGTTTGATGAGGGTGTAAGTAACAAATGACGGCACTATGACAATGGTCTCGGTTCCGGCAACGTTTTCGCGGTCAACGGATGCTGAACTCTACACTACGTTAGCGTCTAAGTTGCACTACATGTTAGAGCAAGGAGCAATTACTACGTATAAGAAAGACAGGTCGATTGCTGATGAGATCGCACTAGAGAGTGCCGTCTCTCAATCACGGCGACGCTGTCCTGGAAAACTATGATGGGTGTGCCTAATGTCACAACATCATCGGATTCGTTGAGAAATGTCTTCGTTCGGAAAATGGGGGAAATTGGCGTTACTGTTAATTGGTCAATTTCCATGTTGGTGGTTAGGGAAGGGTGCTAGCCGCCCTCAAGAGAGAGTTCGAGAAGAGGAAGCGTCGATCGTGAGAAACATAGATTTCTCCTATTTTCTCGTAGTTGGAACGAGGACTGTTTGTCGGTTTGAAGGACTTTAATTAAACAAATCTTAAGGTTTATAGCGGGTCCTCGTACTAGCTGCTCATGTATTTACTCAAATAATAGAGTCTGCGTGTGGCGAGCCACGGGACAGAAATCGTTGAAATGCTTACCGTCGTGCCCCGTCCCAAGTATTTCTTTTAAGGAGAGCTATAGAGTTACTTCATGCCTTTGTTAGACAAAACGTTCATCCCTTGACCGCGACTACGTTCGGCGACTGACTGTCTCCTCGAGTCCGAGCTCACTATCATAAATCTCTGTAGCGGCACTCGACAGCAAACTTCCCAACGGTTTCTGTCCCGTGCCTCGCTACACAAGGACTCTACCTTTCGAACAGATGATTGCCAGATGTCTGTCAGATACACTCTCACCGAATATTTACAGCGAGCCTAAGGACCCGCTATAAATCTTAGGATTTATGCAGCTAAGATTCTCTAAAGGGACAAATAGTCTTTGTCTCAATAGTCCCTACACATACCACCCACTACGGGAAATCTGCTTTTTCTCACGTACGACGCTCCTCGCTAGCAACTTTCTCTCAAGGGCAGCTGTCATCCCTTTCCAACAACCAACTCACAATTTTTCCAATTAACAGCGACGTCCGTTTCCCTCACTCTCTGAACTAATACTTTTCTGAACGAATCCGATGATCCCGTATCCTTAGACACACCCAAACACAGTTTTCCTAAGGAGCATCATCGCGACACAAATTCATTCTGTTCTATCGCGAGCCGCGAGGCAAGTTGGAAGACGCCTTCTGGATTGTTCGTCCGCAGTCGTACGTAATAGCGAATCTGAATCTCTCGACGTATGTGCAATCGTCTCGACTCGAACCACCGCGTAAAGTATCGCGCCGAGCTTGAACTTGTAATCCTGAATCGATAATTGTACCGTGCTTTCGGCCAGCTAGTGTATACCACGAACACAAGCAAATAAACAGTTATTGTTAAACAATACCGAGTGATTCTTCTATACCTATCACGCACGTCACCTCATCTCAAATAAGTACAGTCGGATTGAATGACAACAGTTTCATAATACGGCTATGGTGAAGTCTAAATTACAGTACTAGGGGTCTTCCCAAAGTTCCGAAGGGAAGTTTCAGGTGTTCTTTCATCTCCGACACGGCCATTCTGACTATCACACGTCCTCGTGTGTAACTAAAATATTGAGTTTCCTAACATTAGACTCGATACAATTAACATTATTCACAATTTAACTAGATGTTCCAATAAGGCAAGGGTCCAGTGTAGCAACAAATCCTGTTCGGGGATTTGGCAGCAAAAAAATAAAAGATTATGAAAATTAGTAGCGTTATACTTAGTATCCAATGTGATAGTTGCATCCTGCAGGTTATCAGTCGGATCGTAACGGCATGATGGACCATTTTCGATTTCGCACTCCAAAGGATCTCGGTCTTCTAGATCGTATGAGCACATAGAGCTTCGTTCCACGGTCTCACTGAGTCTTATCATATTGTCACCCCGAAAAGCATGCAAGTCGCATCGCATGTTCTCACTGAGCCTTATCATACTGTTACCATGAAAAGCGTGTGAGCCACATCACACGTTCTCTCTGAGCTGTATGACGCTGTTACCATGAAAAGCGTGTGAGCCACATCACACGTTCTTTCTGAGCTTTATCACACTGTTACCATGAAAAGCGTGTGAGCCACATCACACGTTCTCTCTGAGCTTTATCACACTGTTACCATGAAATGAAAAGCGTGCGAACTTCCCCTGCCGGGTGTTATTAGCATAGTGCTACTAATCTTCCGAAATCGAAGTACTCATATCGTCATGGCCACTGTTATGGCCTTCGCCACAGACATCCAACTCGGCAGGGGTGCATCCATCTGGCATGTTCCTCAACATGTCGTGACTGTACTTGAACGATCGCTTACCGTTTAATACTTTTAAGATATACATGCCTCCTTCCAAAACTTCTGCCATTACAAATGGACCTCTAAATTTTGGATCTAATTTGGTTTGATTTCGTTCCTCATTTTGCGTAATACGAAATCACCGAGGTTAAACCTAACCGCTTTAGCTTTAGTTTCGTCAAATCCATCCTCATCATACCTAGCACTAGTTTCCATCCCCTTTATTGCCTGTCGTCTTATATTGGAGATATCGATACTTTTGATGTTATCGGGTAACAACAGATCGTACGGTCTTGTCGTTCTACCTATTAGTAGTTCAAATGAGCTCGAGTTTGTCACGCGGTTGGTGGTGCAATTCAAAGCCAACTGTATTTCCCCAATCGCGTCTTGCCACGGCCGCCCGGTCGTTTCCACTACCGTGAACATAATTTTCAATGCACCCGTAACACGCTCTACCTGTCCCTTGGCTCTACTAGCACCGGTCGCTATCAAGTGAACTTTAATTCGTTTGCTTTCGCAGAATTCTCGAAATTCCTTACCCTTAAAACATATTCCCTGATCTGCTATTATCCGACAGGGCCTCCCGAATAAAAATATAGCGGATTTAAGCGCTTTAATGGTGTTAAGGGAATCTATCTTACGAGTATGATGCAGGTATACGAATTTAGTGAAGACGTCGATCAAAACAATGACGTGCTCCTTTGAATCGCTTTTACCACTCAACTTGCCTGTTATGTCCATGTGGACCGTATGCCAGGGTATGCTGGTCTTAGGTATAGGATGCAGTTCGGCTTGTACCTTACCTAAACTAGCTTTCGAATCTTGACAAGCATGACAGTTCTCAATGAATCGGCGAACGTACTTCGCCATCACTTCGAAACAGTAATATTCGTATAGTTTCTCCCAACCTTAGTGCATAATTGACTGGTGCACACGGTTAATAACAGACCATCTGAAACCACTTGGGACTATAGGTAAACAGAGAGTCCTGCCGTTTCTTTGTATCCTACGGTAAATAGTACCGGACCTTAATTCGTATGTATTCGCGATGTCTCCCGCGAGCCCATCGTTTTGCAATTCCTTGACGATTTCCAAGATTTGAGAATCACGACGTTGTTCCGCTAACAGGCAATCTTCCGAAATTTCTGCCAGATTAACTATTTTCTCTTTGATTTTGTCGAATTTAATAGGGTCAACGCCTGTGCGGTTTCGCGAAAAGAAATCTACGTGAGCCGTCCGTTTACTTTCCCGATACATAAAGTCATAAATAAAAGTCTGCAAGTAAGTCCATCACCTCTGGTCCCTGTCATTTAAATGTACTTTATTACTCAGCGCTTTCTACGAGTTGCAATCCGTGACGACAAGAAATTTCCGTCCATGTAGATAGTGACGGAAATGTTTTACGGCGTTTACGATAGCTAATGTTTCGAGTTCATAGGAGTGATATCTGGATTCCGCGGGGCTAGTTCTATTATTGTAATACTCTATTACCTTGTTCTTACCTTCGGCTTGATGTGTCAAAATCGCCCCGTAACTCTCCGAGCTAGCATCAGTAGGTAGTTCTATCGGGTAATTGGGGTTGAATATCATTAGCACCGGCGCGTCGGTCAGCACGGAAACTACCTGTTGTCTTATTTTTTCGTGTCTATCTGTCCAAGTTATATTTCTGTTATCTGAGATGAGCGCGTACAGGGATGAGCGCGTAGTTTCCTCATCTGTGAGAATTTTGGGATGAACTGTGTGACGGTCGTTGGCACAGGTAAAGAACTTAAGGTGTGTATTTTACCCGGGTCGGGACGAACTTCTCCGTTATGAATTACATATCTCAAATAGAGCACCGATGTGCTTAAGAGAACGTTTCGCAAAGTTAAAAGAGAATCCGGCTTTTACGAGGGTATCTAATACGGTGTTTCAATCTTTGTAAAGCTTGATCTATCGAGTCGGCAATAATTAGGACGTTATCGAAATAAATAACAACGTACGAATGAGCGAGGTCGCCTGGGGCGTTGCGAATAGCCCTCCGAAAGACGGACGGTGCAATTTTTCAGTCCAAACGGCATCGTTATCTATTCATATTGTCTGTCGGGGGTAACGAACGCTGTATACTCCGCTGAATTAGGATAAATAGGAATTTGGTGAAACCCGCTGACCATGTCCAGGCTAATAAAGTATCTCGCCTCTTGCAATCTCGCGACTTGATCCGCAATAAGGAATAAAGGGTACCGATCCGCGACCATATTTTGACTTAGCACTCGGGAACCTGCTCATAATCTATCTGAGCCGTTTTTCTTCTTCACGAGTTACGTAGGGCTCGCAAATGGCGAATTACTAGGCCTTATGATCTTTGCATTAATTAAAACGCTGGTTTTCTCACGTACCGTTCTTCGCTTCTCCTCGCTAAGTCTATAAGAACTTCCTTGTACGGTGGTGTTAGGATCAATTAATCGTATTTCTAACCGGCCTGTATTTGCGCGAATACGTAGGAAACCCGTAACGAATGAATCATTGAATTTGACGAGAAGAGAAATTGATCGACTTTTATTATTACCATGTACATCAGTGTCAACTTCATTAACGACGATCTCGTTTGCAGTGGTTTCATTACAGACATTAATTATTTTTGTTTTACACATAGCGAGGCTATTTTGTGTAATGTTACGTCAAAACCCAGACTTAGAGTTCCGCAACTAATCGCGATATCATATTTTAAATAACTATCAGGAAGGGCATGAGAAATTATCTTCGATGTAAAAATCATTAATTCACACGATGAACAAATGGGTGGCATTTGTTTAATACAGGTATTCCCTACCCCTCGCATTACTAATATGTCAGTCATTCCTTTGTCAGAAAATCTCGAGGCCGTGGACTCTTTAATTAGTGAACGCGCTGCTCCCGAATCGGAGTAAAATGGAAACGATTCACCCAGATGACTTGATCTATCCGTTGATGCTTCCAGTACGCACGAGTCGACTCGCCACTCGTTATTGAAATTATAGTTTCCTTCCATAATCAGGTTGGCAGCTGCGCCCCATGCAGCGGATTCGGAGCACGCGATTTTAAGGGTTAAAACGTGGTAGCGAAAAATTGTTAGGTTTCACACTCGATTTTTGCACTAGCGACTGAATTACTTGCGCACGATGGTCTTAAGTGCTAGCACTGTTATAGTCGGCACTGATCCCACTTCAGATGTCGGGTTGGCGTTAAGATTAGAGTTAGGGTTAAGGACGTCAAACGAATCCCTATTGGCGCTAGACGTGATCATTATGCAATAGAGGTGATATTTACTAGTGCAAATATGACTATGATGGAATTGGACAAGTAATCGCGGTAATTAGATACTCTAGAAGCTAATGACAATGATCCTAGGCTCAATAACGAATCAGCGGTCAACGGGATGACGAACTCTACTTTTCTTTAGCGTCTATGTTGTACTCAATGTTAATGCATGGGGCAATCACTACGTATCAGAGGGTTACTTGAATCGTCGTCGAGATCGTACGGGAGAGTGGATCTCCATCACGGTAACGCTGTCCAGGAAAACTATGATGGGTGTGCCTATAGTCACAAAATCATCGGATTCGTGGTGAAAAGTCTTCGTTCGGAAAATGAGGGAAATTGGCGTTACTGTTAATTGGTCAATTTCCACGTTGGTGGTTAGGAAAGGGTGCTAGCCGCCCTCAAGAGAGAGTTCGAGAAGAGGAAGCGTCGTTCGTGAGAAAAATAGATTTCTCCTATTTTCTCGTAGTTGGAACGAGGACTGTTTGTCGGTTTGAAGGACTTTAGTTAAACAAATCTTAAGATTCATAGCCGGTCCTCGGGCTAGCTGAACATATACTGTCGAGACGTGTCGACATCTGGTAATCATCTTACTCAAAGAATAGAGTCTGCGTGTGGCGAGCCACGGGACTGAAATCGTTGAAATGCTTACCGTCGTGCCCCGTCCCAAGTATTTCTTTTAAGGAGAGCTATAGCGTTACTTCATGCCTTTGTTAGACAAAACGTTTATCCCTTGACCGCGACTACGTTCGGCGACTGGTTGTCGCCTCGAGCCCGAGCTCACTATCATAAATCTCAAATAAGTACAGTCGGATCGAATGACAACAGTTTCATAATACGGCTATGGTGAAATCTAAATTACAGTACTAGGAGTCTTCCCAAAATTCCGAAGGGAAGGTTCCGGTGTTCTTTCATCTCCGACATATATATGCATGATCTGCCTGGGACCAGTGTGGATATAGCGCAAACTGGCTGGTAAGCGATGTAGTTGGCAAGAAATGTGGAGTACCAGGCACATCGAATTGTCGACATATCAGCAATAGCAACCGAGAAACGTAGAGTTGAATTCTTGAGTCTGAATCTGCGAAACTACAATTACACTGCATATAACAGGAACCAGAGTCGACGTAGAGCAAAGCGCATAAGTACTGTATTTGGCTGAAATTGTGGAGTATAGCGCGCATCGCATTTGCGATATGTATCCAATAGCAGCGCTGATACGTTGGTTTGAACATTTAGGCATGAATATGCAAAACAGCAGTTACGCTGAATCTGTCAGTGACCAGAGAAGACGTAAGACAGAAGAGATGATAGAATCGGAAGATGTGCTCTGTGCTCACCAGCAAATCAGGAGCATAACGCTCACCGAATTGTCGTCATATCTGCCACAGAAACGGAGATACGTTGCTCTCGATATTCAAGCATGAATATGCTAAATTGCAATTATGGTGTATTTGACAGGGACAAGAGCGCACATAACTCTAACCTACTGATGTGCGCTGTATGTGACATCAGATGATAAATATAACGCGCACCGAATTGTCTGTAAGTGTGCCATAGAACCAGAGATTCGTTGGTTCGAATATTTAATACTGATTATGCAAAACTGCAAATACGCAGGGTTCGGCTGGGTCCCGATTTTACATGCATCAAACGGAAAAACGTGCACTGTGTTTGCCAGCAAATTTGGAGTATAACGAGCCTCTAATTGTAGCCATGTATGCCATAGAATCGGAGATACGTCGGTTTGAATACTTAATCCTGAATATACGAAACTGCAACTACGCTGGATCTGGCTGGGTCCAGAATTTACATAGCGTAAACCGTATGATGTGCACTGTACTTGGCATCAGATGCGGAATATAACGCGCATAGCATGGCCTATGTTTCTGCAAAACAAACGGAGATACCTTGATTCGAATATGTAAGCATTAATATCCAAAACTGCAATTACGCTGGATTTCTCCGAGTCCAGTCTTGACAGTGTGCAAACGGGCTTATGTGTGCTGTATTTGGCAGCAAATGTGCAGTATTACGTACATCCTATTGTCGACGTACCTACAATGGATACGGAGATACTTTCACTTGAATAACTAGGCTTGAATATGCAAAACTACAAATACGCTGGATTTGACTCGGTCCGGATTTAACACGGCTTAAACCAGATGAAGCGCTCTGCGTATGGCAGTCAATGTGGAATGTAACGCGCATCGTATTGTCGAGATATGTGCTATGGAATCGGAGTCACGTTGATTTGAATATTTAAGCCTGAACATACAAAATTGCATTTGGGCTGGATTTTGCAGGGACCAGAGTTGACACAGCGCAAGCGAGCTGATGGGCAATGTAACTACAGCAAATGCGGAGTACAAGGCGTATGGAATTGTCGACATATGTGCAAAAGTAGCGGCGAAACTTTGAATGCAATATTTAAGCATTAACAACAAAATCTACAATTACGCTGGATTTTACAGGGTTCAGAGTTGACACATAGCACAGACCGGCTGATTTGGCATCATATGTGGAGTATTCTGCGCATCTAATAGGCGACATGGAAACCAAGATACGTTCATTTGAATATGTAATATTTGAATATTTCGCCTGAAAATGCATAATTGCAAATACGCTGAGTTTGGCTGCGCCCATACGTTACATAACTCAAACCAGATAATATGCATTGTGTTTGGCAGCAAAAGTGGCGTATATCGCGCATCGAATTGTCGGCATATCTCCAATGCAAACGGCGATACGGTGATTTGAATAATTAATCATGAATATGTAAAGCAGCAATTTCGCTAGGTTTGACAGAGACCGGAGTTGACATGGTACAAACCAGCAGATGTGCGGTGCACATGACATCGGATGTGAAATGTAACGGGCATCGCTTTGTCGCCATATGTGCAATAGAAACGGAGATACATTCATTTGAATATGTTAACCTTAATTTGTAAAACTGCAATTACGCTTGATATGTCGAGGACCAGAGATGATATAATAGCACGAGCCAGCTGATGTGAGCTGTATTTGGCAGGCAATGAGGAGTATATCTCGCACCTAATTGACGGCAAATCTCCAATCGCAGCGGTGATACGTTTTATTTAATATTGAATAATGGGCCTGTTACGATACCGATAGTATTAGCGCGACTGAAACACTTTGCCGTCTCAGTAAAATCATTCTATTTCAAGCTTCACGCTACAGTTCTGAATCCGGACAAGACCGATTCAAGTTCTCGCAAGAGCAAGCAGTCAAATTAAGGTACTTACACGAGTTAGAGTCTAATACATTTTATTGGTCCAACATCGATGGGGCGATCTCGCATCGAAATTTTCGGAGGACCGCGTAACCTTCCAACGACGACCGCCGTACGAGCAGCGGATAATCTTATTTCGTGCCTTAGGTTGCCCTCACCACGTCCTCTACTTCTTGATTCTTGGTTGGTAGCTTTAGCGGCTGCAGGTCCGAGAAATTGCATCTTGACCCGCTTTCTCGTATGTCTCATGTGACGTCTCGCTTTCCGCCGTAGACACTTGTCGGATCTACATACGTTGAACCATTTGCGCGAGACAAGCGCGGCGTTCTGCAGGGCCGAGGGATCCAATTTTCGAAGTATCAAGTGCAAAACCTCCAGTGGTAGTTCGGAAATGATATCTACCTTACTTGGCACGAACAAACCAATGACGCGTAGAACAGATCTATAGAAACTCCATGTTGCTTCTATTGTGGCGCGAGCACGACTGACGGTCTGGCTGAGAATGAATTCTTATATATGTGCCGTTCGTCACGGTGCACTGCGAGTTCCGGCTCCGGTGAGAGTCCTGGACAGTCAGAATCGATCGCATGTGCATGTATCATCCTATAGATCGGGTTCACATTATTATTAGTGTTAGATGCGTGAAACGAATCTTCATTTGGATTAGACGTTGTAGTTATGCAATAGAGCAGATATTCACTAGTGCGAATTTGATTTGAGGTGTATGGTAGCGATTTAGGTTTAAAGGCACAAGAGTATATTTAACTATGTAGCTTATTAAAATATACCCTACGTGTACACTAGTCGTATAATACACTTGTTGTCTTGATTCGTGATTACGAATAGATGGGCGCAAAGAAGGATCGACTTAGCTGCTACTCCTCGTGTCACTCGATAAAAAAGAATGCCTCGCTACCCCGCTCGCTATATTCATATGCGTTGGAGTTGACAAAAGGCGTTGGGATTTGAATTTTGAAGGTGTTCTCGAAAATTCGCAACTGACGCTGAACTCTCGACCTTGTTTACAAATGTTGAATTTTCGGGTAGTTGACTCGAGGGCATATGATCACGACAAAATCTACGGATTTTGATTAACCTTCGGTAACCGCCTAAGGTTGTCGGATCTATAATAAATTCATCTTTCAGTAAACACGATTTTTTGTGTAGCGGGTTCACTAGACCGAAACCGTTATGAATTTTACCTACGAGTGCCGCTACAGTACCCGCTTGCCAGTGTTAACGTTACTTCTTTTTATGTTTGTTTATGTATGTTAGCGCGGTGCCCATGCTAACCGCTTAATTCAAACCCGTTTGAGGAGGAGAACGAACTATCCTGCCCGAACGCGTGGTATAATTGGTTCTTGCGTCTCCGTCGCTTTGTTGCGCTTGCTCGCTGCTTTGCGGTCGGAAGATTTTCCCAGGTAAAAATACGTCGTAGGTTTCTGCGCTCCTTTCCAGATGCTCAATATCTTCCGGCACGATGAAGGCGGGTTTTATACGATCTACGGAGACTTTCACGCTTTTGTCCTTCATCCGTATGTTAATGGTTTTCATCCACGCTGTGTAACCTGATAGGGGCCATCGTATGGTGGTTGCAGTGGACCTCCGATTGCATCGTGGCGTACGAAAACGCACGGCGACGTTTCTAAATCGCGGAACATGAACGTTTTCTTTTCGCCGTGTCGTGAAGTCGGCAGAGGTCTAATATCGCTCATTCGCTCTCGCAGACAGTTTGCGAATTCCGCGTTGGCCGGTTGTTTTGCTGGTACAAAGAATTCTGCTGGCAATCGTATTTCCGTACCATAAATCATTTCGGCTGCCGTTGCGCTCAGGTCCTCCTTGATAGCGGTTCTAATGCCTAAAAGAACTATGGAAAGGCTTTCAACCCAGTTGCTCGAATTGTGGCATTTGATTGCGGCCTTAAGCTGCCTGTGAAAGCGCTCTACCATCCCGTTGGACGCGAGGTGGTAGGCTGTGGTACGCAAATGCTTAATGCCGAACATCCGGCATAGTTCGTTGAAAAGACTGGATTCGATTTGGCGACCTTGATCGGTTGTTATTTTTGCTGGGACGCCAAAACGCGCTATCCATGTGGAAAGAAGAGCCGAGGCAACGGTCGTCGCTTCCATATCTGGTATTGGAATCGCTTCGGGCCAACGTGAAAAACGGTCGATACATGTTAGACAATATCGGTAGCCTTGTGAATATTGCATGACGATGATGTCTAAATGTATATGCTCGAATCGTCCTGCGAGCTCTCCGAATGTTCCGGTCGGCGTTGATACGTGTCTCGCTATTTTACATTGTTGACACGGGATGCATTGCCGTGTCCATGTTTGGCTTTTATTTAATTTTTGTTTACCGCCGGCCAAACTATAAGCGATTTTACGAATTTTTGGGTCGCGCGTATCCCTAGATGGGAAAGTCCGTGGAGCGAATTGAATACGTCGATCCGCAAGGGTTTCGGTACGTACGGTCGTACGATCTCGCCTGATACATCGCAGTATATTTCCGCGTCGTTATCCGGAAAACGAATTTTCTTAACCTGCAACGCGGATATATCGGAGTTGATGATGTCGCGGAGCTCCTTGTCGTTTTCTTGCGCGGCGGCGAGAATTGTGTGATCCACGGATTTTCCTATGGCTTCGATGCGAGATAGGGCGTCGGCTGCATTGTTATTCAGCCTTTTTATATGCCTTATATCGGTCGTGAACTGCCCGATATAATCTAGTTGACGGAATTGTCACGACGATCACTTGTCGGGATTTTGACTGAACGCATAGGTGTGGGGTTTGTGATCTATGAAAATAATGAAATTCCTCCCATCTACGGCGTGTCTAAATCGCTTGACCGCAGTATACATAGCGAGTAATTCGCGATCGTACGCGCTATATTTTCGCTGCGCGAAATTTGAGGCTTTAGTTAAGAAACCCAATGGTTGCCGAGTGTCATTCGCGCGTTACTGCAACACCGCCCCTATTGCAATGTCGGACGCGTCTACTGCGAGGCTGATGGGCGCGCCAGGTATACGATGCGCTAACATCGTAGCGTTAGCTAGGGCGCGTTTTGACTCGCTAAAGCTCGTTTTGGCTTCCTCCGACTAAATAATGGGCATGTTGCCCTTTTTCTCCCCTTGCAACAAATCGTTGAGGGGTTGCAAAATTTTAGCTGCCCCCGGTATGAAACGTCGGTAAACGTTAATCATACCGAGGTATCCGCGTAGTGCCTTGATGTTCGCGGGGAGCGGTGCTTCGTTTATGGCTGTAACGCGATCGGCGAGCGGTTTTATTCCGTGCGCGTTTACCGTATGGCCTAGGCAGGCTATTTCATTAATTCCGTACTCGCATTTTGCGAGGTTGATTACTACGCCGTACTGGTTTAGACGTTTGAACAAGATCCGCAAGTGCCAGCGGTGCTGTTCCTCGGTTTCCGAAGCTACCAAGAAGTCATCTATGTACGCGTAAACGAAATCTAAGCCTCGCGTGAATACGTCGACAAATCTTTGACACGTTTGCGCGGCGTTTCGAAGCCCAAACATCATGTTGTTTGCCTCGAAAAGGCCGAATGGTGTCGAAATCGCGGTTTTTGTAACGTCCTCAGGCGCGATTGACATTTGATGGTAGGCTCGCACTAAACCAATTTTTGAGAATATTCGCCGACCGTGTAAATGCTGCGCGAAGTCTTGTATGTGCGGTGGAGAGTACCTGTCGGGTACAGTGCGGGCGTTTAGCGCCCTGTAGTCACCGCAATGTCGCAGACTTCCATCCTTCTTTGGGACGACGTGTAGTCGAGATGCCCGGGAACTCTTTGATGGGCGCATGACTCCTTGCTCGATAAGTGTTGCAAATTCCGCCTTGATTGGCTTGAGACGGTCCGGTGCGAGAGGGCGGGGTTTGCAATATACGGGCGGGCGGGGTGTGGTTTCGATGTGGTGCTCCACACTGTGCCGTATTTTCTCTCACCCAAAGGCCGGTGGGCGCGTTAGATCTGCACATTTCGCCAACAATTGGTGGTAGACCAAATCCCCGTTTACGGTCTTAATCATAAGCTGTTCGCAGTTGGCGGCGTATCCCCTGGTCGATAGCTGGTTTGTTGTGTCGAGAAGTCGTCTTTTTCTTCGATCCACAAGCAACCTGTAATGACTTAGGAAATCTAGGTCGATGATGGGGGTTTGCACATCGGCGACAGTGAAGTGCCATTTGAAGGCACGTCTAAGGGACAGGTTCAGCTCCATCGCTATAGTGCCGTACGTTGCGATGCGCGTCCCATTGGCAGCGAATAGTTCATACGTTGTTTTCTTTACGTCCCTAGATAGCCTGCTTCGGGGATGAACGCCGATATCAGCACCGGTGTCAACTAAGAACGAAGTCTTCGTTCTCATGTCCAAAATAAAGATGCGGCGAGATCCCAAGCCGTCGCCGTCCTCCGCTTTTACGGACGGCAGGGGTCGTTTCCCGACTTCCACATACAATCGTGGCGCGATCGCCGAACCTCGCATGATAGAAGCAAATTCCGTCCTGGCGCGGATAGTCTCGGGAACGCGAACGGCGGCGGGGTCGAGTGAGAGAATTCGAACGTCTTCGTAGTCGATGATACCCGCTGATTCCCATAGCCTTAATCTGTTCTCGCAGTCTACTGACCTCGGCGGCCAGTGCGTCGTTTTTGCCTTCGTGTGATGCCGGTGGCTCGATTGTGACTACCTTCGCGCGCTGCCCGTTACGATTATACGCCTCATCGAGTTTATCCGCTCTCCTGGTCAGTTTCTCGATACTCGTATCGTCCACTGCAGCCAGGACTTCCCTGATGCGATTCCTGAAGCGAGGGGGCTGGCTAATTTTTTAAGTCATTATAAAACTGTGATGGTTTTCTGTCGCCCATCTCTTCACGTTCGACTAACCTTTCGAACTTGGCGGTGTCCGATTCGGTCAGGGCGCGGATCAGCTCGCTCTTCAATTTATCGTACTGGCCTGTGGCGAGGAGGTTGGTCACTGTATCCTCAATCTTCGCGAGGTAATGTGGGTCGAGGAGTCCCATGAGGGCTAAGGATTTTTCATCGTCGTGGAAGATGCCGGCTACCCCGAAATATTTCTCTAAAATGGAAAACCAAATCCTGGTCATCGTGGGCATAAAGGGCGGCACGCGGAACGATGAGCCGGCTGGAGTTCGTTTGCTCGCCTTTTCCATTGTGTGAGTTGCGGACTATGATATTCAAACTGCGACTAGCCTATCGCTGTCACCTCTTACACAAAAATCACGTCGGTGTCACCAGTTTGAGATGTATGGTAGCGATTTAGGCTTAAAAACACAAGAGTATATTTAACTGTGTAGTTTATTAAAATATACCCTACGTGTACACTAGACGTATAATACACTTGTTATCTTGATTCGTGATTACGAATAGATCGGCGCAAAGAAGTATCGACTTAACTGCTACTGCTCGTGTCATTCGATAACAAAGAATGCCTCGCTACCCTGTTCGCTATATTTATATGCGTCGGAGTTGACAAAAGACGTTGGGATTTAAATTTCCAAGATGTTCTCGAAAAATCAGAACGGACGCTGAACTCTCGACCTTGTTTACAAATGTTGACATTTCGGGTAGTTGACTCGAGGGCATGTGATCACGACAAAAACGACGGAATTTGATTAACCTTCGGTAACCGCCTAAGGTTGTCGAATCTATAAGAAACTCATCTTTCAGTAAACACGATTTCTTGTGTAGCGGGTTCACTGGACCGAAACCGATATGAATTTTACCGACGAGTGCCGCTATAGGTGTATAATGAATCCTCAGGCTAGCTAAACATATACTGTTGAGATGCGTTGACATCTGGCAATCATCTTATCCGACGGATAGAGTCTGCGAGTGGCGAGACACGGGACAGAAACCGTTGGAATGTTTACTGTCACGTGCCGCTACCATTATTTCATTTAAGGACAGCTATAGAATTACTCCATGCCTTTATTAGACAAAACGTTCATCCCTTGACCGCGGCTACGTTCGGTGACTGGTTGTCGCCGAGGCCAAGAGCAGTATCACAAGTTTCGAACAATTACAATCGAACTAGATGACTACGATTATTTAATTACAGCTATGGTAGAATCTAGATTACAATGTTACGGGATTTTCCCAAAATTCCAAACGGAAGGTTCCCGTGTTCTATCATCTCCGATTTATATTTATGCTTGATCTGTCTGGGACCAGTCTGGATATAGCGCAAACTAGCTGGCAAACGATGTATTTGGCAAGAAATGTGGAGTAACAGGCACATCGAATTATCGACATATCAGCAACAGCAACGGAGATACGTGGAGTTGAATATTTGAGTCTGAATCTGCAAAACAACAATTACACTGCATATAACAGAGACCAGAGTCGATGTTCTGGCGCGCAACACATCTGCACTCCATCCCGCGCGGCTTGGCATCCAGCGGTCCACGTGCCATCCTTCGAATCCTCCATAGGCCCAAGGACCCATCATAAAGCCGAAATCCCAACTGCATTGTTCGCACATATGGCCTAAGTCAATCTGTTTGCCCGAAAAGACTTTCTAATTCTAGAAGTGTTTTCGGTCGGTTTTTAGAAAGGTCCCTGGGTTTATTACGCCCTCTTAAGAATTACGGAGAAGGCGGGTATTGGCCTAACGAAAAAAGCGGACATCTACCTAACGGAAAATCTGAGATTTCCCATAAACAATGTTGCCTAGGACCCACGTTGGTAGGAGGCTTCTTCCTCCTCTCTTCCTTTCTAACATTAGTCATAACCAATCGGCATCGCGGATCATTGCCCTCACTTTCCTAACTAACAATGTAATCAACGAATCCGCGTTCTTCGCTCAAAGGGCACACCAATACCGAGCTTCGTACTCACATCAGAATAAACTTTAGAGTTACATCATCTCTCACGGTTACTAGAGTTCCTGCAATCCCTATAACTCTTACCGTTCCTATATCTCTCAGAGTTCCATCGTCTCTCGCGGTGACTAAAGTTCCTGCAATCCCTATAACTCTCACCGTTCCTATATCTCTAAGAGCCTCCTATTTCTCTCACAGTATCCAGAAGTCCGACAGCTCCTACAGCTCTCACGGACCTAGAGCTCCTATAGCTCACACTCTCATCACAGAATAGTCCATTTCTTCGTTATCTGTATCTTAAGCAACGGCGTTCTTACTCAGTGTGATTGTATAAATCGTTGGAAATACATATATTTTTTATAACTTTGTGACCCCCAGTGTTATACCACAACGACTACACCTATTATCCTAAGCGAAATACGGGGATCGAACTATCCGTGGAGTCGATTATTCCAATCGTAACGGGAATTTACGACTCCCATTGACGCGTATTCAAACGAACGCGTCTCCCCGCGATAGCTCGAAAATACAGTCGACATAGCGCAAACCGAATTAGTACTGTATTTGGCTGTAATTGTGGAGTATAGCGCGCATCGCATTTGCGATATGTATCCAATAGCAGCTCTGATACGTTGGTTTGAACATTTAGGCATGAATATGCAAAACAGCAATTACGCTGAATCTGTCAGTGACCAGAGAAGACGTAAGACAGAAGAGATGATATAATCGGAAGATGTGCTCTGTGCTCACCAGCAAATCAGGAGCATAACGCTCACCGAATTGTCGTCATATCTGCCATAGAAACGAAGATACGTTGCTTTCGATATTCAAGCATGAATATGCTAAACTGCTATTATGGTGTATTTGACAGGGACAAGAGTGAACAAAACGCTAACCTACTGATGTGCGCTGTATATGACATCAGTTGTCAAATATAACGCGCACCGAATTGCCTGAAAGTGTGCCATAGAAACGGAGATTCGTTGGTTGGAATATTTAATACTGAATATGTAAGGCTGCAAATACGCAGGGTTCGGCTGGGTCCCGATTTTACATGTATCAAGCGGAATAACGTGCACTGTGTTTGGCAGCAAATTTGGAGTATAGCGAGCCTCTAATTGTAGCCATATGTGCCATAGAATCGGAGATACGTCGGTTTGAATACTTAATCCTGAATATACGAAACTGCAACTACGCTGGATCTGGCTGGGTCCAGATTTTACATAGCGTAAACCGGATGATGTGCACTGTACTTGGCATCAGATGTGGAATATAACGCGCATCGCATGGCCAATGTTTCTGGAAAACAAGCGGAGATACCTTGATTCGAATATGTAAGCATTAATATACAAAACTGCAATTTCGATGGATTTCTCCGAGTCCAGTCTTGACAGTGTGCAAACGGGCTGATGTGTGCTGTATTTGGCAGCAAATGTGCAGTATTACGTACATCCTATTGTCGACGCACCTACAATGGATACGGAGATACTTTCACTTGAATAACAAGGCTTGAATATGCAAAACTACAAATACGCTGGATTTGAATCGGTCCGGATTTAACACGGCTTAAACCAGATGAAGCGCTCTGCGCATGGCAGTCAATGTGGAATATAACGCGCATCGTATTGTCGACATATGTGCTATTGAATCGGAGTAACGTTGATTTGAATATTTAAGCCCGAACATACAAAATTGCATTTGGGCTGGATTGTGCAGGGACCAGAGTTGACACAGCGCAAACGAGCTGATGAGCAATGTAACTACAGCAAATGCGTAGTACAAGGGTTATGGAATTGTCGACATATGTGCAAAAGAAGCGGCGAATCTTTGAATGCAATATTTAAGCATTAACAACAAAAACTACAATTACGCTGGATTTTACAGGGTCCAGAGTTGACATAGCACAGACCGGCTGATTTGGCATCATATGTGGAGTATTCTGCGCATCGAATAGGCGACATAGAAACCAAGATACGTTCATTTGAATATGTAATATTTGAATATTTCGCCTGAAAATGCATAATTGCGTATACGCTGAGTTTGGCTCCGCCCACACGTTACATAACTCAAACCAGATAATATACATTGTGTTTGGCAGCAAAAGTGGCGTATATCGCGCATCGAATTGTCGGCATATCTGCAATGCAAACGGCGATACGGTGATTTGAATAATTAATCATGAATATGCAAAGCAGCAATTTCGCTAGGTTTGACAGAGACCGGAGTTGACATGGTACAAACCAGCAGATGTGCGGTGCACATGACATCGGATGTGAAATGTAACGGGCATCGCTTTGTCGCCATATGTGCAATAGAAACGGAGATACATTCATTTGAATATGTTAACCTTAATTTGTAAAACTGCAATTACGCTTGATATGTCGAGGACCAGAGATGATATAATAGCACGAGCCAGCTGATGTGAGCTGTATTTGGCAGGCAATGAGGAGTATATCTCGCATCTAATTGACGACAAATCTGCAATTGCAGCGATGATACATTGTAGTTAATATTCAATAATGGGCCTATTACGATACAGATAGTATTAGCGTGACTGAAACACATTGCCGTCTCAGTAAAACCATTTTATTTCAAGCTTCGCGCTACAGTTCTGAATCCGGACAAGACCGTTTCAAGTTCTCGCAAGAGCAAGCAGTCAAATTAAGGTACTTACACGAGTTAGAGTCTAATACATTTTATTGGTCCAACATCGATGGGGCGATCTCGCATCGAAATTTTCAGAGGACCGCGTAACCTTCCAACGACGACCGCCGTACGAGCAGCGGATAAACTTATTTCGTGCCTTAGGTTGCCCTCACCACGTCCTCTACTTCTTGATTCTTGGTTGGTAGCTTTAGCGGCTGCAGGTCCGAGAAATTGCATCTTGACCCGCTTTCTCTTATGTTGCATGTGACGTCTCACTTTCCGCCGTAGATACTTGTCGGATCTACAAACGTTGAACCATTTGCGCGAGACAAGCGCGGCGCTCTGCAGGGACGAGGGATCCAATTTTCGAAGTATCAAGTGCGAAACCTCCAGTGGTAGTTCGGAAATGATATCTACTTTACTTGGCACGAACAAACCAACGACGCGTAGTAGAGATCTAAAAAATTCCATGTTGCTTCTACTGTTGCGCGAGCACGACTGACGGTCTGGCTAAGAGTGGAGGCTTATATATGTGCTGTTCGTCACGGTGCACTGCGAGTTCCGGTTCTGGGTGAGAGTGCTTGTCAGGCAGAATCGATGGTATGTGCATGTATTTTCACTTACATCGGGTTCACATTATGATTAGAGTTAGAGGCGCGAAACGGATCTTCATTTGGTTTAGACGTTGTAGTTATGCAATAGAGCAGATATTTACTAGTGTAAATTTGATTGTTATATAATTTGACAAGTAGTCGTGGTAATTAGGTACTCGAGAAGCTAATGACAATGATCCTGGGATCAATAACAAAGCCGCGGTCAACGGGATAACAGAATTCGTTTTCATCCTGATTCCAAGTTGTACTATACTTCCTTATCTACGGTATAGGTAGGACTGAACAAACTCTTTGTCAAAACATAGAATATCCACCGAGTGTTAAGGCTCTTTGTAACTGGCTAATGTGACCTCACGAGAGAATGATTTTCCGACACGATGATGCTGCAGAGGAAAACTATGATGGGTGTGTCTAAGGGCACCAGAACATCGGATACGTGGAGAAATGACTTCGCTCGGAAAGAGATTGGAAGTGACGTTTCTGTTAATTAGACAATTTCCATGTTGATGGTGAGAGAAGGATGCTAGTAGCCCTTGAGGGAACGTTGCTAGCGGGAAGCGTCGTCCGTGGAAAAATAGATTTCACCTATCATCCCGTAGTTGAAACAAAGACTGTTTGCCTGTTTAGGACTGTTAAGGACTTTAATTAACTAAATCTTAAGGTTTATAATGGGTCCTCAGGCTAGCTAAACATATACTGTTGAGATGCGTTGACATCTGGCAATCATCTTATCCGACGGATAGAGTCTGCGTGTGGCGAGTCACGGGACAGAAACCGTTGGAATGTTTACTGTCACGTGCCGCTACGATTATTTCATTTAAGGACAGCTATAGAATTACTCCATGCCTTTATTAGACAAAACGTTCATCCCTTGACCGCGGCTACGTTCGGTGACTGGTTGTCGCCGAGGCCAAGTGCAGTATCACAAGTTTCGAACAATTACAATCGGACTAGATGACTACGATTGTTTAATTACAGCTATGGTAGAATCTAGATTACAATGTTACGGGATTTTCCCAAAATTCCAAACGGAAGGTTCCCGTGTTCTATCATCTCCGATTTATATTTATGCTTGATCTGTCTGGGACCAGTCTGGATATAGCGCAAACTGGCTGGCAAACGATGTATTTGGCAAGAAATGTGGAGTACCAGGCATATGGTATTGTCGACACATTTCCAACAGTAACGGAGATGCGTGAATTTGAATATTTAATAATGTATATTAAAAACTGCAAGTACCTGGATTTGAATCTATACTGATCTTATATAGCGTAATTCGTATAATCTGCACTGTATTTATCTGTATTTATACAAAGTTGCAATGCTGTTGATTCCATCATATACATCTGATCAAATTTTGTAATTATTTTGTAAACAGTGTCTTGATCACCAACAAATTCTAATTACTCATTTGTTATACTACAATAGATGTAGTTCATCGCCCATTGATTCTTTTCATCCCAATTATCTTTCGCATCCGTGTGCATTTTCTCTCGTGTATCCAATTCATAACATTTTTTACACTTTAAATACATTAATATTCTTTTCTTCCACGCTTTGTAATCACGTACATCGAATACTTGCATTTTAGTTTTATCGTCCATTGGCATCTTGATTCGTCTTTTCATCTTCACCCTTTTTTCAAAAATAGTTCTCCTCACTATACAGATTTCTTTTATCTGCTCCGCCAACAGCCTTTTTATCTCTTCAGAACATATTTCCAATTCTTTCAAAATGAACCTTTTTTACACATTCACGCCCGGTTACACGTGGTCCCATAACCTTAAATCTCGTCAACCACGATTTGTGCTACCATGTTGAGAATTGTGCATCCTGGTGGCCGAAATATTGTACGCTGGCCATTACTATTAACGTAGACACATATTTACTTTATAAACGATTTCTAGAATATTTATCAATGTACACTTGCGCGTGTCTCAGCACTTTTATTCATATCCGACCTTTTGAAGACTGTTAACCGATAGAACTGTTTACATTCGTCTGTTTCTCGCGCACACACATATCTCCACACAGTGATATCCCGTTACAAAGATCTTCACTACGCACTGTACCTAGTCCAGCACAAAAATTATACATATTTCAATATTTATGAAATATGTATTTCCAACAACTTTGTACAACAACACAAGTTAGTAACTCCGCCGTTTAAGATATTGGTGACAAAGAAATGGATTGGTCTTATATGGGTGAATCCGGGTAGATATATTGACTGATCTGAAAACCTAGATTGAGTATGCATAGATAGGTGGTTTTCGAAGAAGTCATGGGTGTCAAGGTATAACTCGAATTCCCCTCTTACATACTTACGGAGGAAAGATCGGTATGTAGGTAATTTTTGAACAAGGGAAGCTGATTCGTTGTTCACACTTTTTGTTATGAAAAGGGAGGACAAGGATTCGCGATACCCATTGGGTATGATCAGCGTTAATGAATGAAGATAGGAGGAGTAAGCATCCTACCACCGTGGCTCATGGATGACCTTGTTCATGAGAAAATCCACACATTTTCATCAGATATATTTAATATTATATAATTTTAATATAATATAATTTAATATTATATAATTATATATAGTTTAATATTATATAATTACCGGTTTTCCCATTATATAACTACCAGCTTTTCCGCAGTTTCTAAGAGCGCACAATAAACATAAGGACTTTTCTAAGAAATACACATCAATCAAAAACATTTATGAAATTGGATGTGCAAGATGAAAGGGACCATCTAGAATTACTTAAAAAGTCTAAGTTTATGGTGGGTCCTTAGGTTTGATGAGGGTGTAAGTAACAAATGACGGCACTATGACAATGGTCTCGGTTCCGGCAACGTTTTCGCGGTCAACGGATGCTGAACTCTACACTACGTTAGCGTCTAAGTTGCACTTAAATCTTAGGATTTATGCAGCTAAGATTCTCTAAAGGGACAAATAGTCTTTGTCTCAATAGTCCCTACACATACCACCCACTACGGGAAATCTGCTTTTTCTCACGTACGACGCTCCTCGCTAGCAACTTTCTCTCAAGGGCAGCTGTCATCCCTTTCCAACAACCAACTCACAATTTTTCCAATTAACAGCGACGTCCGTTTCCGTCACTCTCTGAACTAATACTTTTCTGAACGAATCCGATGATCCCGTATCCTTAGACACACCCAAACACAGTTTTCCTAAGGAGCATCATCGCGACACAAATTCATTCTGTTCTATCGCGAGCCGCGAGGCAAGTTGGAAGACGCCTTCTGGATTGTTCGTCCGCAGTCGTACGTAATAGCGAATCTGAATCTCTCGACGAATGTGCAATCGTCTCGACTCGAACCACCGCGTAAAGTATCGCGCCGAGCTTGAACTTGTAATCCTGAATCGATAATTGTACCGTGCTTTCGGCCAGCTAGTGTATACCACGAACACAAGCAAATAAACAGTTATTGTTAAACAATACCGAGTGATTCTTCTATACCTATCACGCACGTCACCTCATCTCAAATAAGTACAGTCGGATGGAATGACAACAGTTTCATAATACTGCTATGGTGAAGTCTAAATTACAGTACTAGGGGTCTTCCCAAAGTTCCGAAGGGAAGTTTCAGGTGTTCTTTCATCTCCGACACGGCCATTCTGATTATCACACGTCCTCGTGTGTAACTAAAATATTGAGTTTCCTAACATTAGACTCGATACAATTAACATTATTCACAATTTAACTAGATGTTCCAATAAGGCAAGGGTCCAGTGTAGCAACAAATCCTGTTCGGGGATTTGGCAGCAAAAAAATAAAAGATTATGAAAATTAGTAGCGTTATACTTAGTATCCAATGTGATAGTTGCATCCTGCAGGTTATCAGTCGGATCGTAACGGCATGATGGACCATTTTCGATTTCGCACTCCAAAGGATCTCGGTCTTCTAGATCGTATGAGCACATAGAGCTTCGTTCCACGGTCTCACTGAGTCTTATCATATTGTCACCCCGAAAAGCATGCAAGTCGCATCGCATGTTCTCACTGAGCCTTATCATACTGTTACCATGAAAAGCGTGTGAGCCACATCACACGTTCTCTCTGAGCTGTATCACGCTGTTACCATGAAAAGCGTGTGAGCCACATCACACGTTCTTTCTGAGCTTTATCACACTGTTACCATGAAAAGCGTGTGAGCCACATCACACGTTCTCTCTGAGCTTTATCACACTGTTACCACGAAATGAAAAGCGTGCGAACTCCCCCTGCCGGGTGTTATTGGCATAGTGCTACTAATCTTCCGAGATCGAAGTACTCATATCGTCATGGCCACTGTTATGGCCTTCACCACAGACATCCAACTCGGCAGGGGTGCATCCATCTGGCATTTTCCTCAACATGTCGTGACTATACTTGAACGATCGCTTACCGTTTAATACTTTTAAGATATACATGCCTCCTTCCAAAACTTCTGCTATTACAAATGGACCTCTAAATTTTGGATCTAATTTGGTTTGATTTCGTTCCGCATTTTGCGTAATACGAAATCACCGAGGTTAAACCTAACCGCTTTAGCTTTAGTTTTGTCAAATCCATCCTCATCATACCTAGCACTAGTTTCCATCCCCTTTATTGCCTGTCGTCTTATATTGGAGATATCGATACTTTTGATGTTATCGGGTAACAACAGATCGTACGGTCTTGTCGTTCTACCTATTAGTAGTTCAAATGAGCTCGAGTTTATCACGCGGTTGGTGGTGCAATTCAAAGCCAACTGTATTTCCCCAATCGCGTCTTGCCACGGCCGCCCGGTCGTTTCCACTACCGTGAACATAATTTTCAATGCACCCGTAACACGCTCTACCTGTCCATTGGCTCTACTAGCACCGGTCGCTATCAAGTGAACTTTAATTCGTTTGCTTTCGCAGAATTCTCGAAATTCCTTACCCTTAAAACATATTCCCTGATCTGCTATTATCCGGCAGGGCCTCCCGAATAAAAATATAGCGGATTTAAGCGCTTTAATGGTGTTAAGGGAATCTATCTTACGAGTATGATGCAGGTATACGAATTTAGTGAAGACGTCGATCAAAACAATGACGTGCTCCTTTGAATCGCTTTTACCATTCAACTTGCCTGTTATGTCCATGTGGACCGTATGCCAGGGTATGCTGGTCTTAGGTATAGGATGCAGTTCGGCTTGTATCTTACCTAAACTAGCTTTCGAATCTTGACAAGCATGACAGTTCTCAATGAATCGGCGAACGTACTTCACCATCCCTTCGAATCAGTAATATTCGTATGGTTTCTCGAGCGTTTTCTCCCAACCTTAGTGCATAATTGACTGGTGCACACGGTTAATAACACACTATCTAAAACCACTTGGGACTATAGGTAAACAAAGAGTCCTGCCGTTTCTTTGTATCCTACGGTAAATAGTACCGGACCGTAATTCGTATGTATTCGCGATGTCTCCCGCGAGCCCATCGTTTTGCAATTCCTTGACGATTTCCAAGATTTGAGATTCACGACGTTGTTCCGCTAACAGCCAATCTTCCGAAATTTCTGCCAGATTAACTATTTTCTCTTTGATTTTGTCGAATTTAATAGGGTCAACGCCTGTGCGGTTTCGCGAAAAGAAATCTACGTGAGCCGTCCGTTTACTTTCCCGATACATAATGTCATAAATAAAAGTCTGCAAGTAAGTCCATCACCTATGGTCCCTGTCATTTAAATGTACTTTATTACTCAGCGCTTTCTACGAGTTGCAATCCGTGATGACAAGAAATTTCCGTCCATGTAGATAGTGACGGAAATGTTTTACGGCGTTTACGATAGCTAATGTTTCGAGTTCATAGGAGTGATAACTGAATTCCGCGGGGCTGGTTCTTTTATTGTAATACTCTATTACCCTGTTCTTACCTTCGGCTTGATGCGTCAAAATCGCCCCGTAACTCTCCGAGCTAGCATCAGTATGTAGTTCTATCGGGTAATTGGGGTTGAATATCATTAGCACCGGCGCGTCGGTCAGGACGGAAACTACCTGTTGTCTTATTTTCTCGTGTCTATCTGTCCAAGTTATACTTCTGTTATCTGAGATGAGCGCGTACAGGGATGAGCGCGTAGTTTCCTCGTCTGTGAGAATTTAGGGATGAACTGTGTGACGGTCGTTGGCACAGGTAAAGAACTTAAGGTGTGTATTTTACCCGGGTCGGGACGAACTTCTCCGTTATGAATTACATATCTCAAATAGAGCACCGATGTCCTTAAGAGAACGTTTCGCAAAGTTAAAAGAGAATCCGGCTTTTACGAGGGTATCTAATACGGTGTTTCAATCTTTCTAAAGCTTGATCTATCGAGTCGGCAATAATTAGGACGTTATCGAAATAAATAACAACGTACGAATGAGCGAGGTCGCCTGGGGCGTTGCGAATGGCCCTCCGAAAGACGGACGGTGCAATTTTTCAGTCCAAACGGCATCGTTATCTATTCATATTGTCTGCCGGGGGTAACGAACGCTGTATACTCCGCTGAATTAGGATAAATAGGAATTTGGTGAAACCCGCTGACCATGTCCAGGCTAATAAAGTATCTCGCCTCTTGCAATCTCGCGACTTGATCCGCAATAAGGAGTAAAGGGTACCGATCCGCGACCATATTTTGACTTAGATCTCGGGAACCTGCTCATAATCTATCTGAGCCGTTTTTCTTCTTCACGAGTTACGTAGGGCTCGCAAATGGCGAATTACTAGGCCTTATGATCTTTGCATTAATTAAAACGCTTGTTTTCTCACGTACCGCTCTTCGCTTCTCCTCGCTAAGTCTATAAGAACTTCCTCGTACGGTGGTGTTAGGATCAATTAATCGTATTTCTAACCGGCCTGTATTTGCGCGAATACGTAGGAAACCCGTAACGAATGAATCTTTGAATTTGACGAGAAGAGAAATTGATCGACTTTTATTATTACCATGTACATCAGTGTCAACTTCATTAACGACGATCTCGTTTGAAGTGGTTTCATTACAGACATTAATTATTTTTGTTTTACACATAGCGAGGCTATTTTGTGTAATGTTACGTCAAAACCCAGACTTAGAGTTCCGCAACAAATCGCGATATCATATTTTAAATAACTATCAGGAAGGACATGAGAAATTATCTTCGATGTAAAAATCATTAATACACACGATGAACAAATAGGTGGCATTTGTTTAATACAGGTATTCCCTACTCCTCGCATTACTAATATGTCAGTCATTCCTTTGTCAGAAAATCTCGAGGCCGTGGACTCTTTAATTAGTGAACGCTCTGCTCCCGAATCGGAGTAAAATGGAAACGATTTACCCAGATGACATGATCTATCTGTTGATGCCTCCAGTACGCACGAGTCGACTCGCCACTCGTTATTGAAATTATAGTTTCCCTCCATAATCAGGTTGGCAGCTGCGCCCCATGCAGCGGAGTCGGAGCACGCGATTTTAAGGGATAAAACGTGGTAGCGAAAAATTGTTAGGTTTCAGACTCGATTTTTGCACTAGCGACTGAATTACTTGCGCACGATGGTCTTAAGTGCTAGCACTGTTATAGTCGGCACTGATCCCACTTCAGATGTCGGGTTGGCGTTAAGATTAGAGTTAGGGTTAAGGACGTGAAACGAATCCCTATTGGCGCTAGACGTAATGATTATGCAATAGAGGTGATATTTACTAGTGCAAATATGACTATGATGGAATTGGACAAGTAATCGCGATAATTAGATACTCGAGAAGCTAATGACAATGATCCTAGGCGCAATAACGAATCAGCGGTCAACGGGATGACGAACTCTACTTTTCTTTAGCGTCTAAGTTGTACTCAATGTTAATGCATGGGGCAATCACTACGTATCAGAGGGTTACTTGAATCGTCGTCGTGATCGTACGGGGAGTGGTTCTCCATCACGGTAACGCTGTCGAGGAAAACTATGATGGGTGTGCCTAAGGGCACGAAATCATCGGATTCGTGGAGATAATTCTTCGTTCGGAAAGTGAGGGAAATTGGCGTTACTGTTAATTGGTCAATTTCCATGTTGGTGGTGAGGGAAGGTTGCTAGCCGCCCTTAAGAGCTTCGAGAAGAGGTAGCGTCGTTCGTGAGAAAAATAGATTTCTCCTATTTTCTCGTAGTTGGAACGAGGACTGTTTGTCGGTTTGAAGGACTTTAGTTAAACAAATCTTAAGATTCATAGCCGGTCCTCGGGCTAGCTGAACATGTACTGTGTAGACGTGTCGACATCAGGTAATCATCTTACTCAAAGAATAGAGTCTGCGTGTGGCGAGCCACGGGACTGAAATCGTTGAAATGCTTACCGTCGTGCCCCGTCCCAAGTATTTCTTTTAAGGAGAGCTATAGCGTTACTTCATGCCTTTGTTAGACAAAACGTTTATCCCTTGACCGCGACTACGTTCGGCGACCGGTTGTCGCCTCTAGCCCGAGCTCACTATCATAAATCTCACATAAGTACAGTCGGATCGAATGACAACAGTTTCATAATACGGCTATGGTGAAATCTAAATTACAGTACTAGGAGTCTTCCCAAAATTCCGAAGGGAAGGTTCCGGTGTTCTTTCATCTCCGACATATGCATGCTTGATCTGCCTGGGACCAGTGTGGATATAGCGCAAACTGGCTGGTAAGCGATGTAGTTGGCAAGAAATGTGGAGTAGCAGGCACATCGAATTGTCGACATATCAGCAATAGCAACGGAGAAACGTTGAGTTGAATACTTGAGTCTGAATGTGCGAAACTACAATTTCACTGCATATAACAGGAACCAGAGTCGACGTAGAGCAAAGCGCATAAGTACTGCATTTGGCTGTAATTGTGGAGTATAGCGCGCATCGCATTTGCGACATTCGTATACAATAGCAGCGCTGATACGTTGGTTTGAACATTTAGGAATGAATATGCAAAACAGCAATTACGCTGAATCTTCCAGTAACCAGAGAAGACGTAAGACAGAAGAGAAGATAGAATCGGAAGATGTGCTCTGTGCTCACCAGCAAATCAGGAGCATAACGCTCACCGAATTGTCGTCATATCTGCCACAGAAACGGAGATACGTTGCTCTCGATATTCAAGCATAAATATGCTAAATTGCAATTATGGTGTATTTGACAGGGACAAGAGCATACATAACTCTAACCTACTGATGTGCGCTGTATATGACATCAGATGATAAATACAACGCGCACCGACTTGTCTGTAAGTGTGCCATAGAACCAGAGATTCGTTGGTTCGAATATTTAATACTGATTATGCAAAACTGCAAATACGCAGGGTTCGGCTGTGTCCCGATTTTACATGCATCAAACGGAATAACGTGCACTGTGTTTGGCAGCAAATTTGGAGTATAACGAGCCTCTAATTGTAGCCATATGTGCCATAGAATCGGAGATACGTCGGTTTGAATACTTCATCCTGAATAAACGAAACTGCAACTACGCTGGATCTGGCTGGGTCCAGATTTTACATAGCGTAAACCGGATGATGTGCACTGTACTTGGCATCAGATGTGGAATATAATGCGCATCGTATGGCCAATGCTTCTGCAAAACAAGCGGAGATACCTTGATTCGAATGTGTAAGCATTAATATGCAAAACTGCAATCACGCAGGATTTCTCCGAGTCCAGTCTTGACAGTGTGCAAACGGGCTGATGTGTGCTGTATTTGGCTGCAAATGTGCAGTATTACGTGCATCCTATTGTCGACATACCTACAATGGATACGGAGATACTTTCACTTGAATAACTAGGCTTTGAATATGCAAAACTACAAATACGCTGGATTTGACTCGATTTAACACGGCTTAAACCAGATGAAGCGCTCGGCGTATGGCAGTCAATGTGGAATATAACGCGCATCGTATTGTCGACATATGTGCTATTGGATCGGAGTCACGTTGATTTGAATATTTAAGCGTGAGCATACAAAATTGCATTTGGGCTGGATTTTGCAAGGACCAGAGTTGACACAGCACAATCTAGCTGATGGGCAATGTAGCTACAGCAAATGCGGAGTACAAGGCGTATGGAATTGTCGACATATGTGCAAAAGAAGCGGCGAATCTTTGAATGCAATATTAAGCATTAACAAAAAAAAACTACAATTACGCTGGATTTTACAGGGTCCAGAGTTGACATAGCACAGACCGGCTGATTTGGCATCATATGTGGAGTATTCTGCGCATCGAATAGGCGACATAGAAACCAAGCTACGTTCATTTGAATATGTAGTATTTGAACATTTCGCCTGAAAATGCATAATTGCAAATACGCTAAGTTTGGCTGCGCCCACACGTTACATAACTCAAACCAGATAATGTCCTTTGTATTTGGCTGCAAAAGTGGCGTATATCGCGCATCGAATTGTCGGCATATCTGCAATGCAAACGGCGATACGGTGATTTGAATAATTAATCATGAATATGCAAAGCAGCAATTTCGCTCGGTTTGACAGAGACCGGAGTTGACATGGTACAAACCAGTAGATGTGCGGTGCACATGACATCGGATGTGAAATGTAACGGGCATCGCTTTGTCGCCATATGTGCAATGGAAACGGAGATACATTCATTTGAATATGTTAACCTTAATTTGTAAAACTGCAATTACGCTTGATATGTCGAGGACCAGAGATGATATAATAGCACGAGCCAGCTGATGTGAGCTGTATTTGGCAGGCAATGAGGAGTATATCTCGCATCTAATTGACGGCAAATCTCCAATCGCAGCGGTGATACGTTTTATTTAATATTCAATAATGGGCCTGTTACGATACCGATAGTAATAGCGTGACTGAAACACATTGTCGTCTCAGTAAAACCATTTTATTTCAAGCTTCACGCTACAGTTCCGAATCCGGACAAGACCGTTTCACGTTCTCGCAAGAGCAGGAAGTCAAATTATGGTACTTACACGAGTTAGAGTCTAATACATTTTATTGGTCCAACATCGATGGGGCGATCTCGCATGGAAATTTTCGGAGGACCGCGTAACCTTCCAACGACGACCGCCGTACGAGCAGCGGATAAACTTATTTCGTGCTTTAGGTTGTCCTCACCACGTCCTCTACTTCTTGATTCTTGGTTGGTAGCTTTAGCGGCTGCAGGTCCGAGAAATTGCATCTTGACCCGCTTCCTCGTATGTCGCATGTGACGTCTCACTTTCCGCCGTAGACACTTGTCGAATCTACATACGTTGAACCATTTGCGCGAGACAAGCGCGGCGCTCTGCAGGGACGAGGGATCCAATTTTCGAAGTATCAAGTGCGAAACCTGCAGTGGTAGTTCGGAAATGATATCTACCTTACTTGGCACGAACAAACCAACGACGCGTAGTAGAGATCTAAAAAACTCCATGTTGCTTCTACTGTTGCGCGAGCACGACTGACGGTCTGGCTAAGAGTGGAGGCTTATATATGTGCTGTTCGTCACGGTGCACTGCGAGTTCCGGTTCCGGGTGAGAGTGCTGGTCAGGCAGAATCGATGGTATGTGCATGTATTTTCACTTACATCGGGTTCACATTATGATTAGAGTTAGAGGCGCGAAACGAATCTTCATTTGGTTTAGACGTTGTAGTTATGCAATAGAGCAGATATTTACTAGTGTAAATTTGATTGTTACATAATTTGACAAGTAGTCGTGGTAATTAGGTACTCGAGAAGCTAATGACAATGATCCTGGGTTCAATAACAAAGCCGCGGTCAACGGGACAACAGAATTCGTTTTCATCCTGATTCCAAGTTGTACCCTACTTCCTTATCTACGATATAGGTAGGACTGGATATAGGTAGATGGATATACGATATATACTGGATATACGATATAGGTAGGACTGAAGAAACTCTTTGTCAAAACATAGAATATCCACCGAGTGTTAAGGCTCTTTGTAACTGGCTAATGTGACCTCACGAGAGAATGATTTTCCGGCACGATGATGCTGCAGAGGAAAACTATGATGGGTGTGTCTAAGGGCACCAGAACATCGGATTCGTGGAGAAATGACTTCGCTCGGAAAGAGATTGTAAGTGGCGTTACTGTTAATTGGACAATTTCCATGTTGATGGTTAGAGAAGGATGCTAGTAGCCCTTGAGGGAACGTTGCTAGCGGGAAGCGTCGTCCGTGGAAAAATAGATTTCACCTATCATCCCGTAGTTGGAACAAAGACTGTTTGCCTGTTTAGGACTGTTAAGGACTTTAGTTAACTAAATCTTAAGGTTCATAATGGGTCCTCAGGCTAGCTAAACATATACTGTTGTTAAGCGTTGACATCTGGCAATCATCTTATCCGACGGATAGAGTCTGCGTGTGGCGAGACACGGGACAGAACGACAGAAACCGTTGGAATGTTTACTGTCACGTGCCGCTACGATTACTTCATTTCAGGACAGCTATAGAATTACTCCATGCCTTTATTAGACAAAACGTTCATCCCTTGACCGCGGCTACGTTCGGTGACTGGTTGTCGCCTCGAGGCCATGTTCGGTATCACTAGTTTCGAACAATTACAATCGGACTGGATGACTACAATTGTTTAATTACCGCTACCGTAGAATCTAGATTACAATGTTTCGGAATTTTCCCAAAATTCCACACGGAATGTTGCGGTGTTCTTTCATCTGCGACTTATATTTATGTCGCTGGTAGTTCTTACGCATTAGCTTATCGACGGCCTGGCTGGGAACGATCAGGGAAGCGAACTTTTCTGCCCGCGCGCCTGGAGTGATGAATTCCAGAGTCGTCTTCGTTTTGCTCATCTCAAACATCAGGTGGTATTATTACTTCGCGATTTTCGCTGTAATGGTGTTCAATGTTACCGTGCAATAAAAATTCACGCATTTCGGACGGTCTAAGGGTACGATTACGTTCTTGTTGCTAACTTCAATCGCAACGGTCCCTTTTGCTCTCGATATAAATTGATGCGGTCCGCCGTAGGGTAGTTGTAAGGGGTATCCGATGGCATCGTGACGTAGAAATACGTAAGACGATGTTTCGAGTGGAACACGGAGGTTTCTTTTTCGCCGTGTCGCGTAATCGGATGAGGCCTGATCTTTTCTATTCGTAGTTTTAGACGGCTTCCGTATTTCGACTTGGCCTGTTGCTTCGTTGGTACACAGAATTCTGCCGGCAATCGTATGCCGGTGCCATAAATCATTTCGGCTGTCGTCGTTTTCACGTCCGTAATAACTGTTCGTATGCCAAATAAAACTGTTGGCAAGATTTCTACACAGTTGCTCGTATCGTGGCATTTGATTGCTGCTTTTAGTTGACGGTGCAGGCGCTCTACCATCCCGTTGGTCGCGGGGTGATAGGCTGTCGTTCGTAAATGCCTAATGCCCAGGAACAGGCATAATTCGTTAAATATGTTTCATTGGAACTGGCGTCCTTGATCGGTGCTTATCCTTAAAGGTACGTCGAAACGGAATATCCACGTGGAAAGGATGGCTGAAACAACGGTTGCCGCCTCCATGTCGGCGATGGGAACGGCTTCGGTCTAACGCGAAAAACGATCGATTTTCGCCAGGCAATGTCGGTATCCTAGCGTACCGTGTCTGGGGGGGTTTGTCATAAGGTCATCGACGTCCTGTAGCTGTTGATCGCTGAGGCATTTGCCCAGCGTCACGTTCCTAATTATGCTCTAGCAGTTTATATTTCTCTAGGCAAGTTGTTTGAATGAACTGTAATTTATACCTGTTAAATCAGTGTATACTTAATTGAACCACCCCGATGATCCTAACAGAAATAAGGTTATCGATCTGTTCGTGGCTGTTAGGAACATGATACATTTACACTGTACATGTGAATGTGCGTGTAAGCGTCAGAGGACGTCGAGGCCTTAGTTGGGACAAAAGACAAGAGTCAGTCGTTTCAAGTATCTGGAAGAGTTGGTTGGCAACAAGCGTGCGTGCGAGTAGGATTTCGAGGTCTTTAGAGTATAAGATATATGTATAACTGTTGTGTGCTAAATAAAGGGAATTATTTGTATTTCCGAACCACTTCTATGTCCTTACAGTGGCGTCGATTATCTGATGGTAACGGTTACGACTCTCGTTTACGCGAAACATAGTTGATTTTGTTTAAATGCTAGATATAGTTTCACGTGAGTAGGGGCAGAAGGAAAGAAGGGTATACACGAATCATTTATAAACCACTTAAGAAGTATGGGCGAAAATGATTTGAAAGAGTATTTCTTTACTCAACTTGCCTTATTTTCATATTGCTATTATAACATAAATGTCATGGTAGAAACCCGGATGATAAATAAATGGCTTATTTCGTTAAACAAATTATTGCCTTTCTGAATTAAATTAGATACTTTCAATAATCCTCAACTACGAAATTTATGTTGACTCTTCTATAAATGGTGCATGCCTGTCAGTGAGATATTATAAGAACGAAGAGTTTACCATTAAAACTTTAAGATTTCGACAAAAGTTTTAAAGCGTAGGCGTCACTGTGTAGGTACGTAGGTAGGTAAATTGAGGTCAACCGGATGTAGAGTTAGTGCCGCATTGACTACGCTGGTCTTTACCTTTCTCTCATTGCGTTCGTCAGATAATAAATATAATTTACATGTTATTATAAACTGTATTATAAATTATTATAAATTTTTGTACATAATATATATTGTTGAGGTAAATAAATTCAAAATTGAGGGAACAACGAATTCAAGTATTATCCTGTGCTTTCGGGTTACTATTGGTGGCGGGGCAGTAGCCGCTTGGGGTACGTGGGCGTTGCCTCTGGGCCGCTTCGGTCAATCTCACTCCGCAAGTAGTTGGGAGCGGCTATGTCGAAGTCAGTTATGAAAGTGCGCAGTGGTTTCTCAGTCTGATTCGTGTATTTTCCATGTATGTCATATCAGATTTCTTGGATATTATTTCGTCACAGTGTAAAATGTGTCTTTTTTATACTTGCGAACTGGTTAATTCTATCGTTGTTACTGAATATTATAATATTCTGGTACATTAGTGTATTTGTAATGGTATAGAATGGATTCGGAAATACAAATAATTCCCTTTATTTAGCACACAACATTTATACATATATCCTATACTCTAAAGACCTCGAAATGCTACTAGCACGCACGCTTTTTGTCAACCGGCTCCTCCAGATACTTCTAACGCCTGACTCTTGTCTTTTGTCCCAACTAAGGCCTGGACGTCCTCTGACGCTTACACGCACATTTACATGTACAGTTTAAATGTATCATGTTCCTAACACGCCTCCTTACATTTATACTGTACACTTAATCGTAGTTACATGCTTTGACGAATTGCGTAACAGAAACTTTAACACTTATTGCCTTATCTACATTTCTCTTAGTATACATTCATCCATGACCTAAACCTATCGAATTTCTCTCTACGCTGTGCCTTCGTAAAAATATCCGCAGTATTTTCGCCTGTAATTACTTTAAATATGTTTATCTTATTCTCCTTTAAGCACTCGTGAACGTAGTGCTAATGAACTTCAATGTGTTTAGAATTTTTTGTAAAATTTCCGTGCTTTGCTATACTTATCACTCCAGAGTTATCCTCATAAATTTTTACAGGGTTATCGTCTAGATTTACATTGAAGATTTTCATAATTTCCCTAATGGACATTAATTCACTCACCGCTTCCGATAGAACTACATACTCTGCATACGTCGAGTCTTTTGTCACACACCTTTGTTTTTTAGACTTCCAACCAATTACATTTCCATACAATCTAATTACATATTCAGAAGTCGATTTCCTTTCTAAATGATCTCCTGCCTAATCAGCGTCCACATAACAATCCATCGTTTCACATTTTTCGTTCCTTTTATAATCTAATCTTAAATCTCTAGTCCGGTACAAATATTTCAATATTTGCATTGCATATTTAAAGTGTGTCTCATTACAACAATCTTGAAATCTACTCAAATAATTCACACTATAATTTATATCGGGTCTGGTATTTTCACTAATATACAACAATGCGCCAATTAAATTTTTGTATCCAATATCCTCTCTATTTATCTCAGCTTTTTCAATTCTTAAGTTGGTCTCCATAGGTGTACAGTACAATTTGCTATTTTGTAACTTACATTTGTTTGCTAATGATTCAATGTATTTCTTTTGGCTTAATCTTATTTCATTTTTGAAATAATCATAGTCTATATTTATTCCAAGATATTCTTTGACTTCATCTAAATCTTTCATTTCAAATCTATTAGTTAATAAGTTCTTTACCCTTTGTATCTTCCTTTTATTTTTACTACAAATTAGCAAATCGTCTACATACATTAGCAAATAAACAACATTTTCTCCCTCTCCATGTGTATATAGGCACAACTCTATGTTATTCTTCTTAAAACCTAATCTCGTCACATACTTATCAAGACACTCATACCACTCCCTTCGACTTTCTTTTAACCCATAAAGCGCTTTCGATAGTTTACAAACTCTATTCGTTCCGTCCGCATATCCCTTTGATTGATTTACATATACCTCCGAGGTTACTTCACCATTTAAAAAAGCAGTTTCGACATTCATTTGCTCGATAATTAATCCATTTCGACAACAACATGTTAGCAATATCTTAAAGGTCTGATTACTCGCTACTGGGGAGTATATGTCATCAGCTATGTTTCTTTGTTGGAATCCTCTTACCACTAATCTAGTCTTATACCTGTCATCTGATTTTCTCGTGTAAACCCATTTTACATCTAATACGTCTTTGCCTTTTACCCTTTCCAACAATTTCCCAGTTTTATTCTTATAAAGTCATTCCATTTCCTTATCCATAGCTTGTTTCCAATCTTCACTATCTTCGCAACAAATCGCCTCCTCAAATGTACAAAGGATATCTACTCTACAATAATTTGCATGGATTTCACTAATGTTTTCTTTTTCTGGATATCTTACTGGAGTTCTCTTATTACGTGTAGATCTTCTAGGGATGTTTATGCTTTCAAGACTGTTATCATTTTCATCTTCCCTATTTTCTAACTCTTCCTTATTCATGTTTACCAATAAATCATTATCCTCAATGTCATCGTTATCTTTATCGAATGAATTCTTCACAAAACCGATACATTTTGTGTCTGTTTCTATGACCTCTACATGTCTCGCTATTGTTATTTTCCCACCTAATAAGACTCTGTAACCTACTTCACTATATCCAAACAAAATTCCCATATCTGCCTTCTTATCCCATTTTGAAACTCTCTTTTGTTCTTACAAAAACTTTACTTCCATATAGATGTAGATTTTCAACACTCCCGAAGAATATTTCCAAATGTGTCTTTCTCTCTATTGTATTTGCCAGTATTCGATTTTTCAAGTATACCGCTGTCCAATCAATTTCCAGCCAGTACATTTTATGTACTTTCGCTTCCGCTAACAAGCAACGCGCCATGTCCATCACTGTTCTATTATACCTTCCCGTTGTCCCGTTTAATTCATGTACGTAGGTTGGGCAATTATTTATTCTGATACCTTTATCCCTAGCAAATTTATAAATTCGATTATTCAAGTACTCTTTTCCATTATCACATCTGAATATTATAAACCTCTTGCCAGTTAAATTCTCGGCTTCATTTACAAACTGTACGAAACAATCAAAGACCTCATCTTTTGATTTTATACAATAACTTCTAGCTATTTTGCTATAATTATCGATAAATGAGATGAAATGTTTCTCTTCATTGAATTCGGTAGTCTTAAAACCGCACACGTCCGAGTGAATAATTTCCATTATCTCCATAGCCTTGGTTCGATTATTTTTGAATGGTAAATTTTGCATTTTCCTTTCCATACACACCCTACATTTCAAAAATTCCTTTTTAAATTCATTCGTTATACCAGTAACTAGCTGCTCTTTGCCCAAAATATTTAAATATTTAAAATTTACGTGTCCTAGCATCCTATGCCATCTTTTCCTTTTACTCATATCACTACGTTCGGCGCTGTTTGCTAAGTGCTCCTTCCCTTTCAATATACTTTTCATTCTATATGTTCCCTTTTCTTTAACCGCTACTGCTGTAAGCTTATTGTCCTCATCTATTACTTTTGCAATATTTCCTATTGAAATGACCTTGTTCCTATTATCTGTTAACTTGCCTAAACTAATCAAGTTTGCGGACATTTCTTTCGCGCAAAAAACATTATCCACATTTATTTCATTTTGCATTCCAAATGCTTCAAAATAACTTATAACATTCCCTAATTTTGTTGCCTTTCGATATATTATCGCCTAAATATATATTTACCGGTTCTTTAAGGTCAATACATTTATCGAAATAATTTACGCTGTTTATTATGTGATCTGTGCAACCGCTATCTAATAGCCACATTACTTCATTATTACTTATCTCGTTCGCCTCGCCGCTGTGTGCTGCGTGCGCCGTTGCTATCCATGTGCTTTATCTTGAGATACCATGCTCGCTCGTGCCGGTTGTTGACTGACGATGGAAATTTCCATGTCCCCTGCTCGTATTTCCTTTGTTTCCTCCTCCTCTGCTGCGACAACGTGTTGACCCAAGCCAAAAACTGATACTGTTTCCCACTTCGACGCCATTTTGACACTCTCTCGCAAAATGTCCTACTCTTCCACATCTGAAGCATCCTTCCTTTTTTGCAGAATAGGCGTTGGTTTGCATTTCTCCTCGATTGGACTTATTTTTCTTCTCCGCTATTTCAATTTTATTTTTTACATACACTGCCGTTTGATTTTCGGCTTTCAGTGCATCTACTATATCCGCTATGTAGCTGTATTCTTCGGGTAACGTAATCAGCATGTAAGTTAGTTTTTCCCTCTCACTCACTTGTGCGCCAGCACATTTTAATTCGTTTATTAATTTTTCGAAACCGCTAAATAACGATGCTGAATCACTGTAGTTCTCAAGTTTTATCTTTTCCAATCTCCTTCTGCATACCACCTGTAGTGCCGTCGACTCTTTCAAGTTTCATTTCATCAAACTTTTTTACTATCTCATACGCCGTTTTTTCTTCTCTAATATATTCCAATTGTCTGTTTGTGATGGCACTATAAATTATATTTATTGTCTTCGGATCCTTTTTGTCCCAGTCTTCACTGTCTGTTTCTGTCTTCACCCTAGTTGTGACAACCTCGCATTCTCTATACTTGAGAAACGTTGTTATTCTTTGCTTCCACATACCGTAAATATTCATCGAAAGTAGGTATCATGATTTCCAATCTCTCCATATTAAATGATTCCTTATCAGTTACTCAAGCGTTCCTACGTGCTCGAGGTGTATTTTTCCTCTTTGTAACCTTTGAACGTTTCTTTCTTTACTGAACACTCACTCGATCTAACTCGCAATATTGAAAACCATGCACTAAAATAACTGGCAAAACTATGAACCACGCTCTGCTACCATGTAAAGATATAGAATGGACTCGGAAATACAAATAATTCCCTTTATTTAGCACACAACAGTTATACATATATCTTATACTCTAAAGACCTCGAAATCCTACCCGCACGCACGCTTGTTGTCAACAGACTCTTCCAGATACTTCTAACCACTGACTCTTGTCTTTTGTCCCAACTAAGGCCTGGACATCCTCTGACGCTTATACACACATTCACATGTACAGTGTAAATGTATCATATTCCTAGCAGAATTGTTATGCGACTGATGCATCAACATACCATGCAAGAAGAATTGGAAACTAGGACAAAAAGGAAGAGCTTTGAAAGAGATACTTATAGTCATAGTAAACGACAAAAAATTCGTAGATGTTCAAGTGAATCTGACGAGGAGGATATTGATGAAAAGGTAGTTGACAATAGAAGAATACAAGTAATAACACAAGAGTCAAACAATCTCCTCGATAACGGCAAAAGTATGATGCGAATGATGGGATATAAGGCGGTTACGGCCTCGGAAATAATGAACAAGGTCGTTTAGAGTCAGTTCAAGCACCTAGACAGCATGGTCGCAGAGTCTTTGGACATCATGTTCCTGGACATGAAGATTCAGGTCTTAAATGGAATCCTGCAGAGGAAGTTATAAAGTTTGTAAAAGATATGAAATGGTGATATGAAAAGTTGACCACAGATGATGAAATTGATTTCTGTTGTGAAGATATAGTGAAAACTGTTATCAATGCGAAAACGGTATTCGCCCATTTGGATGACGTTGATGTGCGTCGAGCAAGGACACGTTGTAATCCTCATGAAACAATTCGTGGTGCATTTTTTTTAAATCGTGCTACTGTTAAAACTGCAAATACAGATAGAGCATGTAACTTTATGTTTACTAACCCAAAAGGTTTGAGGGAGAATGGGCTGCTATACTTTGCAGATGTATGTGCTGGACCAGGAGGTTTTAGGGAACATGTTCTATGGCGAAAGAAATGACGTGCTAAAGGATTTGCTCTTACTTTAGAAAATGAAGATGATTTCAAATTAGAAGATTTTTATGCGGGTCCTTGTGAAACATTTCATCCATACCACGGACCAAAGGAAAGTGGTGATGTCTTTGACCCAGAAAATGAAGAGGCATTTACAAATCATATAATGCAGCATACCCATGGCAAAGGAGTACATTTTGTGATGTCTGATTGAGGATTCTCAGTAGAACGACAAGAAAATGTACAAGAAATTCTTTCAAATCAACTGTATCTTTGTCGATGTTTAATAGCATTGATGGTTGAAAGAGAGGGTGGTGATTTTGTGACAAAATTATTCAACCTTTTTACACCCTTTAGTGCTGGTTTAGTTTATTTAATGTATCGCTGCTTTGAAGAAGTTTGTATTTTTAAACCAAACTCTTCTAGACCAGGAAATTCAGAAGGTTACATAATATGTAAGAAGAAACGATCTGGGGTACAAGATGTTGTTGAATATCTGAAGCATGTTAATCGTCTGCTTTTAAAAGGTGGTGTAAATGACGACGTTTTACAACTAGTATCATATAATGAATTAAAAAGAGAGAAACAATTTGTTCAATATCTACGTGCTTCTAACAAAGATTTGGCCGGAAAGCAAATACTCGACCTGTGTAAAATTGCAGCATTTTATGCGGATAATACTCTTGTTGAGACAAAACAAGCTGATATGCGCAAACAATATCTAGAGTATTGGAATTACCACCAAATACACTTGTAAACGCAGAGGTTGTATATGAAATAACTAAGGAGTTTATATATCAGCAAAAAGTACTTGCATTGCATATTATAGATGCATTCTACTTAGGAGAAGTGGACATTAGCAAAAAATATTTGAGGAGCAGGTAAGCAACTGAATGTTATTGAGTTCAATAATTAACTTTTAGATTTCCAGTAATGAAATGTTTTTTCAAGAAGTACGTTCATGTAATACTAATGTATGACTGTTGTTTAAAGGAACGAGGAAGCGACGTTGTTCTGTGAAGCTTTGTGGAAACCAGCAGGAAATAACTATACTCGAATACGTGCCAAAGATCTACTTCCTGTTGGTACATATATCTGTGAAAAGTTGCGACTAACAAGCGTAAAATGAAAAATAATTCCGATGCCATAGTATACGAACTTCCAGAAAAGACATTAGATGTTAATGGTTATAATAAGGGCAAATTATATTTCATACAACAGAGTGTAATATTTTTAAGAAGCACCGGAAATCCTTGGAATCGGTATGTCAGTAAAACACATTCCATAAAGTATGTCTTTAATTGAAAAACAAACGAGAAGCTATTCGACCTTCATAGACCAAGTTCAGCAGAAGCAAGTTTCGTTAAATCTTTTAAAGGTCGCCTTATTTGTCATTGGCCTAATGATTCATCACTTACTATAAACAGATTTGCAAAATTTATTAAAGATAAGTGTCCGGCATACAATACGTGCTTAGAATATTAAAACTACAGGCTGTACATATATTCGTACACGACTTGATCCGCATAGATGTCAAACAGATTAATTCCGTTAATTTGACTGTTATTTCAAATATGAAATACTTGTGATATATTTCAGTATTTAGCATTATATTTGTATAGAAATAGAAGTGTAGCGGTACATGTGTCATAGGACAAAGCAAATAACGTCGTTGACGCCTCGAAGTACCTAGACCGCTGAGCTACAATTAATGTAAAAACAATGTCACCGCAACCAGCAATTGTCGTCAGGTAGGCAAATACGAATTCTTTTAACCCCCCCCTCCCCCGGCGACTAGTATAGGTAGCCTTAACTCAAATACATCTGACGCTTACAACAACAAAGACTCCGTTATTAGTCCACATGACCTTCGTCCTCTTCACACACGACAACTACAGAGGTAATACCGGAAAATATAATTAATAAGATGGTCTTCTGAGTGGTTTAATTGCAATACTATTTGGGATGAAATATACTTTTTCAAATCATATGCGGCATTTCGTATAATAACTGAATGGTTATAGGAAAGAATGATGACGTTAAACTGTACGATACGATTGCATAGCATATTTTATAATTGTATAACAAATATTTCCCGCAGGGAGGGCTCGCTTATGTGAGCCTATGAGGGCTGGCAAACCCACTTTCCCGAAGCCAGGGGGACCGTCGGGACAAGGGTCCCGCTTACGTGAGTCCCTGTGTACTCCGCAGGGAAGGTCGTCGGAGGTGTAAGGCGTTTAATTACTATTACATCCTCTCTACGTGGCCTTGGGCAGTAGCGCACCCACGATCCTGATGCCAAGGATGGGACCGCCGGGATAAGTTCCCGGGTACAAAAGTACCTTGAGGCCCCCGCTTACGTGAGTCCCATCTGGAACTGCCGAGATCGGTTAGCAGGTCGCTGGCCGGCTATCACGTGGTCGTACATCCATACGATAGTCCCACCAACGACTAAGGTTGGTACCACGGGCGATCGAGTTACAGCCAGGAGGGAGAAGCGACCCCTCTGATCGGCCAATTAATGGGTATGGACTCGTGGTGGCAGTGGTTGATGGACAAGATGCTGGCAAGAGGGCCGATTTAAGGTGGAGACTCCACCGAATGGACTTCGGCGGATGAGCAGCGTCCCACCTGCTCCGAAACCGTACTGGTGAGACGGGAGGGCTTAGAATGTGCCCCGTTCGACCTGATACGAGCGACAGCTCCTGCAGACTAAGCTGATCCAGGGAGCAAGGTATTGGGTGCCTTGTGCGATGGTTGGGCGTAATCTCAACTCCTATGGTCCTAGGGGGCCCGGCTACTGTGTGGAATTATAATCGAGGAAAGCACCCGTTACCAAAAGACAATGCTATTTGTATAACAAATATTTAGTCGACACAATTTGTCTTTATTTGGAATGATTAGATACCTGCTTGTGGCAGCTGCTCCCATAATAGAATAAGTTGCAGTACCTTAGTCTACAATCCATTACTTCCCAACATCAATATTTGACTCAGGTCTTTTATAATGAAATATGTAGAGGACAGGGTATATGGGACTTTTGACCGTCAGACTTATTTGAGGTTATCGATTGTCGTCGTAATCGCCGAATTTACTTAAAATAATAAGGTAAGGTACAGCCTATGGGCCCTGAGTCGTAGATACAATGTGTAAAAATATTCCATAAATGTTTGTCACGAAATTCAGCAGATCGCTCGTTGATACTCGTAGGTATTCGAAGATACTTTACTCTTTGGGTTGCCTCGGTTTACTTATACTGGTCGGGGCGGAAGTCGGAAGATTCAAAATCGACTTTGTTCGAAGTAGCGGCAACATTTTTATGCTCCGAGTGTATTTACTTGTATCCTTACGATCCTGACACTCCGAGGCAAAATAACAATAGGATTTGAATTTCCCTCTGGCTCATATGCCGCAACAAATTTTTATAGTTTGTGCTCATGTATAGGTACTTATGAACTATCTAAAATATATAATAAGCTGAAGTACTGTAGGGAAGTAATTTACAGTGTTACTAGGTTTGGTTACATATTTCAATATCGTTCACGCCATCGCAAAAGCTAGTATGATGCTGCGTCGGCGTATATGCACACAGGGAGGTGATGGTCGAGGCGAGGATGATAGCCTCCCGCGAAGTAGCGCCTGGCCCTGACGGAGTCCCGTGACGGGTATGATGGGAGATGATGCGGGTCATGGCACCTAGACTGCGACTTCTATTTACATCGTGATCGAAGGAGGGTGCCAACCCTCGGATATGGCGCACGGCGAGGCTGGTATTGCTTCGGAAGGAGGGACGACCAGCCCTTGTATCGTCCGGTATGCCTATAGGATGAAGTGTGCAATTTCTTCCAAAGAATCATTGCCAGAATCATTGTACTGTTCTCAGTCGAAAATGTTCGTGAGATGTCAACAACGACTTTTGGCATCAATGACGTAGTGTAGTGATAACTACACTATCAGCTAGGGCCATCTATAGGCAAATTCCGGTTTCATATTTACAGACCTGATACGCTCGATTTGACAGGGATCAGTGCGGATGTCACGTAAAATAAAAGAGAAATTTTGTAAGAAGAAGAAAACTTTATTTTTACTTCGTTTATACAATTATAAGACACTTCCGAGCTCTAGCCGTGACCGTACGAGAGTGAGTCTCTTACAATCTTTTTACATTCGGTCATCTGTTCTCTCATTATCCCCACTACCCTGTAGGCGTACGTGACCGTTGCTACGCTTCTGGAACATTTGGTGGAAGGACCGTTAGGCCATAAATGAATCCTCAGGTACTCCGCCAATATACATTGTCGCCAAGGTCGCCATGTGTTTCTCTCGTCGGTCCATCGGGTTCGAAGTATGCCGACCGGGACACCATCCTGCCCGCGGTGTGTGTGTCCTGGTCTCTGATGTGATTTACGTTACACGGACATAGCGCTAATTGTCTAGTGTGCGCTGAATTGGGCAAGAAATCTGGAGTACCGGGCATATCGAATACTCGGCATGTCTGCAACAGCAACGGAAATACGGGGATTTGAATATTTGAGTCTGAATATGCAAACCTGCAATGACGCCGTATTTGACACGGCCCAGAGTTGACATAGAGCAAACCGGCTGGAGTATGCTGTATTTGGCAGCAAATGTGGAGTATAACATGCATCCTATTGTGAACATACTTACTATGAAAACGGAGATACATTCAGTTGAATATTTAGGCTTGAATGAGCAAAACTACAAATACGCTGGATTTGACTCGTTCCGTATTTAACATGGCTTAACCAGATCAAGCGCCCAGTGTATGGCAGTCGATGTGGAATATAACGCGCACCGATTTGTCGACATATCTGCAACAGAAACTGAGCCACGTCGATCTGAATATTGAACCCTGATCATGCATTACTGCATTTACGCTTGATTTCACGGGGTCCGGATTTGACATAGCGCAAACCAGATGATGCGAGCTGTATTTAATAGCAACTACGGAGTATAAAGCGCATCGAATTTTCCACATATCTGCAATCGAAACGGAGATTCGTTGATTTGATTATTTAGGTGTGATAATGCAAAACTGCAGTTGCGTTGGGTTTGACCGGACCAGAGTGGACATAGCGCTAATTGGATGATATTGGTTTAATTTGCAACAAATGTGGAATGCAAGTATTGGCGACACATTTCCAACAGTAGCGGAGATGCGTGGATTTGAATATATAATAATGTATATGAAAAACTGCAATTACGCTGGATTTGTCGGTGATCGGAGATGACATAGTTTAAATCGAATGATGTGCACTGTACTGGCGGCAAATGTGAAGTATAACCTGAGTCGAATTGTCGGCATATCTGTAACAGAATCGTAGATACGTTGATTTGATTATTTATGCACGAATTTGCAAAACTGCAATTACGCGGGTTTGACACGGGCCAGAGTTGACATAGCGCCAGCCCACCAATGTGCGCTGTATTTGGCAGCAAATATGGAGTGGATGTCGGCACATATGTTATAGAGGCGGAGACACATTGATCTGAACGTTTATTCCTGAGTATGCAAAACTACAATTACGCTGCACTTCACAGGGTCCAGAATCGACATAGCCAAAAGCGGCTGATGTGTGTTGTATTTGGCAACAATTTTGGCGTATAACACGCTTTACGTTGTCGGCATATCTGCAACAGAAGCGGAGATACGTTGATTAGAATATTTCAGCCTGAATATGCAAAGCTGATACTACGTTGGATTTGTCGGAGACCAGAGATGACATAGCACAAACCCTCCGATGTGTGCTTAATTTGGGAGCCAATGTGGAATATAATACACATAAATTCATCGTCATATCTGCATTAGAAACAGAGATACGTAGATTTGAATATTTAAGCCTGAATATGCAGAACTGCAATTTCGCTGGATTTCACACGGTCCAGAGTTAACTTAGCGCCAGCCCACTTAGGTGCGCTCTATTTGGCAGCAAATGTGGAGCTACCGCGCATAGTATTTTCGACGTATATCCAATACCAGTGCAGCAGTTGAAAGGTCGCATCCCGGATGATGCGCGCTGTATTTAGTAGTAAATGTGGAATACAACTTGCATAGTATTGTCGACATATCTGTAATAGGAACGAAGATACCTTCATTTGAATATTTAAGCCTCAATATGTAAATTTGCACAAACCGGCTGATTTGGCAGCATATGTGCAGTATTATGCGCATCGAATGGTCGTCATTTGAGCTCTTGAGGCGGAGATACGTGGATTTCAATATTTTAGATTGAGTATGCAAAACTGCAAATACGCTGGATTTGACACGGTCTAGAATTGACATTGCGCAAACTGGCAGATATGCGCTGTATAGGTTTATTTGAACATTTAAGTATGAATATGCGTAACTACAATCATGCCGGATTTGACTGAAACCAGAGAGGACATAACGGAAACAGGCTGGTGTGCGCTGCATTTGGCAAGAAATGTGGGGTACAAGTCACATCGAATTCTCGACATATTTGCCACAATGACGGAGATACGTTGATTTGATTATTCGTGCATGAGTATCCAAAATTGCAATTACGCTGGATTTAACAATGGTCAGAATCGACATAGCGCAAACCGGCTGATGAGTAATACATTTGGCAGTACGATACTAACGCGAATTGTGGACATATCTGCAACGGAATCCGAAATAGCTTGATTTGAATATTTAATCCTGAAAATGGAAAGCCGTATCAACACCACTCTCAGCAACGCCAACACCTCTCACAACTCGACAACGCTAACAACTCCACTCTCAACAACGCTAACACCTCTCGCAACTCGACAGCGCTAACAACTCTACTCTTCGACTCCTTGATTAACTCTGACCTCTCGACTCACTCTTATTTCTCGATCAACCGCTCAACGCTTCTCGATCAGCCAAACTTTAAAGTTAAATCGTCCCCTACCATTAGCGTTAGTTTTTCCAACTCTCTAACCACATTCTGTTAACGCTCCGCAAGTACAAGGTGACTTTAGTCACATAGGCTTTCTTACCGATGTAAACTAACAACCGAAGTACACACGACATTGTTTTGATCGATTTCTAATGAGGATTTCTCCTCGCGATACTACAATATGTTGACTTGAATATTTAAGCCTCAATATGCAAAACTGCAAATGCGCTGAGGTTGGCTGCGTCCACACGTTACATAACTCAAACCAGATAATATGCATTGTGTTTGGCAGCAAAAGTGGCGTATATCGCGCATCGAATTGTCGGCATATCTGCAATGCAATCGGCGATACGGTGATTTGAATAATTAATCATGAATATGCAAAGCAGCAATTTCGCTAGGTTTGACAGAGACCGGAGTTGACATGGTACAAACCAGCAGATGTGCGGTGCACATGACATCGGATGTGAAATGTAACGGGCATCGCTTTGTCGCGATATGTGCAATAGAAACGGAGATACATTCATTTGAATATGTTAACCTTAATTTGTAAAACTGCAATTACGCTTGATATGTCGAGGACCAGAGATGATATAATAGCACGAGCCAGCTGATGTGAGCTGTATTTGGCAGGCAATGAGGAGTATATCTCGCATCTAATTGACGACAAATCTGCAATTGCAGCGATGATACATTGTAGTTAATATTCAATAATGGGCCTATTACGATACAGATAGTATTATCGTGACTGAAACACATTGCCGTCTCAGTAAAACCATTTTATTTCAAGCTTCGCGCTACAGTTCTGAATCCGGACAAGACCGTTTCAAGTTCTCGCAAGAGCAAGCAGTCAAATTAAGGTATTTACACGAGTTAGAGTCTAATACATTTTATTGGTCCAACATCGATGGGGCGATCTCGCATCGAAATTTTCAGAGGACCGCGTAACCTTCCAACGACGACCGCCGTACGAGCAGCGGATAAACTTATTTCGTGCCTTAGGTTGCCCTCACCACGTCCTCTACTTCTTTATTCTTGGTTGGTAGTTTTAGCGGCTGCAGGTCCGAGAAATTGCATCTTGACCCGCTTGCTCGCATGTCGCATGTGACGTCTCACTTTCCGCCGTAGACACTTGTCGGATCTACAAACGTTGAACCATTTGCGCGAGACAAGCGCGGCGCTCTGCAGGGACGAGGGATCCAATTTTCGAAGTATCAAGTGCGATACCTCCAGTGGTAGTTCGGAAATGATATCTACTTTACTTGGCACGAACAAACCAACGACGCGTCGTAGAGATCTAAAAAATTCCATGTTGCTTCTACTGTTGCGCGAGCACGACTGACGGTCTGGCTATGAGTGGAGGCTTATATATGTGCTGTTCGTCACGGTGCACTGCGAGTTCCGGTTCCGGGTGACAGCTGGTCAGGCAGAATCGATGGTATGTGCATGTATTTTCACTTACATCGGGTTCACAATATGATTAGAGTTAGAGGCGCGAAACGGATCTTCATTTGGTTCAGACGTTGTAGTTATGCAATAGGGCAGATATTTACTAGTGTAAATTTGATTGTTATATAATTTGACAAGTAGTCGTGGTAATTAGGTACTCGAGAAGCCAATGACAATGATCCTGGGTTCAATAACAGAGCCGCGGTCAACGGGATAACGGAATTCGTTTTCATCCTGATTCCAAGTAGTACCATACTTCCTTATCTACGGTATAGGTAGGACTGATCAAACTCTTTGTCAAAACATAGAATATCCACCGAGTGTTAAGGCTCTTTGTAACTGGCTAATGTGACCTCACGAGAGAATGATTTTCCGGCACGATGATGCTGCAGAGGAAAACTATGATGGGTGTGTCTAAGGGCACCAGAACATCGGATACGTGGAGAAATGACTTCGCTCGGAAAGAGATTGAAAGTGACGTTACTGTTAATTGGACAATTTCCATGTTGATGGTTAGAGAAGGATGCTAGTAGCCCTTGACGGAACGTTGCTAGCGGGAAGCGTCGTCCGTGGAAAAATAGATTTCACCTATCATCCCGTAGTTGAAACAAAGACTGTTTGCCTGTTTAGGACTGTTAAGGACTTTATTTAACTAAATCTTAAGGTTTGCAATGGGTCCTCAGGCTAGCTAAACATATACTGTTGAGATGCGTTGACATCTGGCAATCATCTTATCCGACGGACAGAGTCTGCGTGTGGCGAGTCACGGGACAGAAACCGTTGGAATGTTTACTGTCACGTGCCGCTACGATTATTTCATTTAAGGACAGCTATAGAATTACTCCATGCCTTTATTAGACAAAACGTTCATCCCTTGACCGCGGCTACGTTCGGTGACTGGTTGTCGCCTCGAGGCCAAGTGCAGTATCACAAGTTTCGAACAATTACAATCGGACTAGATGACTACGATTGTTTAATTACAGCTATGGTAGAATCTAGATTACAATGTTACGGGATTTTCCCAAAATTCCAAACGGAAGGTTCCCGTGTTCTATCATCTCCGATTTATATTTATGCTTGATCTGTCTGGGACCAGTCTGGATATAGCGCAAACTAGCTGGCAAACGATGTATTTGGAAAGAAATGTGGAGTACCAGGCACATCGAATTGTCGACATATCAGCAACAGCAACGGAGATACGTGGAGTTGAATATTTGAGTCTGAATCTGCAAAACAACAATTACACTGCATATAACAGAGACCAGAGTCGATGTTCTGGCGCGCAACACATCTGCACTCCATCCCGCGCGGCTTGGCATCCAGCGGTCCACGTGCCATCCTTCGAATCCTCCATAGGCCCAAGGACCCATCATAAAGCCGAAATCCCAACTGCATTGTTCGCACATATGGCCTAAGTCAATCTGTTTGCCCGAAAAGACTTTCTAATTCTAGAAGTGTTTTCGGTCGGTTTTTAGAAAGGTCCATGGGTTTATTACGCCCTCTTAAGAATTACGGAGAAGGCGGGTATTGGCCTAACGAAAAAAGCGGACATCTACCTAACGGAAAATCTGAGATTTCCCATAAACAATGTCGCCTAGGACCCACGTTGGTAGGAGGCTTCTTCCTCTTCTCTTCCTTTCTAACATTAGTCATAACCAATCGGCATCGCGGATCATTGCCCTCACTTTCCTAACTAACAATGTAATCAACGAATCCGCGTTCTTCGCTCAAAGGGCACACCAATACCGAGCTTCGTACTCACATCAGAATGAACTTTAGAGTTACATCATCTCTCACGGTGACTAGAGTTCCTGCAATCCCTATAACTCTTACCGTTCCTATATCTCTCAGAGTTCCATCGTCTCTCGCGGTGACTAAAGTTCCTGCAATCCCTATAACTCTCACCGTTCCTATATCTCTAAGAGCCTCCTATTTCTCTCACAGTATCCAGAAGTCCGACAGCTCCTACAGCTCTCACGGACGTAGAGCTCCTATAGCTCACACTCTCATCTAAGAATAATCCATTTCTTCGTTATCTGTATCTTAAGCAACGGCGTTCTTACTCAGTGTGATTGTATAAATCGTTGGAAATACATATATTTTTTATAACTTTGTGACCCCCAGTGTTATACCACAACGAATACATCTATTATCCTAAGCGAAATACGGGGATCGAACTATCCGTGGAGTCGATTATTCCAATCGTAACGGGAATTTACGACTCCCATTGACGCGTATTGAAACGAACGCGTCTCGCCGCGATAGCTCGAAAATACAGTCGACATAGCGCAAACCGAATAAGTACTGTATTTGGCTGTAATTGTGGAGTATAGCGCGCATCGCATTTGCGATATGTATCCAATAGCAGCGCTCATACGTTGGTTTGAACATTTAGGCATGAATATGCAAAACAGCAATTACGCTGAAACTGTCAGTGACCAGAGAAGACGTAAGACAGAAGAGATGATAGAATCGGAAGATGTGCTCTGTGCTCACCAGCAAATCAGGAGCATAACGCTCACCGAATTGTCGTCATATCTGCCATAGAAACGAAGATACGTTGCTTTCGATATTCAAGCATGAATATGCTAAACTGCTATTATGGTGTATTTGACAGGGACAAGAGTGAACAAAACGCTAACCTACTGATGTGCGCTGTATATGACATCAGTTGTCAAATACAACGCGCACCGAATTGTCTGTAAGTGTGCCATAGAAACGGAGATTCGTTGGTTGGAATATTTAATACTGAATATGTAAAGCTGCAAATACGCAGGGTTCGGCTGGGTCCCGATTTTACATGCATCAAACGGAATAACGTGCACTGTGTTTGGCAGCAAATTTGGAGTATAACGAGCCTCTAATTGTAGCCATATGTGCCATAGAATCGGAGATACGTCGGTATGAATACTTAACCCGGAATATACGAAACTGCAACTACTCTGGATCTGGCTGGGTCCAGATTTTACGTAGCGTAAACCGGATGATGTGCACTGTACTTGGCATCAGATGTGGAATATAACGCGCATCGCATGGCCAATGTTTCTGGAAAACAAGCGGAGATACCTTGATTCGAATATGTAAGCATTAATATCCAAAACTGCAATTTCGATGGATTTCTCCGAGTCCAGTCTTGACAGTGTGCAAACGGGCTGATGTGTGCTGTATTTGGCAGCAAATGTGCAGTATTACGTACATCCTATTGTCGACGTACCTACAATGGATACGGAGATACTTTCACTTGAATAACAAGGCTTGAATATGCAAAACTACAAATACGCTGGATTTGACTCGGTCCGGATTTAACACGGTTTAAGTCAGATGAAGCGCTCTGCGTATGGCAGTCAATGTGGAATATAAAGCGCATCGTATTGTCGACATATGTGCTATTGAATCGGAGTAATGTTGATTTGAATATTTAAGCCCGAACATACAAAACTGCATTTGGGCTGGATTTTGCAGGGACCAGAGTTGACACAGCGCAATCGAGCTGATAGGCAATGTAACTACAGCAAATGCGGAGTACAAGGGGTATGGAATTGTCGACATATGTGCAAAAGAAGCGGCGAATCTTTGAATGCAATATTTAAGCATTAACAACAAAAACTACAATTACGCTGGATTTTACAGGGTCCAGAGTTGACATAGCACAGACCGGCTGATTTGGCATCATATGTGGAGTATTCTGCGAATCGAATAGGCGACATAGAAACCAAGATACGTTCATTTGAATATGTAATATTTGAATATTTCGCCTGAAAATGCATAATTGCGTATACGCTGAGTTTGGCTGCGCCCACACGTTACATAACTCAAACCAGATAATATACATTGTGTTTGGCAGCAAAAGTGGCGTATATCGCGCATCGAATTGTCGGCATATCTGCAATGCAAACGGCGATACGGTGATTTGAATAATTAATGATGAATATGCAAAGCACCAATTTCGCTAGGTTTGACAGAGACCGGAGTTGACATGGTACAAACCAGCAGATGTGCGGTGCACATGACATCGGATGTGAAATGTAACGGGCATCGCTTTGTCGCCATATGTGCAATAGAAACGGAGATACATTCTGTTTGCCTGTTTATGACAGTTATGGACTTTAATTAACTAAATCTTAAGGTTTATAATGGGTCCTCAGGCTAGCTAAACATATACTGTTGAGATGCGTTGACATCTGGCAATCATCTTATCCGACGGATTTGAATATGTTAACCTTAATTTGTAAAACTGCAATTACGCTTGATATGTCGAGGACCAGAGATGATATAATAGCACGAGTCAGCTGATGTGAGCTGTATTTGGCAGGCAATGAGGAGTATATCTCGCATCTAATTGACGACAAATCTGCAATTGCAGCGGTGATACATTATAGTTAATATTCAATAATGGGCCTATTACGATACAGATAGTATTATCGTGACTGAAACACATTGCCGTCTCAGTAAAACCATTTTATTTCAAGCTTCGTGCTACAGTTCTGAATCCGGACAAGACCGTTTCAAGTTCTCGCAAGAGCAAGCAGTCAAATTAAGGTACTTACACGAGTTAGAGTCTAATACATTTTACTGGTCCAACATCGATGGAGCGATCTCGCATTGAAATTTTCGGAGGACCGCGTAACCTTCCAACGACGACCGCCGTACGAGCAGCGGATAAACTTATTTCGTGCCTTAGGTTGCCCTCACCACGTCCTCTACTTCTTGATTCTTGGTTGGTAGCTTTAGCGGCTGCAGGTCCGAGAAATTGCATCTTGACCCGCTTTCTCGTGTGTCGCATGTGACGTCTCGCTTTCCGCCGTAGTCACTTGTCGGATCCACAAACGTTGAACCATTTGCGCGAGACAAGCGCGGCGCTCTGCAGGGACGAGGGATCCAATTTTCGATGTATCAAGTGCAAAACCTCCAGTGGTAGTTCGGAAATGATATCTACCTTATTTGGCACGAACAAACCAACGACGCGTAGCACAGATCTAAAGAAACTCCATGTTGCTTCTATTGTGGCGCGAGCACGACTGACGGTCTGGCTGAGAATGAATTCTTATATATGTGCCGTTCGTCACGGTGCACTGCGAGTTCCGGCTCCGGTGAGAGTCCTGGACAGTCAGAATCGATCGCATGTGCATGTATCATCCTATAGATCGGGTTCACATTATTATTAGTGTTAGATGCGTGAAACGAATCTTCATTTGGATGAGACGTTGTAGTTATGCAATAGAGCAGATATTCACTAGTGCGAATTTGATTTGAGGTGTATGGTAGCGATTTAGGTTTAAAGGCACAAGAGTATATTTAACTATGTAGATTATTAAAATATACCCTACGTGTACACTAGTCGTATAATACATTGTTGTCTTGATTCGTGATTACGAATAGATGGGCGCAAAGAAGTATCGACTTAGCTGCTACTGCTCGTGTCACTCGATAAAAAAGAATGCCTCGCTACCCTGCTCGCTATATTCATATGCGTTGGAGTTGACAAAAGGCGTTGGGATTTGAATTTTGAAGGTGTTCTCGAAAATTCGCAACTGACGCTGAACTCTCGACCTTGTTTACAAATGTTGAATTTTCGGGTAGTTGACTCGAGGGCATATGATCACGACAAAATCTACGGATTTTGATTAACCTTCGGTAACCGCCTAAGGTTGTCGGATCTATAATAAACTCATCTTTCAGTAAACACGATTTTTTGTGTAGCGGGCTCACTAGACCGAAACCGTTATGAATTTTACCTACGAGTGCCGCTACAGTACCCGCTTGCCAGTGTTAACGTTACTTCTTTTTATGTTTGTTTATGTATGTTAGCGCGGTGCCCATGCTAACCGCTTAATTCAAACCTGTTTGAGGAGGAGAACGAACTCTCCTGCCCGAACGCGTGGTATAATTGGTTCTTGCGTCTCCGTCGCTTTGTTGCGCTTGCTCGCTGCTTTGCGGTCGGAAGATTTTCCCAGGTAAAAATACGTCGTAGGTTTCTGCGCTCCTTTCCAGATGCTCAATATCTTCCGACACGATGAAGGCGGGTTTTATACGATCTACGGAGACTTTCACGCTTTTGTCCTTCATCCGTATGGTAATGGTTTTCATCCACGCTGTGTAACCTGATAGGGGCCATCGTATGGTGGTTGCAGTGGACCTCCGATTGCATCGTGGCGTACGAAAACGCACGGCGACGTTTCTAAATCGCGGAACATGAACGTTTTCTTTTCGCCGTGTCGTGAAGTCGGCAGAGGTCTAATATCGCTCATTCGCTCTCGCAGACAGTTTGCGAATTCCGCGTTGGCCGGTTGTTTTGCTGGTACAAAGAATTCTGCTGGCAATCGTATGTCCGTACCATAAATCATTTCGGCTGCCGTTGCGCTCAGGTCCTCCTTGATAGCGGTTCTAATGCCTAAAAGAACTATGGGAAGGCTTTCAACCCAGTTGCTCGAATTGTGGCATTTGATTGCGGCCTTAAGCTGCCTGTGAAAGCGCTCTACCATCCCGTTGGACGCGAGGTGGTAGGCTGTGGTACGCAAATGCTTAATGCCGAGCATCCGGCATAGTTCGTTGAAAAGACTGGATTCGAATTGGCGTCCTTGATCGGTTGTTATTTTTGCTGGGACGCCAAAACGCGCTATCCATGTGGAAAGAAGAGCCGAGGCAACGGTCGTCGCTTCCATATCTGGTATTGGAATTGCTTCGGGCCAACGTGAAAAACGGTCGATACATGTTAGACAATATCGGTAGCCTTGTGAATATTGCATGACGATGATGTCTAAATGTATATGCTCGAATCGTCCTGCGAGCTCTCCGAATGTTCCGGTCGGCGTTGATACGTGTCTCGCTATTTTACATTGTTGACACGGGATGCATTGCCGTTTCCATGTTTGGCAATTTTTGTTTACCGCTGGCCAAACTATACGCGATTTTACGAATTTTTGGGTCGCGCGTATCCCTAGATGGGAAAGTCCGTGGAGCGAATTGAATACGTCGCGCCGCAAGGGTTTCGGTACGTACGGTCGTACGATGTCGCCTGATACGTCGCAGTATATTTCCGCGTCGTAATCCGGAAAACGAATTTTCTTAACCTGCAACGCGGATATATCGGAGTTGATGATGTCGCGGAGCTCCTTGTCGTTTTCTTGCGCGGCGGCGAGAATTGTGTGATCCACGGATTTTCCTATGGCTTCGATGCGAGATAGGGCGTCGGCTGCATTGTTATTCAGCCTTTTTATATGCCTTATATCGGTCGTGAACTGCCCGATATAATCTAGTTGACGGAATTGTCTCGGCGATCACTTGTCGGGATTTTGACTGAACGCACAGGTGTGGGGTTTGTGATCTATGAAAATAATGAAATTCCTCCCATCTACGGCGTGTCTAAATCGCTTGACCGCGGTATACATAGCGAGTAATTCGCGATCGTACGCGCTATATTTTCGCTGCGCGAAATTTGAGGCTTTAGTTAAGAAACCCAATGGTGGCCGAGTGTCATTCGCGCGTTACTGCAACACCGCCCCTATTGCAAAGTCGGACGCGTCTACTGCGAGGCTGATGGGCGCGCCAGGTATACGATGCGCTAACATCGTAGCGTTAGCTAGGGCGCGTTTTGACTCGCTAAAGCTCGTTTTGGCTTCCTCCGACTAAATAATGGGCATGTTGCCCTTTTTCGCCCCTTGCAACAAATCGTTGAGGGGTTGCAAAATTTTAGCTGCCCCCGGTATGAAACGTCGGTAAACGTTAATCATACCGAGGTATCCGCGTAGTGCCTTGATGTTCGCGGGGAGCGGTGCTTCGTTTATGGCTGTAACGCGATCGGCGAGCGGTTTTATTCCGTGCGCGTTTACCGTATGGCCTAGGAAGGCTATTTCATTAATTCCGTACTCGCACTTTGCGAGGTTGATTACTACGCCGTACTGGTTTAGACGTTCGAACAAGATCCGCAAGTGCCAGCGGTGCTGCTCCTCGGTTTCCGAAGCTACCAAGAAGTCATCTATGTACGCGTAAACGAAATCTAAGCCTCGCGTCGACAAATCTTTGACACGTTTGCGCGGCGTTTCGAAGCCCAAACATCATGTTGTTTGCCTCGAAAAGGCCGAATGGTGTCGAAATCGCGGTTTTTGTAACGTCCTCATGCGCGATTGACATTTGATGGTAGGCTCGCACTAAACTAATTTTTGAGAATATTCGCCGACCGTGTAAATGCTGCGCGAAGTCTTGTATGTGCGGTGGAGAGCACCTGTCGGGTACAGTTCGGGCGTTTAGCGCCCTGTAGTCACCGCAATGTCGCAGACTTCCATCCTTCTTTGGGACGACGTGTAGTCGAGATGCCCGGGAACTCTTCGATGGGCGCATGACTCCTTGCTCGATAAGTGTTGCAAATTCCGCCTTGATTGGCTTGAGACGGTCCGGTGCGAGAGGGCGGGGTTTGCAATATACGGGCGGGCGGGGTGTGGTTTCGATGTGGTGCTCCACACTGTGCCGTATTTTCTCTCACCCAAAGGCCGGTGGGCGCGTTAGATCTGCACATTTCTCCAACAACTGGTGGTAGACCAAATCCCCGTTTACGGTCTTAATCATAAGCTGTTCGCAGTTGACGGCGTATCCCCTGATCGATAGCTGGTTTGTTGTGTCGAGAAGTCGTCTTTTTCTTGGATCCACAAGCAACCCGTAATGACTTAGGAAATCTAGGTCGATGATGGGGGTTTGCACATCGGCGACAGTGAAGTGCCATTTGAAGGCACGTCTAAGGGACAGGTTCAGCTCAATCGCTATAGTGCCGTACGTTGCGATGCGCGTTCCATTGGCAGCGAATAGTTCATACGTTGTTTTCTTTACGTCCCTAGATAGCCTGCTTCGGGGATGAACGCCGATATCAGCACCGGTGTCAACTAAGAACGAAGTCTTCGTTCTCTGGACCAAAATAAAGATGCGGCGAGATCCCAAGCCGTCGCCGTCCTCCGCTTTTACGGACGGCTGGGGTCGTTTCCCGACTTCCACTTACAACCGTGGCGCGATCGCCGAACCTCGCATGATAGAAGCAAATTCCGTCCTGGCGCGGATAGTCTCGGGAACGCGAACGGCGGCGGGGTCGAGTGAGAGAATTCGAACGTCTTCGTAGTCGATGATACCCGCTGATTCCCATAGCCTTAATCTGTTCTCGCAGTCTACTGACCTCGGCGGCCAGTGCGTCGTTTTTGCCTTCGTGTGATGCCGGTGGCTCGATTGTGACTACCTTAGCGCGCTGCCCGTTACGATTATACGCCTCATCGAGTTTATCCGCTCTCCTGGTCAGTTTCTCGATACTCGTATCGTCCACTGCAGCCAGGACTTCCCTGATGCGATTCCTCCACAAGCTGTGGATGAATTCATCGGAAGCGAGGGGGCTGGCTAATTTTTTAAGTCATTATAAAACTGTGAGGGTTTTCTGTCACCCATCTCTTCACGTTCGACTAACCTTTCGAACTTGGCGCTGTCCGATTCGGTCAGGGCGCGGATCAGCTCGCTCTTCAATTTATCGTACTGGCCTGTGGCGAGGAGGCTGGTCACTGTATCCTCAATCTTCGCGAGGTAATGTGGGTCGAGGAATCCCATGAGGGCTAAGGATTTTTCATCGTCGTGGAAGATGCCGGCTACCCCGGAATATTTCTCTAAAATGGAAAACCAAATCCTGGTCATCATGGGCATAAAGGGCGGCACGCGGAACGATGAGCCGGCTGGAGTTCGTTTGCTCTCCTTTTCCATTGTGTGAGTTGCGGACTATGATATTCAAACTGCGACTAGCCTATCGCTGTCACATCTTACACAAAAATCACGTCGGTGTCACCACTTTGAGATGTATGGTAGCGATTTAGGCTTAAAAACACAAGAGTATATTTAACTGCGTAGTTTATTAAAATATACCCTACGTGTACACTAGACGTATAATACACTTGTTATCTTGATTCGTGATTACGAATAGATCGGCGCAAAGAAGTATCGACTTAACTGCTACTGCTCGTGTCATTCGATAACAAAGAATGCCTCGCTACCCTGTTCGCTATATTTATATGCGTCGGAATTGACAAAAGACGTTGGGATTTAAATTTCCAAGATGTTCTCGATAAATCAGAACGGACGCTGAACTCTCGACCTTGTTTACAAATGTTGACATTTCGGGTAGTTGACTCGAGGGCATGTGGTCACGACAAAAACGACGGAATTTCATTAACCTTCGGTAACCGCCTAAGGTTGTCGAATCTATAATAAACTCATCTTTCAGTAAACACGATTTCTTGTGTAGCGGGTTCACTGGACCGAAACCGATATGAATTTTACCGACGAGTGCCGCTATAGGTGTATAATGAATCCTCAGGCTAGCTAAACATATACTGTTGAGATGCGTTGACATCTGGCAATCATCTTATCCGACGGATAGAGTCTGCGAGTGGCGAGACACGGGACAGAAACCGTTGGAATGTTTACTGTCACGTGCCGCTACGATTATTTCATTTAAGGACAGCTATAGAATTACTCCATGCCTTTATTAGACGAAACGTTCATCCCTTGACCGCGGCTACGTTCGGTGACTGGTTGTCGCCTCGAGGCCAAGTGCAGTATCACAGGTTTCGAACAATTACAATCGGAATGGATGGCTACAATTGTTGAATTACAGCTATGGTAGAATCTAGATTACAATGGTACGGGATTTTCCCAAAATTCCAAACGGAAGGTTCCCGTGTTCTTTCATCTCCGATTTATATTTATGCTTGATCTGTCTGGGACCAGTCTGGATATAGCGCAAACTGGCTGGCAAACGATGTATTTGGCAAGAAATGTGCAGTACCAGGCACATCGAATTGTCGACATATCAGCAACAGCAACGGAGATACGTGGAGTTGAATATTTGAGTCTGAATCTGCAAAACAACAATTACACTGCATATAACAGAGACCAGAGTCGATGTTCTGGCGCGCAACACATTTGCACTCCATCCCGCGCGGCTTGACAGCCAACGGTCCACGTGCCATCCTTCGAATCTTCCATAGGCCCAAGGACCCATCATAAAGCCGAAATCCTAACTGCATTGTTCGCACATATGGTCTAAGTCAATCTGTTTGCCCGAAAAGACTTTCTTATTCTAGAAGTGTTTTCGGTCGGTTTTTAGAGAGGTCTTTGGGTTCATTACGCCCTCTTAAGAATTACGGAGAAGGCGGGTATTGGCCTAACTAAAAAAGCGGACATCTACCTAACGGAAATTCTGAGTTTTCCCATAAACAATGTCGCCTAGGACCCACGTTGGTAGGAGGCTTCTTCCTCCTCTCTTCCTTTCTAACATTAGTCATAACCAATCGGCATCGCGGATTATTGCCCTCACTTTCCTAACTAACAATGTAATCAACGAATCCGCGTTCTTCGCTCAAAGGGCACACCAATACCGAGCTTCGTACTCACATCAGAATAAACATTAGAGTTACATCATCTCTCACGGTGACTAGAGTTCCTGCAATCCCTATAACTCTCACCGTTCCTATATCTCTCAGAGTTCCATCGTCTCTCACGGTGACTAAAGTTCCTGCAATCCCTATAACTCTCACCGTTCCTATAGCTCTAAGAGCCTCCTATTTCTCTCACAGTATCCAGAAGTCCGACAGCTCCTACTGCTCTCACGGACCTGGAGCTCCTATAGCTCACACTCTCATCTAAGAATAATCCATCTCTTCGTTATCTGTATCTTAAGCAACGGCGTTCTTACTCAGTGTGATTGTATAAATCATTGGAAATACATATATTTTTTATAACTTTGTGACTCCCAGTGTTATACCACAACGACTACACCTATTATCCTAAGGGAAATACGGGGATCGAACTATCCGTGGTGTCGATTATTCCAATCGTAACGGGAATTTACGACTCCCATTGACGCGTATTCAAACGACCGCGTCTCCCCGCGATAGCTCGAAAATACAGTCGACATAGCGCAAACCGAATAAGTACTGTATTTGGCTGTAATTGTGGAGTATAGCGCGCATCGCATTTGCGACATGTATCCAATAGCAGCGCTGATACGTTGCTCACCAGCAAATCAGGAGCATAACGCTCGCCGAATTGTCGTCATATCTGCCACAGAAACGGAGATACGTTGCTTTCGATATTCAAGCATGAATATGCTAAACTGCAATTATGGTGTATTTGACATGGACAAGAGTGAAGATAACGCTAAACTACTGATCTGAGCTGTATATGACATCAGATGTCAAATATAACGCGCACCGAATTGTCTGTAAGTGTGCCATAGAAACGGAGATTCGTTGGTTCGAATATTTAATACTGAATATGTAAAACTGCAAATACGCAGGGTTCGGCTGGGTCCCGATTTTACATGCATCAAACGGGATAACGTGCACTGTGCTTGGCAGCAAATTTGGAGTATAACGAGCCTCTAATTGTAGCCATATGTGCCATAGAATCGGAGATACGTCGGTTTGAATACTTAATCCTGAATATACGAAACTGCAACTACGCTGGATCTGGCTGGGTCCAGATTTTACGTAGCGTAAACCGGATGATGTGCACTGTACTTGGCATCAGATGTGGAATATAACGCGCATCGCATGGCCAATGTTTCTGGAAAACAAGCGGAGATACCTTGATTCGAATATGTAAGCATTAATATCCAAAACTGCAATTTCGATGGATTTCTCCGAGTCCAGTCTTGACAGTGTGCAAACGGGCTGATGTGTGCTGTATTTGGCAGCAAATGTGCAGTATTACGTACATCCTATTGTCGACGTACCTACAATGGATACGGAGATACTTTCACTTGAATAACAAGGCTTGAATATGCAAAACTACAAATACGCTGGATTTGACTCGGTCCGGATTTAACACGGTTTAAGTCAGATGAAGCGCTCTGCGTATGGCAGTCAATGTGGAATATAAAGCGCATCGTATTGTCGACATATGTGCTATTGAATCGGAGTAATGTTGATTTGAATATTTAAGCCCGAACATACAAAACTGCATTTGGGCTGGATTTTGCAGGGACCAGAGTTGACACAGCGCAATCGAGCTGATAGGCAATGTAACTACAGCAAATGCGGAGTACAAGGGGTATGGAATTGTCGACATATGTGCAAAAGAAGCGGCGAATCTTTGAATGCAATATTTAAGCATTAACAACAAAAACTACAATTACGCTGGATTTTACAGGGTCCAGAGTTGACATAGCACAGACCGGCTGATTTGGCATCATATGTGGAGTATTCTGCGAATCGAATAGGCGACATAGAAACCAAGATACGTTCATTTGAATATGTAATATTTGAATATTTCGCCTGAAAATGCATAATTGCGTATACGCTGAGTTTGGCTGCGCCCACACGTTACATAACTCAAACCAGATAATATACATTGTGTTTGGCAGCAAAAGTGGCGTATATCGCGCATCGAATTGTCGGCATATCTGCAATGCAAACGGCGATACGGTGATTTGAATAATTAATGATGAATATGCAAAGCACCAATTTCGCTAGGTTTGACAGAGACCGGAGTTGACATGGTACAAACCAGCAGATGTGCGGTGCACATGACATCGGATGTGAAATGTAACGGGCATCGCTTTGTCGCCATATGTGCAATAGAAACGGAGATACATTCTGTTTGCCTGTTTATGACAGTTATGGACTTTAATTAACTAAATCTTAAGGTTTATAATGGGTCCTCAGGCTAGCTAAACATATACTGTTGAGATGCGTTGACATCTGGCAATCATCTTATCCGACGGATTTGAATATGTTAACCTTAATTTGTAAAACTGCAATTACGCTTGATATGTCGAGGACCAGAGATGATATAATAGCACGAGTCAGCTGATGTGAGCTGTATTTGGCAGGCAATGAGGAGTATATCTCGCATCTAATTGACGACAAATCTGCAATTGCAGCGATGATACATTATAGTTAATATTCAATAATGGGCCTATTACGATACAGATAGTATTATCGTGACTGAAACACATTGCCGTCTCAGTAAAACCATTTTATTTCAAGCTTCGTGCTACAGTTCTGAATCCGGACAAGACCGTTTCAAGTTCTCGCAAGAGCAAGCAGTCAAATTAAGGTACTTACACGAGTTAGAGTCTAATACATTTTACTGGTCCAACATCGATGGAGCGATCTCGCATTGAAATTTTCGGAGGACCGCGTAACCTTCCAACGACGACCGCCGTACGAGCAGCGGATAAACTTATTTCGTGCCTTAGGTTGCCCTCACCACGTCCTCTACTTCTTGATTCTTGGTTGGTAGCTTTAGCGGCTGCAGGTCCGAGAAATTGCATCTTGACCCGCTTTCTCGTGTGTCGCATGTGACGTCTCGCTTTCCGCCGTAGTCACTTGTCGGATCCACAAACGTTGAACCATTTGCGCGAGACAAGCGCGGCGCTCTGCAGGGACGATGGATCCAATTTTCGAAGTATCAAGTGCGAAACCTCCAGTGGTAGTTCGGAAATGATATCTACTTTACTTGGCACGAACAAACCAACGACGCGTAGTAGAGATCTAAAAAACTCCATGTTGCTTCTACTGTTGCCCGAGCACGACTGACGGTCTGGCTGAGAATGAATTCTTATATTTGTGCCGTTCGTCACGGTGCACTGCGAGTTCCGGCTCCGGTGAGAGTCCTGGACAGTCAGAATCGATCGCATGTGCATGTATCTTCCTATAGATCGGGTTCACATTATTATTAGTGTTAGATGCGTGAAACGAATCTTCATTTGGATTAGACGTTGTAGTTATGCAATAGAGCAGATATTCACTAGTGCGAATTTGATTTGTGGTGTATGGTAGCGATTTAGGTTTAAAAGCACAAGAATATATTTAACTATGTAGCTTATTAAAATATACCCTACGTGTACACTAGTCGTATAATACACTTGTTGTCTCGATTCGTGATTACGAATAGATGGGCGCAAAGAAGTATCGACTTAGCTGCTACTGCACGTGTCACTCGATGAAAAAGAATGCCTCGCTACCCTGCTCGCTATATTCATATGCGTTGGAGTTGACAAAAGGCGTTGGGATTTGAATTTTGAAGGTGTTCTCGAAAATTCGCAACTGACGCTGAACTCTCGACCTTGTTTACAAATGTTGAATTTTCGGGTAGTTGACTCGAGGGCATATGATCACGACAAAATCTACGGATTCTGATTAACCTTCGGTAACCGCCTAAGGTTGTCGGATCTATAATAAACTCATCTTTCAGTAAACACGATTTTTTGTGTAGCGGGTTCACTAGACCGAAACCGTTATGAATTTTACCTACGAGTGCCGCTACAGTACCCGCTTGCCAGTGTTAACGTTACTTCTTTTTATGTTTGTTTATGTATGTTAGCGCGGTGCCCATGCTAACCGCTTAATTCAAACCTGTTTGAGGAGGAGAACGAACTCTCCTGCCCGAACGCGTGGTATAATTGGTTCTTGCGTCTCCGTCGCTTTGTTGCGCTTGCTCGCTGCTTTGCGGTCGGAAGATTTTCCCAGGTAAAAATACGTCGTAGGTTTCTGCGCTCCTTTCCAGATGCTCAATATCTTCCGACACGATGAAGGCGGGTTTTATACGATCTACGGAGACTTTCACGCTTTTGTCCTTCATCCGTATGGTAATGGTTTTCATCCACGCTGTGTAACCTGATAGGGGCCATCGTATGGTGGTTGCAGTGGACCTCCGATTGCATCGTGGCGTACGAAAACGCACGGCGACGTTTCTAAATCGCGGAACATGAACGTTTTCTTTTCGCCGTGTCGTGAAGTCGGCAGAGGTCTAATATCGCTCATTCGCTCTCGCAGACAGTTTGCGAATTCCGCGTTGGCCGGTTGTTTTGCTGGTACAAAGAATTCTGCTGGCAATCGTATGTCCGTACCATAAATCATTTCGGCTGCCGTTGCGCTCAGGTCCTCCTTGATAGCGGTTCTAATGCCTAAAAGAACTATGGGAAGGCTTTCAACCCAGTTGCTCGAATTGTGGCATTTGATTGCGGCCTTAAGCTGCCTGTGAAAGCGCTCTACCATCCCGTTGGACGCGAGGTGGTAGGCTGTGGTACGCAAATGCTTAATGCCGAGCATCCGGCATAGTTCGTTGAAAAGACTGGATTCGAATTGGCGTCCTTGATCGGTTGTTATTTTTGCTGGGACGCCAAAACGCGCTATCCATGTGGAAAGAAGAGCCGAGGCAACGGTCGTCGCTTCCATATCTGGTATTGGAATTGCTTCGGGCCAACGTGAAAAACGGTCGATACATGTTAGACAATATCGGTAGCCTTGTGAATATTGCATGACGATGATGTCTAAATGTATATGCTCGAATCGTCCTGCGAGCTCTCCGAATGTTCCGGTCGGCGTTGATACGTTTCTCGCTATTTTACATTGTTGACACGGGATGCATTGCCGTTTCCATGTTTGGCAATTTTTGTTTACCGCTGGCCAAACTATACGCGATATTACGAATTTTTGGGTCGCGCGTATCCCTAGATGGGAAAGTCCGTGGAGCGAATTGAATACGTCGCGCCGCAAGGGTTTCGGTACGTACGGTCGTACGATGTCGCCTGATACGTCGCAGTATATTTCCGCGTCGTAATCCGGAAAACGAATTTTCTTAACCTGCAACGCGGATATATCGGAGTTGATGATGTCGCGGAGCTCCTTGTCGTTTTCTTGCGCGGCGGCGAGAATTGTGTGATCCACGGATTTTCCTATGGCTTCGATGCGAGATAGGGCGTCGGCTGCATTGTTATTCAGCCTTTTTATATGCCTTATATCGGTCGTGAACTGCCCGATATAATCTAGTTGACGGAATTGTCTCGGCGATCACTTGTCGGGATTTTGACTGAACGCACAGGTGTGGGGTTTGTGATCTATGAAAATAATGAAATTCCTCCCATCTACGGCGTGTCTAAATCGCTTGACCGCGGTATACATAGCGAGTAATTCGCGATCGTACGCGCTATATTTTCGCTGCGCGAAATTTGAGGCTTTAGTTAAGAAACCCAATGGTGGCCGAGTGTCATTCGCGCGTTACTGCAACACCGCCCCTATTGCAAAGTCGGACGCGTCTACTGCGAGGCTGATGGGCGCGCCAGGTATACGATGCGCTAACATCGTAGCGTTAGCTAGGGCGCGTTTTGACTCGCTAAAGCTCGTTTTGGCTTCCTCCGACTAAATAATGGGCATGTTGCCCTTTTTCGCCCCTTGCAACAAATCGTTGAGGGGTTGCAAAATTTTAGCTGCCCCCGGTATGAAACGTCGGTAAACGTTAATCATACCGAGGTATCCGCGTAGTTCCTTGATGTTCGCGGGGAGCGGTGCTTCGTTTATGGCTGTAACGCGATCGGCGAGCGGTTTTATTCCGTGCGCGTTTACCGTATGGCCTAGGAAGGCTATTTCATTAATTCCGTACTCGCACTTTGCGAGGTTGATTACTACGCCGTACTGGTTTAGACGTTCGAACAAGATCCGCAAGTGCCAGCGGTGCTGCTCCTCGGTTTCCGAAGCTACCAAGAAGTCATCTATGTACGCGTAAACGAAATCTAAGCCTCGCGTCGACAAATCTTTGACACGTTTGCGCGGCGTTTCGAAGCCCAAACATCATGTTGTTTGCCTCGAAAAGGCCGAATGGTGTCGAAATCGCGGTTTTTGTAACGTCCTCATGCGCGATTGACATTTGATGGTAGGCTCGCACTAAACTAATTTTTGAGAATATTCGCCGACCGTGTAAATGCTGCGCGAAGTCTTGTATGTGCGGTGGAGAGCACCTGTCGGGTACAGTTCGGGCGTTTAGCGCCCTGTAGTCACCGCAATGTCGCAGACTTCCATCCTTCTTTGGGACGACGTGTAGTCGAGATGCCCGGGAACTCTTCGATGGGCTCATGACTCCTTGCTCGATAAGTGTTGCAAATTCCGCCTTGATTGGCTTGAGACGGTCCGGTGCGAGAGGGCGGGGTTTGCAATATACGGGCGGGCGGGGTGTGGTTTCGATGTGGTGCTCCACACTGTGCCGTATTTTCTCTCACCCAAAGGCCGGTGGGCGCGTTAGATCTGCACATTTCTCCAACAACTGGTGGTAGACCAAATCCCCGTTTACGGTCTTAATCATAAGCTGTTCGCAGTTGACGGCGTATCCCCTGATCGATAGCTGGTTTGTTGTGTCGAGAAGTCGTCTTTTTCTTGGATCCACAAGCAACCCGTAATGACTTAGGAAATCTAGGTCGATGATGGGGGTTTGCACATCGGCGACAGTGAAGTGCCATTTGAAGGCACGTCTAAGGGACAGGTTCAGCTCAATCGCTATAGTGCCGTACGTTGCGATGCGCGTCCCATTGGCAGCGAATAGTTCATACGTTGTTTTCTTTACGTCCCTAGATAGCCTGCTTCGGGGATGAACGCCGATATCAGCACCGGTGTCAACTAAGAACGAAGTCTTCGTTCTCTGGACCAAAATAAAGATGCGGCGAGATCCCAAGCCGTCGCCGTCCTCCGCTTTTACGGACGGCTGGGGTCGTTTCCCGACTTCCACTTACAACCGTGGCGCGATCGCCGAACCTCGCATGATAGAAGCAAATTCCGTCCTGGCGCGGATAGTCTCGGGAACGCGAACGGCGGCGGGGTCGAGTGAGAGAATTCGAACGTCTTCGTAGTCGATGATACCCGCTGATTCCCATAGCCTTAATCTGTTCTCGCAGTCTACTGACCTCGGCGGCCAGTGCGTCGTTTTTGCCTTCGTGTGATGCCGGTGGCTCGATTGTGACTACCTTAGCGCGCTGCCCGTTACGATTATACGCCTCATCGAGTTTATCCGCTCTCCTGGTCAGTTTCTCGATACTCGTATCGTCCACTGCAGCCAGGACTTCCCTGATGCGATTCCTCCACAAGCTGTGGATGAATTCATCGGAAGCGAGGGGGCTGGCTAATTTTTTAAGTCATTATAAAACTGTGAGGGTTTTCTGTCACCCATCTCTTCACGTTCGACTAACCTTTCGAACTTGGCGCTGTCCGATTCGGTCAGGGCGCGGATCAGCTCGCTCTTCAATTTATCGTACTGGCCTGTGGCGAGGAGGCTGGTCACTGTATCCTCAATCTTCGCGAGGTAATGTGGGTCGAGGAATCCCATGAGGGCTAAGGATTTTTCATCGTCGTGGAAGATGCCGGCTACCCCGGAATATTTCTCTAAAATGGAAAACCAAATCCTGGTCATCATGGGCATAAAGGGCGGCACGCGGAACGATGAGCCGGCTGGAGTTCGTTTGCTCTCCTTTTCCATTGTGTGAGTTGCGGACTATGATATTCAAACTGCGACTAGCCTATCGCTGTCACATCTTACACAAAAATCACGTCGGTGTCACCACTTTGAGATGTATGGTAGCGATTTAGGCTTAAAAACACAAGAGTATATTTAACTGCGTAGTTTATTAAAATATACCCTACGTGTACACTAGACGTATAATACACTTGTTATCTTGATTCGTGATTACGAATAGATCGGCGCAAAGAAGTATCGACTTAACTGCTACTGCTCGTGTCATTCGATAACAAAGAATGCCTCGCTACCCTGTTCGCTATATTTATATGCGTCGGAATTGACAAAAGACGTTGGGATTTAAATTTCCAAGATGTTCTCGATAAATCAGAACGGACGCTGAACTCTCGACCTTGTTTACAAATGTTGACATTTCGGGTAGTTGACTCGAGGGCATGTGGTCACGACAAAAACGACGGAATTTCATTAACCTTCGGTAACCGCCTAAGGTTGTCGAATCTATAATAAACTCATCTTTCAGTAAACACGATTTCTTGTGTAGCGGGTTCACTGGACCGAAACCGATATGAATTTTACCGACGAGTGCCGCTATAGGTGTATAATGAATCCTCAGGCTAGCTAAACATATACTGTTGAGATGCGTTGACATCTGGCAATCATCTTATCCGACGGATAGAGTCTGCGAGTGGCGAGACACGGGACAGAAACCGTTGGAATGTTTACTGTCACGTGCCGCTACGATTATTTCATTTAAGGACAGCTATAGAATTACTCCATGCCTTTATTAGACGAAACGTTCATCCCTTGACCGCGGCTACGTTCGGTGACTGGTTGTCGCCTCGAGGCCAAGTGCAGTATCACAGGTTTCGAACAATTACAATCGGAATGGATGGCTACAATTGTTGAATTACAGCTATGGTAGAATCTAGATTACAATGGTACGGGATTTTCCCAAAATTCCAAACGGAAGGTTCCCGTGTTCTTTCATCTCCGATTTATATTTATGCTTGATCTGTCTGGGACCAGTCTGGATATAGCGCAAACTGGCTGGCAAACGATGTATTTGGCAAGAAATGTGCAGTACCAGGCACATCGAATTGTCGACATATCAGCAACAGCAACGGAGATACGTGGAGTTGAATATTTGAGTCTGAATCTGCAAAACAACAATTACACTGCATATAACAGAGACCAGAGTCGATGTTCTGGCGCGCAACACATTTGCACTCCATCCCGCGCGGCTTGACAGCCAACGGTCCACGTGCCATCCTTCGAATCTTCCATAGGCCCAAGGACCCATCATAAAGCCGAAATCCTAACTGCATTGTTCGCACATATGGTCTAAGTCAATCTGTTTGCCCGAAAAGACTTTCTTATTCTAGAAGTGTTTTCGGTCGGTTTTTAGAGAGGTCTTTGGGTTCATTACGCCCTCTTAAGAATTACGGAGAAGGCGGGTATTGGCCTAACTAAAAAAGCGGACATCTACCTAACGGAAATTCTGAGTTTTCCCATAAACAATGTCGCCTAGGACCCACGTTGGTAGGAGGCTTCTTCCTCCTCTCTTCCTTTCTAACATTAGTCATAACCAATCGGCATCGCGGATTATTGCCCTCACTTTCCTAACTAACAATGTAATCAACGAATCCGCGTTCTTCGCTCAAAGGGCACACCAATACCGAGCTTCGTACTCACATCAGAATAAACATTAGAGTTACATCATCTCTCACGGTGACTAGAGTTCCTGCAATCCCTATAACTCTCACCGTTCCTATATCTCTCAGAGTTCCATCGTCTCTCACGGTGACTAAAGTTCCTGCAATCCCTATAACTCTCACCGTTCCTATAGCTCTAAGAGCCTCCTATTTCTCTCACAGTATCCAGAAGTCCGACAGCTCCTACTGCTCTCACGGACCTGGAGCTCCTATAGCTCACACTCTCATCTAAGAATAATCCATCTCTTCGTTATCTGTATCTTAAGCAACGGCGTTCTTACTCAGTGTGATTGTATAAATCATTGGAAATACATATATTTTTTATAACTTTGTGACTCCCAGTGTTATACCACAACGACTACACCTATTATCCTAAGGGAAATACGGGGATCGAACTATCCGTGGTGTCGATTATTCCAATCGTAACGGGAATTTACGACTCCCATTGACGCGTATTCAAACGACCGCGTCTCCCCGCGATAGCTCGAAAATACAGTCGACATAGCGCAAACCGAATAAGTACTGTATTTGGCTGTAATTGTGGAGTATAGCGCGCATCGCATTTGCGACATGTATCCAATAGCAGCGCTGATACGTTGCTCACCAGCAAATCAGGAGCATAACGCTCGCCGAATTGTCGTCATATCTGCCACAGAAACGGAGATACGTTGCTTTCGATATTCAAGCATGAATATGCTAAACTGCAATTATGGTGTATTTGACAGGGACAAGAGTGAAGATAACGCTAAACTACTGATCTGAGCTGTATATGACATCAGATGTCAAATATAACGCGCACCGAATTGTCTGTAAGTGTGCCATAGAAACGGAGATTCGTTGGTTCGAATATTTAATACTGAATATGTAAAACTGCAAATACGCAGGGTTCGGCTGGGTCCCGATTTTACATGCATCAAACGGGATAACGTGCACTGTGCTTGGCAGCAAATTTGGAGTATAACGAGCCTCTAATTGTAGCCATATGTGCCATAGAATCGGAGATACGTCGGTTTGAATACTTAATCCTGAATATACGAAACTGCAACTACGCTGGATCTGGCTCGGTCCAGATTTTACATAGCGTAAACCGGATGATGTGCACTGTACTTGGCATCAGATGTGGAATATAACGTGCATCGCATGGCCAATGTTTCTGGAAAACAAGCGGAGATACCTTGATTCGAATATGTAAGCATTAATATCCAAAACTGCAATTACGATGGATTTCTCCGAGTCCAGTCTTGACAGTGTGCAAACGGGCTTATGTGTGCTGTATTTGGCAGCAAATGTGCAGTATTACGTACATCCTATTGTCGACGTACCTACAATGGATACGGAGATACTTTCACTTGAATAACTAGGCTTGAATATGCAAAACTACAAATACGCTGGATTTGACTCGGTCCGGATTTAACACGGCTTAAACCAGATGAAGCGCTCTGCGTATGGCAGTCAATGTGGAATGTAACGCGCATCGTATTGTCGAGATATGTGCTATTGAATCGGAGTAACGTTGATTTGAATATTTAAGCCCGAACATACAAAATTGCATTTGGGCTGGATTGTGCAGGGACCAGAGTTGACACAGCGCAAACGAGCTGATGAGCAATGTAACTACAGCAAATGCGTAGTACAAGGGTTATGGAATTGTCGACATATGTGCAAAAGAAGCGGCGAATCTTTGAATGCAATATTTAAGCATTAACAACAAAAACTACAATTACGCTGGATTTTACAGGGTCCAGAGTTGACATAGCACAGACCGGCTGATTTGGCATCATATGTGGAGTGTTTTGCGCATCGAATAGGCGACATAGAAACCAAGATACGTTCATTTGAATATGTAATATTTGAATATTTCGCCCGAAAATGCATAATTGCGTATACGCTGAGTTTGGCTGCGCCCACACGTTACATAACTCAAACCAGATAATATGCATTGTGTTTGGCAGCAAAAGTGGCGTATATCGCGCATCGAATTGTCGGCATATCTGCAATGCAATCGGCGATACGGTGATTTGAATAATTAATCATGAATATGCAAAGCAGCAATTTCGCTAGGTTTGACAGAGACCGGAGTTGACATGGTACAAACCAGCAGATGTGCGGTGCACATGACATCGGATGTGAAATGTAACGGGCATCGCTTTGTCGCGATATGTGCAATAGAAACGGAGATACATTCATTTGAATATGTTAACCTTAATTTGTAAAACTGCAATTACGCTTGATATGTCGAGGACCAGAGATGATATAATAGCACGAGCCAGCTGATGTGAGCTGTATTTGGCAGGCAATGAGGAGTATATCTCGCACCTAATTGACGGCAAATCTCCAATCGCAGCGGTGATACGTTTTATTTAATATTCAATAATGGGCCTGTTACGATACCGATAGTATTAGCGCGACTGAAACACATTGCCGTCTCAGTAAAATCATTCTATTTCAAGCTTCACGCTACAGTTCTGAATCCGGACAAGACCGTTTCAAGTTCTCGCAAGAGCAAGCAGTCAAATTAAGGGACTTACACGAGTTAGAGTCTAATACATTTTATTGGTCTAACATCGATGGAGCGATCTCGCATCGAAATTTTCGGAGGACCGCGTAACCTTCCAACGACGACCGCCGTACGAGCAGCGGATAAACTTATTTCGTGCCTTAGGTTGCCCTCACCACGTCCTCTACTTCTTGATTCTTGGTTGGTAGCTTTAGCGGCTGCAGGCCCGAGAAATTGCATCTTGACCCGCTTTCTCGTATGTCTCATGTGACGTCTCGCTTTCCGCCGTAGTCACTTGTCGGATCCACAAACGTTGAACCATTTGCGCGAGACAAGCGCGGCGCTCTGCAGGGACGAGGGATCCAATTTTCGATGTATCAAGTGCAAAACCTCCAGTGGTAGTTCGGAAATGATATCTACCTTATTTGGCACGAACAAACCAACGACGCGTAGCACAGATCTAAAGAAACTCCATGTTGCTTCTATTGTGGCGCGAGCACGACTGACGGTCTGGCTGAGAATGAATTCTTATATATGTGCCGTTCGTCACGGTGCACTGCGAGTTCCGGCTCCGGTGAGAGTCCTGGACAGTCAGAATCGATCGCATGTGCATGTATCATCCTATAGATCGGGTTCACATTATTATTAGTGTTAGATGCGTGAAACGAATCTTCATTTGGATGAGACGTTGTAGTTATGCAATAGAGCAGATATTCACTAGTGCGAATTTGATTTGAGGTGTATGGTAGCGATTTAGGTTTAAAGGCACAAGAGTATATTTAACTATGTAGATTATTAAAATATACCCTACGTGTACACTAGTCGTATAATACATTGTTGTCTTGATTCGTGATTACGAATAGATGGGCGCAAAGAAGTATCGACTTAGCTGCTACTGCTCGTGTCACTCGATAAAAAAGAATGCCTCGCTACCCTGCTCGCTATATTCATATGCGTTGGAGTTGACAAAAGGCGTTGGGATTTGAATTTTGAAGGTGTTCTCGAAAATTCGCAACTGACGCTGAACTCTCGACCTTGTTTACAAATGTTGAATTTTCGGGTAGTTGACTCGAGGGCATATGATCACGACAAAATCTACGGATTTTGATTAACCTTCGGTAACCGCCTAAGGTTGTCGGATCTATAATAAACTCATCTTTCAGTAAACACGATTTTTTGTGTAGCGGGCTCACTAGACCGAAACCGTTATGAATTTTACCTACGAGTGCCGCTACAGTACCCGCTTGCCAGTGTTAACGTTACTTCTTTTTATGTTTGTTTATGTATGTTAGCGCGGTGCCCATGCTAACCGCTTAATTCAAACCTGTTTGAGGAGGAGAACGAACTCTCCTGCCCGAACGCGTGGTATAATTGGTTCTTGCGTCTCCGTCGCTTTGTTGCGCTTGCTCGCTGCTTTGCGGTCGGAAGATTTTCCCAGGTAAAAATACGTCGTAGGTTTCTGCGCTCCTTTCCAGATGCTCAATATCTTCCGACACGATGAAGGCGGGTTTTATACGATCTACGGAGACTTTCACGCTTTTGTCCTTCATCCGTATGGTAATGGTTTTCATCCACGCTGTGTAACCTGATAGGGGCCATCGTATGGTGGTTGCAGTGGACCTCCGATTGCATCGTGGCGTACGAAAACGCACGGCGACGTTTCTAAATCGCGGAACATGAACGTTTTCTTTTCGCCGTGTCGTGAAGTCGGCAGAGGTCTAATATCGCTCATTCGCTCTCGCAGACAGTTTGCGAATTCCGCGTTGGCCGGTTGTTTTGCTGGTACAAAGAATTCTGCTGGCAATCGTATGTCCGTACCATAAATCATTTCGGCTGCCGTTGCGCTCAGGTCCTCCTTGATAGCGGTTCTAATGCCTAAAAGAACTATGGGAAGGCTTTCAACCCAGTTGCTCGAATTGTGGCATTTGATTGCGGCCTTAAGCTGCCTGTGAAAGCGCTCTACCATCCCGTTGGACGCGAGGTGGTAGGCTGTGGTACGCAAATGCTTAATGCCGAGCATCCGGCATAGTTCGTTGAAAAGACTGGATTCGAATTGGCGTCCTTGATCGGTTGTTATTTTTGCTGGGACGCCAAAACGCGCTATCCATGTGGAAAGAAGAGCCGAGGCAACGGTCGTCGCTTCCATATCTGGTATTGGAATTGCTTCGGGCCAACGTGAAAAACGGTCGATACATGTTAGACAATATCGGTAGCCTTGTGAATATTGCATGACGATGATGTCTAAATGTATATGCTCGAATCGTCCTGCGAGCTCTCCGAATGTTCCGGTCGGCGTTGATACGTGTCTCGCTATTTTACATTGTTGACACGGGATGCATTGCCGTTTCCATGTTTGGCAATTTTTGTTTACCGCTGGCCAAACTATACGCGATTTTACGAATTTTTGGGTCGCGCGTATCCCTAGATGGGAAAGTCCGTGGAGCGAATTGAATACGTCGCGCCGCAAGGGTTTCGGTACGTACGGTCGTACGATGTCGCCTGATACGTCGCAGTATATTTCCGCGTCGTAATCCGGAAAACGAATTTTCTTAACCTGCAACGCGGATATATCGGAGTTGATGATGTCGCGGAGCTCCTTGTCGTTTTCTTGCGCGGCGGCGAGAATTGTGTGATCCACGGATTTTCCTATGGCTTCGATGCGAGATAGGGCGTCGGCTGCATTGTTATTCAGCCTTTTTATATGCCTTATATCGGTCGTGAACTGCCCGATATAATCTAGTTGACGGAATTGTCTCGGCGATCACTTGTCGGGATTTTGACTGAACGCACAGGTGTGGGGTTTGTGATCTATGAAAATAATGAAATTCCTCCCATCTACGGCGTGTCTAAATCGCTTGACCGCGGTATACATAGCGAGTAATTCGCGATCGTACGCGCTATATTTTCGCTGCGCGAAATTTGAGGCTTTAGTTAAGAAACCCAATGGTGGCCGAGTGTCATTCGCGCGTTACTGCAACACCGCCCCTATTGCAAAGTCGGACGCGTCTACTGCGAGGCTGATGGGCGCGCCAGGTATACGATGCGCTAACATCGTAGCGTTAGCTAGGGCGCGTTTTGACTCGCTAAAGCTCGTTTTGGCTTCCTCCGACTAAATAATGGGCATGTTGCCCTTTTTCGCCCCTTGCAACAAATCGTTGAGGGGTTGCAAAATTTTAGCTGCCCCCGGTATGAAACGTCGGTAAACGTTAATCATACCGAGGTATCCGCGTAGTTCCTTGATGTTCGCGGGGAGCGGTGCTTCGTTTATGGCTGTAACGCGATCGGCGAGCGGTTTTATTCCGTGCGCGTTTACCGTATGGCCTAGGAAGGCTATTTCATTAATTCCGTACTCGCACTTTGCGAGGTTGATTACTACGCCGTACTGGTTTAGACGTTCGAACAAGATCCGCAAGTGCCAGCGGTGCTGCTCCTCGGTTTCCGAAGCTACCAAGAAGTCATCTATGTACGCGTAAACGAAATCTAAGCCTCGCGTCGACAAATCTTTGACACGTTTGCGCGGCGTTTCGAAGCCCAAACATCATGTTGTTTGCCTCGAAAAGGCCGAATGGTGTCGAAATCGCGGTTTTTGTAACGTCCTCATGCGCGATTGAAATTTGATGGTAGGCTCGCACTAAACTAATTTTTGAGAATATTCGCCGACCGTGTAAATGCTGCGCGAAGTCTTGTATGTGCGGTGGAGAGCACCTGTCGGGTACAGTTCGGGCGTTTAGCGCCCTGTAGTCACCGCAATGTCGCAGACTTCCATCCTTCTTTGGGACGACGTGTAGTCGAGATGCCCGGGAACTCTTCGATGGGCGCATGACTCCTTGCTCGATAAGTGTTGCAAATTCCGCCTTGATTGGCTTGAGACGGTCCGGTGCGAGAGGGCGGGGTTTGCAATATACGGGCGGGCGGGGTGTGGTTTCGATGTGGTGCTCCACACTGTGCCGTATTTTCTCTCACCCAAAGGCCGGTGGGCGCGTTAGATCTGCACATTTCTCCAACAACTGGTGGTAGACCAAATCCCCGTTTACGGTCTTAATCATAAGCTGTTCGCAGTTGACGGCGTATCCCCTGATCGATAGCTGGTTTGTTGTGTCGAGAAGTCGTCTTTTTCTTGGATCCACAAGCAACCCGTAATGACTTAGGAAATCTAGGTCGATGATGGGGGTTTGCACATCGGCGACAGTGAAGTGCCATTTGAAGGCACGTCTAAGGGACAGGTTCAGCTCAATCGCTATAGTGCCGTACGTTGCGATGCGCGTCCCATTGGCAGCGAATAGTTCATACGTTGTTTTCTTTACGTCCCTAGATAGCCTGCTTCGGGGATGAACGCCGATATCAGCACCGGTGTCAACTAAGAACGAAGTCTTCGTTCTCTGGACCAAAATAAAGATGCGGCGAGATCCCAAGCCGTCGCCGTCCTCCGCTTTTACGGACGGCTGGGGTCGTTTCCCGACTTCCACTTACAACCGTGGCGCGATCGCCGAACCTCGCATGATAGAAGCAAATTCCGTCCTGGCGCGGATAGTCTCGGGAACGCGAACGGCGGCGGGGTCGAGTGAGAGAATTCGAACGTCTTCGTAGTCGATGATACCCGCTGATTCCCATAGCCTTAATCTGTTCTCGCAGTCTACTGACCTCGGCGGCCAGTGCGTCGTTTTTGCCTTCGTGTGATGCCGGTGGCTCGATTGTGACTACCTTAGCGCGCTGCCCGTTACGATTATACGCCTCATCGAGTTTATCCGCTCTCCTGGTCAGTTTCTCGATACTCGTATCGTCCACTGCAGCCAGGACTTCCCTGATGCGATTCCTCCACAAGCTGTGGATGAATTCATCGGAAGCGAGGGGGCTGGCTAATTTTTTAAGTCATTATAAAACTGTGAGGGTTTTCTGTCACCCATCTCTTCACGTTCGACTAACCTTTCGAACTTGGCGCTGTCCGATTCGGTCAGGGCGCGGATCAGCTCGCTCTTCAATTTATCGTACTGGCCTGTGGCGAGGAGGCTGGTCACTGTATCCTCAATCTTCGCGAGGTAATGTGGGTCGAGGAATCCCATGAGGGCTAAGGATTTTTCATCGTCGTGGAAGATGCCGGCTACCCCGGAATATTTCTCTAAAATGGAAAACCAAATCCTGGTCATCATGGGCATAAAGGGCGGCACGCGGAACGATGAGCCGGCTGGAGTTCGTTTGCTCTCCTTTTCCATTGTGTGAGTTGCGGACTATGATATTCAAACTGCGACTAGCCTATCGCTGTCACATCTTACACAAAAATCACGTCGGTGTCACCACTTTGAGATGTATGGTAGCGATTTAGGCTTAAAAACACAAGAGTATATTTAACTGCGTAGTTTATTAAAATATACCCTACGTGTACACTAGACGTATAATACACTTGTTATCTTGATTCGTGATTACGAATAGATCGGCGCAAAGAAGTATCGACTTAACTGCTACTGCTCGTGTCATTCGATAACAAAGAATGCCTCGCTACCCTGTTCGCTATATTTATATGCGTCGGAATTGACAAAAGACGTTGGGATTTAAATTTCCAAGATGTTCTCGATAAATCAGAACGGACGCTGAACTCTCGACCTTGTTTACAAATGTTGACATTTCGGGTAGTTGACTCGAGGGCATGTGGTCACGACAAAAACGACGGAATTTCATTAACCTTCGGTAACCGCCTAAGGTTGTCGAATCTATAATAAACTCATCTTTCAGTAAACACGATTTCTTGTGTAGCGGGTTCACTGGACCGAAACCGATATGAATTTTACCGACGAGTGCCGCTATAGGTGTATAATGAATCCTCAGGCTAGCTAAACATATACTGTTGAGATGCGTTGACATCTGGCAATCATCTTATCCGACGGATAGAGTCTGCGAGTGGCGAGACACGGGACAGAAACCGTTGGAATGTTTACTGTCACGTGCCGCTACGATTATTTCATTTAAGGACAGCTATAGAATTACTCCATGCCTTTATTAGACGAAACGTTCATCCCTTGACCGCGGCTACGTTCGGTGACTGGTTGTCGCCTCGAGGCCAAGTGCAGTATCACAGGTTTCGAACAATTACAATCGGAATGGATGGCTACAATTGTTGAATTACAGCTATGGTAGAATCTAGATTACAATGGTACGGGATTTTCCCAAAATTCCAAACGGAAGGTTCCCGTGTTCTTTCATCTCCGATTTATATTTATGCTTGATCTGTCTGGGACCAGTCTGGATATAGCGCAAACTGGCTGGCAAACGATGTATTTGGCAAGAAATGTGCAGTACCAGGCACATCGAATTGTCGACATATCAGCAACAGCAACGGAGATACGTGGAGTTGAATATTTGAGTCTGAATCTGCAAAACAACAATTACACTGCATATAACAGAGACCAGAGTCGATGTTCTGGCGCGCAACACATTTGCACTCCATCCCGCGCGGCTTGACAGCCAACGGTCCACGTGCCATCCTTCGAATCTTCCATAGGCCCAAGGACCCATCATAAAGCCGAAATCCTAACTGCATTGTTCGCACATATGGTCTAAGTCAATCTGTTTGCCCGAAAAGACTTTCTTATTCTAGAAGTGTTTTCGGTCGGTTTTTAGAGAGGTCTTTGGGTTCATTACGCCCTCTTAAGAATTACGGAGAAGGCGGGTATTGGCCTAACTAAAAAAGCGGACATCTACCTAACGGAAATTCTGAGTTTTCCCATAAACAATGTCGCCTAGGACCCACGTTGGTAGGAGGCTTCTTCCTCCTCTCTTCCTTTCTAACATTAGTCATAACCAATCGGCATCGCGGATTATTGCCCTCACTTTCCTAACTAACAATGTAATCAACGAATCCGCGTTCTTCGCTCAAAGGGCACACCAATACCGAGCTTCGTACTCACATCAGAATAAACATTAGAGTTACATCATCTCTCACGGTGACTAGAGTTCCTGCAATCCCTATAACTCTCACCGTTCCTATATCTCTCAGAGTTCCATCGTCTCTCACGGTGACTAAAGTTCCTGCAATCCCTATAACTCTCACCGTTCCTATAGCTCTAAGAGCCTCCTATTTCTCTCACAGTATCCAGAAGTCCGACAGCTCCTACTGCTCTCACGGACCTGGAGCTCCTATAGCTCACACTCTCATCTAAGAATAATCCATCTCTTCGTTATCTGTATCTTAAGCAACGGCGTTCTTACTCAGTGTGATTGTATAAATCATTGGAAATACATATATTTTTTATAACTTTGTGACTCCCAGTGTTATACCACAACGACTACACCTATTATCCTAAGGGAAATACGGGGATCGAACTATCCGTGGTGTCGATTATTCCAATCGTAACGGGAATTTACGACTCCCATTGACGCGTATTCAAACGACCGCGTCTCCCCGCGATAGCTCGAAAATACAGTCGACATAGCGCAAACCGAATAAGTACTGTATTTGGCTGTAATTGTGGAGTATAGCGCGCATCGCATTTGCGACATGTATCCAATAGCAGCGCTGATACGTTGCTCACCAGCAAATCAGGAGCATAACGCTCGCCGAATTGTCGTCATATCTGCCACAGAAACGGAGATACGTTGCTTTCGATATTCAAGCATGAATATGCTAAACTGCAATTATGGTGTATTTGACAGGGACAAGAGTGAAGATAACGCTAAACTACTGATCTGAGCTGTATATGACATCAGATGTCAAATATAACGCGCACCGAATTGTCTGTAAGTGTGCCATAGAAACGGAGATTCGTTGGTTCGAATATTTAATACTGAATATGTAAAACTGCAAATACGCAGGGTTCGGCTGGGTCCCGATTTTACATGCATCAAACGGGATAACGTGCACTGTGCTTGGCAGCAAATTTGGAGTATAACGAGCCTCTAATTGTAGCCATATGTGCCATAGAATCGGAGATACGTCGGTTTGAATACTTAATCCTGAATATACGAAACTGCAACTACGCTGGATCTGGCTCGGTCCAGATTTTACATAGCGTAAACCGGATGATGTGCACTGTACTTGGCATCAGATGTGGAATATAACGTGCATCGCATGGCCAATGTTTCTGGAAAACAAGCGGAGATACCTTGATTCGAATATGTAAGCATTAATATCCAAAACTGCAATTACGATGGATTTCTCCGAGTCCAGTCTTGACAGTGTGCAAACGGGCTTATGTGTGCTGTATTTGGCAGCAAATGTGCAGTATTACGTACATCCTATTGTCGACGTACCTACAATGGATACGGAGATACTTTCACTTGAATAACTAGGCTTGAATATGCAAAACTACAAATACGCTGGATTTGACTCGGTCCGGATTTAACACGGCTTAAACCAGATGAAGCGCTCTGCGTATGGCAGTCAATGTGGAATGTAACGCGCATCGTATTGTCGAGATATGTGCTATTGAATCGGAGTAACGTTGATTTGAATATTTAAGCCCGAACATACAAAATTGCATTTGGGCTGGATTGTGCAGGGACCAGAGTTGACACAGCGCAAACGAGCTGATGAGCAATGTAACTACAGCAAATGCGTAGTACAAGGGTTATGGAATTGTCGACATATGTGCAAAAGAAGCGGCGAATCTTTGAATGCAATATTTAAGCATTAACAACAAAAACTACAATTACGCTGGATTTTACAGGGTCCAGAGTTGACATAGCACAGACCGGCTGATTTGGCATCATATGTGGAGTGTTTTGCGCATCGAATAGGCGACATAGAAACCAAGATACGTTCATTTGAATATGTAATATTTGAATATTTCGCCCGAAAATGCATAATTGCGTATACGCTGAGTTTGGCTGCGCCCACACGTTACATAACTCAAACCAGATAATATGCATTGTGTTTGGCAGCAAAAGTGGCGTATATCGCGCATCGAATTGTCGGCATATCTGCAATGCAATCGGCGATACGGTGATTTGAATAATTAATCATGAATATGCAAAGCAGCAATTTCGCTAGGTTTGACAGAGACCGGAGTTGACATGGTACAAACCAGCAGATGTGCGGTGCACATGACATCGGATGTGAAATGTAACGGGCATCGCTTTGTCGCGATATGTGCAATAGAAACGGAGATACATTCATTTGAATATGTTAACCTTAATTTGTAAAACTGCAATTACGCTTGATATGTCGAGGACCAGAGATGATATAATAGCACGAGCCAGCTGATGTGAGCTGTATTTGGCAGGCAATGAGGAGTATATCTCGCACCTAATTGACGGCAAATCTCCAATCGCAGCGGTGATACGTTTTATTTAATATTCAATAATGGGCCTGTTACGATACCGATAGTATTAGCGCGACTGAAACACATTGCCGTCTCAGTAAAATCATTCTATTTCAAGCTTCACGCTACAGTTCTGAATCCGGACAAGACCGTTTCAAGTTCTCGCAAGAGCAAGCAGTCAAATTAAGGGACTTACACGAGTTAGAGTCTAATACATTTTATTGGTCTAACATCGATGGAGCGATCTCGCATCGAAATTTTCGGAGGACCGCGTAACCTTCCAACGACGACCGCCGTACGAGCAGCGGATAAACTTATTTCGTGCCTTAGGTTGCCCTCACCACGTCCTCTACTTCTTGATTCTTGGTTGGTAGCTTTAGCGGCTGCAGGCCCGAGAAATTGCATCTTGACCCGCTTTCTCGTATGTCTCATGTGACGTCTCGCTTTCCGCCGTAGTCACTTGTCGGATCCACAAACGTTGAACCATTTGCGCGAGACAAGCGCGGCGCTCTGCAGGGACGAGGGATCCAATTTTCGATGTATCAAGTGCAAAACCTCCAGTGGTAGTTCGGAAATGATATCTACCTTATTTGGCACGAACAAACCAACGACGCGTAGCACAGATCTAAAGAAACTCCATGTTGCTTCTATTGTGGCGCGAGCACGACTGACGGTCTGGCTGAGAATGAATTCTTATATATGTGCCGTTCGTCACGGTGCACTGCGAGTTCCGGCTCCGGTGAGAGTCCTGGACAGTCAGAATCGATCGCATGTGCATGTATCATCCTATAGATCGGGTTCACATTATTATTAGTGTTAGATGCGTGAAACGAATCTTCATTTGGATGAGACGTTGTAGTTATGCAATAGAGCAGATATTCACTAGTGCGAATTTGATTTGAGGTGTATGGTAGCGATTTAGGTTTAAAGGCACAAGAGTATATTTAACTATGTAGATTATTAAAATATACCCTACGTGTACACTAGTCGTATAATACATTGTTGTCTTGATTCGTGATTACGAATAGATGGGCGCAAAGAAGTATCGACTTAGCTGCTACTGCTCGTGTCACTCGATAAAAAAGAATGCCTCGCTACCCTGCTCGCTATATTCATATGCGTTGGAGTTGACAAAAGGCGTTGGGATTTGAATTTTGAAGGTGTTCTCGAAAATTCGCAACTGACGCTGAACTCTCGACCTTGTTTACAAATGTTGAATTTTCGGGTAGTTGACTCGAGGGCATATGATCACGACAAAATCTACGGATTTTGATTAACCTTCGGTAACCGCCTAAGGTTGTCGGATCTATAATAAACTCATCTTTCAGTAAACACGATTTTTTGTGTAGCGGGCTCACTAGACCGAAACCGTTATGAATTTTACCTACGAGTGCCGCTACAGTACCCGCTTGCCAGTGTTAACGTTACTTCTTTTTATGTTTGTTTATGTATGTTAGCGCGGTGCCCATGCTAACCGCTTAATTCAAACCTGTTTGAGGAGGAGAACGAACTCTCCTGCCCGAACGCGTGGTATAATTGGTTCTTGCGTCTCCGTCGCTTTGTTGCGCTTGCTCGCTGCTTTGCGGTCGGAAGATTTTCCCAGGTAAAAATACGTCGTAGGTTTCTGCGCTCCTTTCCAGATGCTCAATATCTTCCGACACGATGAAGGCGGGTTTTATACGATCTACGGAGACTTTCACGCTTTTGTCCTTCATCCGTATGGTAATGGTTTTCATCCACGCTGTGTAACCTGATAGGGGCCATCGTATGGTGGTTGCAGTGGACCTCCGATTGCATCGTGGCGTACGAAAACGCACGGCGACGTTTCTAAATCGCGGAACATGAACGTTTTCTTTTCGCCGTGTCGTGAAGTCGGCAGAGGTCTAATATCGCTCATTCGCTCTCGCAGACAGTTTGCGAATTCCGCGTTGGCCGGTTGTTTTGCTGGTACAAAGAATTCTGCTGGCAATCGTATGTCCGTACCATAAATCATTTCGGCTGCCGTTGCGCTCAGGTCCTCCTTGATAGCGGTTCTAATGCCTAAAAGAACTATGGGAAGGCTTTCAACCCAGTTGCTCGAATTGCGGCATTTGATTGCGGCCTTAAGCTGCCTGTGAAAGCGCTCTACCATCCCATTGGACGCGAGGTGGTAGGCTGTGGTACGCAAATGCTTAATGCCGAGCATCCGGCATAGTTCGTTGAAAAGACTGGATTCGAATTGGCGTCCTTGATCGGTTGTTATTTTTGCTGGGACGCCAAAACGCGCTATCCATGTGGAAAGAAGAGCCGAGGCAACGGTCGTCGCTTCCATATCTGGTATTGGAATCGCTTCGGGCCAACGTGAAAAACGGTCGATACATGTTAGACAATATCGGTAGCCTTGTGAATATTGCATGACGATGATGTCTTAATGTATATGCTCGAATCGTCCTGCGAGCTCTCCGAATGTTCCGGTCGGCGTTGATACGTGTCTCGCTATTTTACATTGTTGACACGGGATGCATTGCCGTGTCCACGTTTGGCTTTTATTTAATTTTTGTTTACCCCCGGCCAAACTATACGCGATTTTACGAATTTTTGGGTCGCGCGTATCCCTAGATGGGAAAGTCCGTGGAGCGAATTGAATACGTCGCGCCGCAAGGGTTTCGGTTACGGTCGTACGATGTCGCCTGATACGTCGCAGTATATTTCCGCGTCGTAATCCGGAAAACGAATTTTCTTAACCTGCAACGCGGATATATCGGAGTTGATGATGTCGCGGAGCTCCTTGTCGTTTTCTTGCGCGGCGGCGAGAATTTTGTGATCCACGGATTTTCCTATGGCTTCGATGCGAGATAGGGCGTCGGCTGCATTGTTATTCAGCCTTTTTATATCCCTTATATCGGTCGTGAACTGCCCGATATAATCTAGTTGACGGAATTGTCTCGGCGATCACTTGTCGGGATTTTGACTGAACGCATAGGTGTGGGGTTTGTGATCTATGAAAATAATGAAATTCCTCCCATCTACGGCGTGTCTAAATCGCTTGACCGCGGTATACATAGCGAGTAATTCGCGATCGTACGCGCTATATTTTCGCTGCGCGAAATTTGAGGCTTTAGTTAAGAAACCCAATGGTGGCCGAGTGTCATTCGCGCGTTACTGCAACACCGCCCCTATTGCAAAGTCGGACGCGTCTACTGCGAGGCTGATGGGCGCGCCAGGTATACGATGCGCTAACATCGTAGCGTTAGCTAGGGCGCGTTTTGACTCGCTAAAGCTCGTTTTGGCTTCCTCCGACTAAATAATGGGCATGTTGCCCTTTTTCGCCCCTTGCAACAAATCGTTGAGGGGTTGCAAAATTTTAGCTGCCCCCGGTATGAAACGTCGGTAAACGTTAATCATACCGAGGTATCCGCGTAGTGCCTTGATGTTCGCGGGGAGCGGTGCTTCGTTTATGGCTGTAACGCGATCGGCGAGCGGTTTTATTCCGTGCGCGTTTACCGTATGGCCTAGGCAGGCTATTTCATTAATTCCGTACTCGCACTTTGCGAGGTTCATAACTACGCCGTACTGATTTAGACGTTCGAACAAGATCCGCAAGTGCCAGCGGTGCTGCTCCTCGGTTTCCGAAGCTACCAAGAAGTCATCTATGTACGCGTAAACGAAATCTAAGCCTCGCGTCGACAAATCTTTGACACGTTTGCGCGGCGTTTCGAAGCCCAAACATCATGTTGTTTGCCTCGAAAAGGCCGAATGGTGTCGAAATCGCGGTTTTTGTAACGTCCTCAGGCGCGATTGACATTTGATGGTAGGCTCGAACTAAACCAATTTTTGAGAATATTCGCCGACCGTGTAAATGCTGCGCGAAGTCTTGTATGTGCGGTGGAGAGTACCTGTCGGGTACAGTGCGGGCGTTTAGCGCCCTGTAGTCACCGCAATGTCGCAGACTTCCATCCTTCTTTGGGACGACGTGTAGTCGAGATGCCCGGGAACTCTTCGATGGGCGCATGACTCCTTGCTCGATAAGTGTTGCAAATTCCGCCTTGATTGGCTTGAGACGGTCCGGTGCGAGAGGGCGGGGTTTGCAATATACGGGCGGGCGGGGTGTGGTTTCGATGTGGTGCTCCACACTGTGCCGTATTTTCTCTCACCCAAAGGCCGGTGGGCGCGTTAGATCTGCACATTTCGCCAACAATTGGTGGTAGACCAAATCCCCGTTTACGGTCTTAATCATAAGCTGTTCGCAGTTGGCGGCGTATCCCCTGGTCGATAGCTGGTTTGTTGTGTCGAGAAGTCGTCTTTTTCTTGGATCCACAAGCAACCTGTAATGACTTAGGAAATCTAGGTCGATGATGGGGGTTTGCACATCGGCGACGGTGAAGTGCCATTTGACGGCACGTCTAAGGGACAGGTTCAGCTCCATCGCTATAGTGCCGTACGTTGCGATGCGCGTCCCATTGGCAGCGAATAGTTCATACGTTGTTTTCTTTACGTCCCTAGATAGCCTGCTTCGGGGATGAACGCCGATATCAGCACCGGTGTCAACTAAGAACGAAGTCTTCGTTCTCCTGTCCAAAATAAAGATGCGGCGAGATCCCAAGCCGTCGCCGTCCTCCGCTTTTACGGACGGCAGGGGTCGTTTCCCGACTTCCACTTACAATAGTGGCGCGATCGCCGAACCTCGCATGATAGAAGCAAATTCCGTCCTGGCGCGGATAGTCTCGGGAACGCGAACGGCGGCGGGGTCGAGTGAGAGAATTCGAACGTCTTCGTAGTCGATGATACCCGCTGATTCCCATAGCCTTAATCTGTTCTCGCAGTCTACTGACCTCGGCGGCCAGTGCGTCGTTTTTGCCTTCGTGTGATGCCGGTGGCTCGATTGTGACTACCTTAGCGCGCTGCCCATTACGATTATACGCCTCATCGAGTTTATCCGCTCTCCTGGTCAGTTTCTCGATACTCGTATCGTCCACTGCAGCCAGGACTTCCCTGATGCGATTCCTCCACAAGCTGTGGATGAATTCATCGGAAGCGAGGGGGCTGGCTAATTTTTTAAGTCATTATAAAACTGTGAGGGTTTTCTGTCGCCCATCTCTTCACGTTCGACTAACCTTTCGAACTTGGCGCTGTCCGATTCGGTCAGGGCGCGGATCAGCTCGCTCTTCAATTTATCGTACTGGCCTGTGGCGAGGAGGTTGGTCACTGTATCCTCAATCTTCGCGAGGTAATGTGGGTCGAGGAATCCCATGAGGGCTAAGGATTTTTCATCGTCGTGGAAGATGCCGGCTACCCCGAAATATTTCTCTAAAATAGAAAACCAAATCCTGGTCATCGTGGGCATAAAGGGCGGCACGCGGAACGATGAGCCGGCTGGAGTTCGTTTGCTCTCCTTTTCCATTGTGTGAGTTGCGGACTATGATATTCAAACTGCGACTAGCCTATCGCTGTCACCTCTTACACAAAACTCACGTCGGTGTCACCACTTTGAGATGTATGGTAGCGATTTAGGCTTAAAAACACAAGAGTATATTTAACTGCGTAGTTTATTAAAATATACCCTACGTGTACACTAGACGTATAATACACTTGTTATCTTGATTCGTGATTACGAATAGATCGGCGCAAAGAAGTATCGACTTAACTGCTACTGCTCGTGTCATTCGATAACAAAGAATGCCTCGCTACCCTGTTCGCTATATTTATATGCGTCGGAGTTGACAAAAGACGTTGGGATTTAAATTTCCAAGATGTTCTCGAAAAATCAGAACGGATGCTGAACTCTCGACCTTGTTTACAAATGTTGACATTTCGGGTAGTTGACTCGAGGGCATGTGATCACGACAAAAACGACGGAATTTGATTAACCTTCGGTAACCGCCTAAGGTTGTCGAATCTATAATAAACTCATCTTTCAGTAAACACGATTTCTTGTGTAGCGGGTTCACTGGACCGAAACCGATATGAATTTTACCGACGAATGCCGCTATAGGTGTATAATGAATCCTCAGGCTAGCTAAACATATACTGTTGAGATGCGTTGACATCTGGCAATCATCTTATCCGACGGATAGAGTCTGCGAGTGGCGAGACACGGGACAGAAACCGTTGGAATGTTTACTGTCACGTGCCGCTACCATTATTTCATTTAAGGACAGCTATAGCATTACTCCATGCCTTTATTTGACAAAACGTTCATCCCTTGACCGCGGCTACGTTCGGTGACTGGTTGTCGCCTTGAGGCCATGTTCGGTATCACAAGTTTCGAACAATTACAATCGGACTGGATGACTACAATTGTTTAATTACCGCTACGGTAGAATCTAGATTACAATGTTTCGGGATTTTCCCAAAATTCCAAATAGAATGTTGCGGTGTTCTTTCATCTGCGACTTATATTTATGTCGCTGGTAGTTCTTTCGCATTAACTTATCGACGGCCTGGCTGGGAACGAATAGGGAAGCGAACTTTTCTGCCCGCGCACCTGGAGTGATGAATTCCTGAGTCCTCTTCGTTTTGCTCGTTTCAAACATCAGGTGGTATTATTACTTCGCGATTTTCGCTGTAATGGTGTTCAATGTTACCGTGCAATAAAAATTCACGCATTTCGGACGGTCTAAGTGTACGATTACGTCCTTGTTGCTAACTTCAATCGCAATGGTCCTTTTCGCTCTCGATATAAATTGATGCTGTCCGCCGTAGGGTGGTTGTAAGGGGTTTCCGATGTAATCGTGACGTAGAAATACGTAAGACTTTAGACGGCTTCCGTATTTCGACTTGGCCTGTTGCTTCGTTGGTACACAGAATTCTGCCGGCAATCGTATGCCGGTGCCATAAACCATTTCGGCTGTCGTCGTTTTCACGTCCGTAATAACTGTTCGTATGCCTAATAAAACTATTGGCAAGATTTCTACACAGTTGCTCGTATCGTGGCATTTGATTGCTGCTTTTAGTTGTCGGGGCAGGCGATCTACCATCCTGTTGGTCACGGGGTGATAGGCTGTCGTTCGTAAATGCCTAATGCCGAGGAACAGGCATAATTCGTTAAATAAGTTTGACTCGAACTGGCGTCCTTGATCGGTCCTTATCCTTAAAGGTACGTCGAAACGGAATATCCACGTGGAAAGGATGGCTGAAACAACGGTTGCCGCCTCCATGTCGGCGATGGGAACGGCTTCGGTCTAACGCGAAAAACGATCGATTTCCGCCAGGCAATGTCGGTATCCTAGCGTCCCGTGTCTGGGGGGGTTTGTCATAAGGTCATCGACGTCCTGTAGCTGTTGATCGCTGAGGCATGTGCCCAGCGTCACGTTCCTAATTATGCTCTAGCAGTTTATATTTCTCTAGTCAAGTTGTTTGAATGAACTGTAATTTATACCTGTTAAATCAGTGTATACTTAATTGAACCACCCCGATTATCCTAACAGAAATAAGGTTATCGATCTGTTCGTGGCTGTTAGGAACATGATACATTTACACTGTACATGTGAATGTGCGGGCAAGCGTCAGAGGACGTCCAGGCCTTAGTTGGGACAAAAGACAAGAGACAGTCGTTTCAAGTATCTGGAAGAGTCGGTTGACAACAAGCGTGCGTGCGAGTAGGATTTCGAGGTCTTTAGAGTATAAGATATATGTATAACTGTTGTGTGCTAAATAAAGGGAATTATTTGTATTTCCGAGTCCATTCTATATCTTTACATGGTAGCAGAGCGTGGTTCATAGTTTTGCCAGTTATTTTAGTGCATGGTTTTCAATATTGCGAGTTAGATCGAGTGAGTGTTCAGTAAAGAAAGAAACGTTCAAAGGTTACAAAGAGGAAAAATACACTTCGAGCACGTAGGAACGCTTGAGTAACTGATAAGGAATTATTTAATATGGAGAGATCGGAAATCATGATACCTATTTTCGATGGTGAGGATTACGGTATGTGGAAGCAAAGAATAACGATGCTTCTCAGATGTAAAGAATGCGAGATTGTCACAACTCGTTGAAGACAGGGTGAAGACAGAAACAGACAATGAAGACTGGGACAAAAAGGATCTGGAGGCAATAAATATAATTTATAATGCCGTTACAAATAGACAATTGGAATATATTAGAGAAGAAAAAACGGCATATGGGATAGTAAAAAAGTTTGATAAAATGTACTTGAAAGCGTCGACGGCACTACAGATCGTATGCAGAAGGAGATAGGAAAAGATAAGACTTGAGAAATACACTGATTCAGCAACGTTCTTTAGCGATTTCGAAAAATTAATAAACGAATTAAAATGTGCGGGTGCACAAGTGAGTGAGAGGGAAAAACTAAATTACATGCTGAATACGTTACCGGAAGAATACACCTACATAGCGGATATAGTAGATGCATGAAAGCAGAAAATCAAACGGTAGCGTATGTAAAAAATAAAATTGAAATAGCGGAGAAGAAAAATAAGTCCAATCGAGAAGAAATGCAAACCAACGCCTTTTCTGCAAAAAAGGAAGGATGCTTCAGACGTGGAAGAGTAGGACATTTTGCGAGAGAGTGTCAAAATGGCGTCGAAGCGGGAAGCAGTAACAGTTTTTGGCGTGGGTCAACATGTGGTCGCAGCAGAGGTAGAGGAAACAAAGGAAATACGAGCAGGGAACGTGGAAATTTCCATCGTCAATCAACAACCGGCACGAGCGAGCATGGTAACTCAAGATCAGGCACATTGATAGCAACGGCGCACGCAGCACACAGCGGCGAGGCGAACGAGATAAGTAATAATGAAGTAATGGGGCTATTAGATAGCGGTTGCACAGATCACATAATTAACAACGTAAATTATTAAGTGTTGGAAATATAAATTTTAACTCTGTGAGCCACAGTGTTATCATACCTGAATCACCCCTATTATCTTAATCGAAATACGGGGATCGAACTATTCGTGGTGTCGATCATTCTGATCGTAACGGGAATTTACGACTCCCGTTGGCGCATATTCTAACGACCGCGTCTCCCCGCGATAGCTCGAAAATACATGGTCCTTTGAGCCGGATCACGTGCCATCAAAGAAGTGCACTGACCAGTGACTATACAGTGTCACGTGAAATCCACATTCCAACACCTTAGTCAACTGACCAAAGGAGCCGCCACCGGAGAGGAACACCTCCTTCGTTCAGCATCTACACGAGCCCACGCCACACTGTGGCGAGTAAAAACCGACTCTCAGACCAACGCCCATTTGATCAAGGTAAGATCGTTCCTACCACTAAAATCAAACATGGCTCAACCTGACTCGATCAGTACATTGCGGCGGAGACGAAACGGCCTCGCCCGCCGCTTTACGATCACGAAGCGCCAACTCGATGAATACGAAGAGTCTGGGCAAGTAAACAACGGCTACTTAGTATCTTGCCGCAATTCGTTCGACGAGTATTGGAGGAGATTAAGCGCGGTTCAAGACGAGCTAGAAGTGTTAGATCAGGGGGAAATTGCTTGTAGAGCCTCTTTGTTGCAAGAGTATCTGGAGATTAACACACGACTCATAGATCTCTTTGACCAAATACCAGCAACAACCCCCTCGACAACAAAAACACGCGACTCATGCGTGAACCCTGAGCCGACACCAATCACTTTACCAGAGGTCAGCTTGCCTCAGTTCGACGGTGCCTTCGAGAACTGGACCTATTCCTATGACACGTTCTCATCCCCAGTGGACCGCAATGAACATTTGACCGAAGTGCAAAAAGTCCAACACGAGTCGACGCATCAAGTCGAAGCTGTCCAACTCGAGATAGAATTATTAGACTCGGATGGACAATCGCGCGATCTCGAAATCAGAGAGCAATATGAAGATATATACGAGCGGCTAAGACGTAACCAACGTGTCGCACGGCAAGCCCCGTCATCGAGACCGTGAACCAGTGAATCCGCCGTTGCTATCAAATCGCCACGAAATGTCTTCATTCAGCCAACCTCTCACGATCCACTGGACCGGAAGGAAGTGAATCCCGTCCAGGAAAACAGGAATCAAACTCCGCCGACGGGGAACACCACTTTACATGTTACACCTGACATGGACATCATAGCAGAGAATCTTTCTCCGGGCCCTAACGTGAAGAATTCTCCATCGCCATGGCCGCGAGGAGCCACGCCTGCGAGTGACCCAGATCGAGATAATCTCCACGCTGTTACTACTATGACTAATCATTTAATTGTCGGTAGTTTTCAGAACGCGCCAGCTGATCTCAACACTCGTCCACTAAGCCCACAGATCACTACGTCGGACAAATCGCTGATTTGGTCTTTTGCGGATTGTTGGACTACGCCGGTACAACTACCAGCCATCAGCGAGAAGGCGCAATCCGAAGGGGTCAACGGGGGGAGCCTCATCCCTCAATCAACCGTGACCTCCTCCACGTTTCCACAGCCGAAACAAGAACGAGGATGTCCAAATGATATGCAATACTTTCACGGGTCTGATGTTGCAGAAATACCATATAAGAAAGGCGAAACCTGCTCAAGGTCTTACCATGAAACAAGCTACGATACGTGGGACAAGACAACTCAATTGGGTCAGAACATCGAGGGGAGCTCAGGTCCCCAATCAAACACAAAACTCTGCGACGTGTTTGAATCTGTACCATGCATCATCGGAGTTTCATTCAATGACACCTCGTGGGCCGAGGTGTTCCACGATACTTCATGGGCCAAGCTGTTTCACGACGCTTACTGGATCGTGAATTTCATCGCGCCCTCCGCGCGACGTCGAACCAGACTCCAGGACAGACGAATACCCTCAGCGCACCGGCCTTTCGGGCGTATCATCAAATTCCTCCTGGCGACCACGACATCTTCTGGACGGCCACAGTCCACACGGCAGCAACAATCAACAAGAAGGCGGATAGAAGATTTAATTAACTCTACCTCTACAGAATTTTGATCGGTACCCTCTCAACGGGGGGAGGATGTTACGCCACTAGGCTTAACACAGGCTGTATTTTCTAACCGTCACTCGCGGCCCTACAATGTCTCGGTGAGATCGTCTTATCTGACCGCCGGATCATATACAATGTATCGACGAGCGCATAGCTGTCGCCAAGCAGCGAGTTCTCGAAACGTCGAATTTGGTCCGTTACGTTTCCACGCAAAAACAGACATACGTGATCATAGGCGCGAACGGTGGCGTGACCTAAGTATAGTGGGGATCGTCTTAAAGATGAGACAAAGAAATCATCTAAAGTCGATCAGTTCCTTGTGACGCGTCGAACGTTACACATTGAGTCAAAGATCTAACGCCGAATTTCTAACATTAAGTCTCATACCGTGCTACTCTATTATTGCAGCGTGATAAGTTATTAAGTGTTTATATCTATTCATTCGTGTATATTAAGTGTTGGAAATATAAATTTTAACTCTGTGAGCCACAGTGTTATCATACCTGAATCACCCCTATTATCTTAATCGAAATACGGGGATCGAACTATTCGTGGTGTCGATCATTCTGATCGTAACGGGAATTTACGACACCCGTTGGCGCGTATTCTAACGACCGCGTCTCCCCGCGATAGCTCGAAAATACAGTGAAGTAGGTTACAGAGTCTTATTAGGTGGGAAAATAACAATAGCGAGACATATCTACTTTACCTGGCACGAACAAACCAACGACGCGTAGTAGAGATCTAAAAAATTCCATGTTGCTTCTACTGTTGCGTGAGCACGACTGACGGTCTGGCTAAGAGTGGAGGCTTATATATGTGCTGTTCGTCACGGTGCACTGCGAGTTCCGGTTCCGGGTGAGAGTGCTGGTCAGGCAGAATCGATGGTATGTGCATGTATTTTCACTTACATCGGGTTCACATTATGATTAGAGTTAGAGGCGCGAAACGGATCTTCATTTGGTTTAGACGTTGTAGTTATGCAATAGAGCAGATATTTACTAGTGTAAATTTGATTGTTATATAATTTGACAAGTAGTCGTGGTAATTAGGTACTCGAGAAGCTAATGACAATGATCCTGGGTTCAATAACAAAGCCGCGGTCAACGGGATAACAGAATTCGTTTTCATCCTGATTCCAAGTTGTACCATACTTCCTTATCTACGGTATAGGTAGGACTGAACAAACTCTTTGTCAAAACATAGAATACCCACCGAGTGTTAAGGCTCTTTGTAACTGGCTAATGTGACCTCAAGAGAGAATGATTTTCCGGCACGATGATGCTGCAGAGGAAAACTATGGTGGGTGTGTCTAAGGGCACCAGAACATCGGATTCGTGGAGAAAAGACTTCGCTCGGAAGGCGATTGAAAGTGACGTTACTGTTAATTGGACAATTTCCATGTTGATGGTTAGAGAAGGATGCTAGTAGCCCTTGAGGGAACGTTGCTAGCGGGAAGCGTCGTCCGTGGAAAAATAGATTTCAGCTATCATCCCGTAGTTGAAACAAAGACTGTTTGCCTGTTTAGGACTGTTAAGGACTTTAATTAACTAAATCTTAAGGTTTATAATGGGTCCTCAGGCTAGCTAAACATATACTGTTGAGATGCGTTGACATCTGGCAATCATCTTATCCGACGGATAGAGTCTGCGTGTGGCGAGTCACGGGACAGAAACCGTTGGAATGTTTACTGTCACGTGCCGCTACGATTATTTCATTTAAGGACAGCTATAGAATTACTCCATGCCTTTATTAGACAAAACGTTCATCCCTTGACCGCGGCTACGTTCGGTGACTGGTTGTCGCCTCGAGGCCAAGTGCAGTATCACAAGTTTCGAACAATTACAATCGGACTAGATGACTACGATTGTTTAATTACAGCTATGGTAGAATCTAGATTACAATGTTACGGGATTTTCCCAAAATTCCAAACGGAAGGTTCCCGTGTTCTATCATCTCCGATTTATATTTATGCTTGATCTGTCTGGGACCAGTCTGGATATAGCGCAAACTGGCTGGCAAACGATGTATTTGGCAAGAAATGTGGAGTACCTGGCACATCGAATTGTCGACATATCAGCAACAGCAACGGAGATACGTGGAGTTGAATATTTGAGTCTGAATCTGCAAAACAACAATTACACTGCATATAACAGAGACCAGAGTCGATGTTCTGGCGCGCAACACATCTGCACTCCATCCCGCGCGGCTTGGCATCCAACGGTCCACATGCCATCCTTCGAATCCTCCATAGGCCCAAGGACACATCATAAAGCCGAAATCCCAACTGCATTGTTCGCACATATGGCCTAAGTAAATCTGTTTGCCCGAAAAGACTTTCTAATTCTAGAAGTGTTTTCGGTCGGTTTTTAGAAAGGTCCTTGGGTTTATTACGCCCTCTTAAGAATTACGGAGAAGGCGGGTATTGGCCTAACGAAAAAAGCGGACATCTACCTAACGGAAAATCTGAGATTTCCCATAAACAATGTCGCCTAGGACCCACGTTGGTAGGAGGCTTCTTCCTCCTCTCTTCCTTTCTAACATTAGTCATAACCAATCGGCATCGCGGATCATTGCCCTCACTTTCCTAACTAACAATGTAATCAACGAATCCGCGTTCTTCGCTCAACGGGCACACCAATACCGAGCTTCGTACTCACATCAGAATAAACTTTAGAGTTACATCATCTGTCACGGTGACTAGAGTTCCTGCAATCCCTATAACTCTTACCGTTCCTATATATCTCAGAGTTCCATCGTCTCTCGCGGTGACTAAAGTTCCTGCAATCCCTATAACCCTCACCGTTCCTATATCTCTAAGAGCCTCCTATTTCTCTCACAGTATCCAGAGGTCCGACAGCTCCTACAGCTCTCACGGACCTAGAGCTCCTATAGCTCACACTCTCATCTAAGAATAATCCATTTCTTCGTTATCTGTATCTTAAGCAACGGCGTTCTTACTCAGTGTGATTGTATAAATCGCTGGAAATACATATACTTTTTATAACTTTGTGACTCCCAGTGTTATACCACAACGACTACACCTATTATCCTAAGGGAAATACGGGGATCGAACTATCCGTGGTGTCGATTATTCCAATCGTAACGGGAATTTACGACTCCCATTGACGCGTATTCAAACGACCGCGTCTCCCCGCGATAGCTCGAAAATACAGTCGACATAGCGCAAACCGACTAAGTACTGCATTTGGCTGTAATTGTGGAGTATAGCGCGCATCGCATTTGCGACATGTATCCAATAGCAGCGCTGATACGTTGGTTTGATCATTTAGGCATGAATATGCAAAACAGCAAATACGCTGAATCTGTCAGTGACCAGAGAAGACGTAAGACAGAAGAGATGATAGAATCGGAAGATGTGCTCTGTGCTCACCAGCAAATCAGGAGCATAACGCTCACCGAATTGTCGTCATATCTGCCACAGAAACGGAGATACGTTGCTTTCGATATTCAAGCATGAATATGCTAAACTGCAATTATGGTGTGGTATGGTATGGACAGGGACAAGAGTGAACATAACGCTAAACTACTGATGTGAGCTGTATATGACATCAGATGACAAATATAACGCGCACCGAATTGTCTGTAAGTGTGCCATAGAAACGGAGATTCGTTGGTTCGAATATTTAATACTGAATATGTAAAACTGCAAATACGCATGGTTCGGCTGGGTCCCGATTTTACATGCATCAAACGGGATAACATGCACTGTGCTTGCCAGCATATTTGGAGTATAACGAGCCTCTAATTGTAGCCATATGTGCCATAGAATCGGAGATACGTCGGATGAATACTTAATCCTGAATATACGAAACTGCAACTACGCTGGATCTGGCTGGGTCCAGATTTTACATAGAGTAAACCGGCATCAGATGTGGAATATAACGCGCATCGTATGACCAATGTTTCTGCAAAACAAGCGGAGATACCTTGATTCGAATATGTAAGCATTAATATCCAAAACTGCAATCACGCTGGATTTCTCCGAGTCCAGTCTTGACAGTGTGCAAACGGGCTGATGTGTGCTGTATTTGGCAGCAAATGTGGAGTATAACATGCATCCTATTGTCGACGTACCTACAATGGATACGGAGATACTTTCACTTGAATAACTAGGCTTGAATATGCAAAACTACAAATGCGCTGGATTTGACTCGGTCCGGATTTAACACGGCTTAAACCAGATGAAGCGCTCTGCGCATGGCAGTCAATGTGGAATATAACGCGCATCGTATTGTCGACATATGTGCTATGGAATCGGAGTCACGTTGATTTGAATATCTAAGCCTGAACATACAAAATTGCATTTGGGCTGGATTTTGCAGGGACCAGAGTTGACACAGCACAGACCGGCTGATTTGGCATCATATGTGGAGTATTCTGCGCATCGAATAGGCGACATAGAAACCAAGATACGTTCATTTGAATATGTAATATTTGAAAATTTCTCCAGAAAATGCATAATTGCGTATACGCTGAGTTTGGCTGCGCCCACACGTTACATAACTCAAACCAGATAATATACATTGTGTTTGGCAGCAAAAGTGGCGTATATCGCGCATCGAATTGTCGGCATATCTGCAACGCAAACGGCGATACGGTGATTTGAATAATTAATCATGAATATGCAAAGCAGCAATTTCGCCAGGTTTGACAGAGACCGGAGTTGACATGGTACAAACCAGCAGATGTGCGGTGCACATGACATCGGATGTGAAATGTAACGGGCATCGCTTTGTCGCCATATGTGCAATAGAAACGGAGATACATTCATTTAAATATGTTAACCTTAATTTGTAAAACTGCAGTTAAGCTTGATATGTCGAGGACCAGAGATGATATAATTGCACGAGCCAGTTCATGTGAGCTGTATTTGGCAGGCAATGAGAAGTATATCTCGCATCTAATTGACGACAAATCTGCAATTGCAGCGGTGATACATTGTAGTTAATATTCAATAATGGGCCTATTACGATACCGATAGTATTAGCGTGACTGAAACACGTTGCCGTCTCAGTAAAACCATTTTATTTCAAGCTTCACGCTACAGTTCTGAATCCGGACAAGACCGATTCAAGATCTCGCAAGAGCAAGCAGTCAAATTAAGGTACTTACACGAGTTAGAGTCTAATACATTTTATTGGTCCCACATCGATGGGGCGATCTCGCATCGAAATTTTCAGAGGACAGCGTAACCTTCCAACGACGACCGCCGTACGAGCAGCGGATAAACTTATTTCGTGCCTTAGGTTGCCCTCACCACGTCCTCTACTTCTTGATTCTTGGTTGGTAGCTTTAGCGGCTGCAGGTCCGAGAAATTGCATCTTGACCCGCTTTCTCGTATGTCGCATGTGACGTCTCACTTTCCGCCGTAGACACTTGTCGGATCTACATACGTTGAACCATTTGCGCGAGACAAGCGCGGCGCTCTGCAGGGACGAGGGATCCAATTTTCGAAGTATCAAGTGCGAAACCTCCAGTGGTAGTTCGGAAGTGATATCTACCTTACTTGGCACGAACAAACCAACGACGCGTAGTAGAGATCTAAAAAACTCCATGTTGCTTCTACTGTTGCGCGAGCACGACCGACGGTCTGGCTAAGAGTGGAGGCTTATATATGTGCTGTTCGTCACGGTGCACTTCGAGTTCCGGTTCCGGGTGAGAGTGCTGGTCAGGCAGAATCGATGGTATGTGCATGTATTTTCACTTACATCGGGTTCACATTATGATTAGAGTTAGAGGCGCGAAACGAATCTTCATTTGGTTTAGACGTTTGTAGTTATGCAATAGAGCAGATATTTACTAGTGTAAATATGATTGTTATATAATTGGCAAGTAGTCGTGGTGATGAGGTACTCGAGAAGCTATAAATAAAATAGCTATAAATAAATTCCCTTTATTTAGCACACAACATTTATACATATATCCTATACTCTAAAGACCTCGAAATGCTACTAGCACGCACGCTTTTTGTCAACCGGCTCCTCCATATACTTCTAACGCCTGACTTTTGTCTTTTGTCCCAACTAAGGCCTGGACGTCCTCTGACGCTTACACGCACATTTACATGTACAGCTTAAATGTATCATGTTCCTAACACGCCTCCTTACATTTATACTGTACACTTAATCGTATTTACATGCTTTGACGAATTACGTAACAGAAACTTTAACACTTATTGCTTTATCTACATTCCTCTTAGTTTACATTCATCCATGACCTAAACCTTTCGAATTTCTCTCTACGCAGTGAATTCGTAAAAATATCCGCAGTATTTTCGCCTGTAATTACTTTAAATATGTTTATCTTATTCTCCTTTAAGCACTCGTGAACGTAGTGCTAATGAACTTCAATGTGTTTAGAATTTTTTGTAAAATTTCCGTGCTTGGCTATACTTATCACTCCAGAGTTATCCTCATAAATTTTTACAGGGTTATCGTCTAGATTTACATTGAAGATTTTCATAATTTCCCTAATGGACATTAATTCACTCACCGCTTCCGATAGAGCTACATACTCTGCATACGTCGAGTCTTTTGTCACACACCTTTGTTTTTTAGACTTCCAACCAATTACATTTCCATACAATCTAATTACATATTCAGAAGTCGATTTCCTTTCTAAATGATCTCCTGCCTAATCAGCGTCCACATAACAATCTATCGTTTCACATTTTTCATTCCTTTTATAATCTAATCTTAAATCTCTAGTCCGGTACAAATATTTCAATATTTGCATAGCATATTTAAAGTGTGTCTCATTACAACAATCTTGAAATCTACTCAAATAATTCACACTATAATTTCTATCGGGTCTGGTATTTTCACTAATATACAACAATGCGCCAATTAAATTTTTGTATTCAATATCCTCTCTATTTATCTCAGCTTTTTCAATTCTTAAGTTGGTCTCCATAGGTGTACTGTACAATTTGCTATTTTGTAACTTACATTTGTTTGCTAATGATTCAATGTATTTCTTTTGGCTTAATCTTATTTCATTTTTGAAATAATCATAGTCTATATTTATTCCAAGATATTCTTTGACTTCATCTAAATCTTTCATTTCAAATCTATTAGTTAATAACTTCTTTACCCTTTGTATCTTCCTTTTATTTTTACTACAAATTAGCAAATCGTCTACATACATTAGCAAATAAACAACATTTTCTCCCTCTCCATGTGTATATAGGCACAACTCTATGTTATTCTTCTTAAAACCTAATCTCGTCACATACTTATCAAGACACTCATACCACTCCCTTCGACTTTCTTTTAACCCATAAAGCGCTTTCGATAGTTTACAAACTCTATTCGTTCCGTCCGCATATCCCTTTGGTTGATTTACATATACCTCCGAGGTTACTTCACCATTTAAAAAAGCAGTTTCTACATTCATTTGCTCGATAATTAATCCATTTCGACAACAACATGTTAGCAATATCTTGAAGGTCTAATTACTCGCTACTGGGGAGTATATGTCATCGGCTACGTTTCTTTGTTGGAATCCTCTTACCACTAATCAAGCCTTATACCTGTCATCTGATTTTCTCGTGTAAACCCATTCTACATCTAATACGTCTTTGCCTTTTACCCTTTCTACCAATTTCCAAGTTTTATTCTTATAAAGACATTCTATTTCCTTATCCATAGCTTGTTTCCAATCTTCACTATCTTCACAACAAATCGCCTCCTCAAATGTACAAGGGATATCTACACTACAATAATTTGCATGGATTTCACTAATGTTTTCTTTTTCTGGATATCTTACTGGAGTTCTCCTATTACGTGTAGATCTTCCAGGGATGTTTAAGCTTTCAAGACTGTTATCATTTTCATCTTCCCTACTTTCTAACTCTTCCTTATTCATGTTTACCAATAAATCATTATCATCAATGTCATCGTTATCTTTATCGAATGAATTCTCCACAAAACCGATACATTTTGTGTCTGTTTCTATGACCTCTACATGTCTCGCTATTGTTATTTTCCCACCTAATAAGACTCTGTAGCCTACTTCACTATATCCAAACAAAATTCCCATATCTGCCTTTTTATCCCATTTTGAAACTCTCTTTTGTTCTTACAAAAAATTTACTTCCATATAAATGTAGATTTTCAACACTCCCGAAGAATATTTCAAAAGGTGTCTTTCTCTCTATTGTATTTGCCAGTATTCGATTTTTCAAGTATACCGCTGTCCAATCAATTTCGAGCCAGTACCTTTTATGTACTTTCGCTTCCGCTAACAAGCAACGCGCCATGTCCATCACTGTTCTATTATACCTTTCCGTTGTCCCGTTTAATTCATGTACGTAGGTTGGGCAATTATTTATTCTGATACCTTTATCCCTAGCAAATTTATAAATTCGATTATTCAAGTACTCTTTTCCATCATCACATCTGAATATTATAAACCTCTTGCCAGTTAAATTCTCGGCTTCATTTACAAACTGTACGAAACAATCAAAGACCTCATCTTTTGATTTTATACAATAACTTCTAGCTATTTTGCTATAATTATCGATAAATGAGATGAAATGTTTCTCTTCATTGAATTCGGTAGTCATAAAACCGCACACGTCCGAGTGAATAATTTCCATTATCTCCATAGCCTTGGTTCGATTATTTTTGAATGGTAAATTTTGCATTTTCCTTTCCATACACACCCTACATTTCAAAAATTCCTTTTTAAATTCATTCGTTATACCAGTAACTAGCTGCTCTTTACCCAAAATATTTAAATATTTAAAATTTACGTGTCCTAGCATCCTATGCCATCTTTTCCTTTTACTCATATCACTACGTTCGGCGCTGTTTGCTAAGTGCTCCTTCCCTTTCAATATACTTTTCATTCTATATGTTCCCTTTTCTTTAACCGCTACCGCTGTAAGCTTATTGTCCTCATCTATTACTTTTGCAATATTTCCTATTGAAATGACCTTGTTCCTATTATCTGTTAACTTGCCTAAACTAATCAAGTTTGCGGACATTTCTTTCGCGCAAAAAACATTATCCACATTTATTTCATTTTGCATTCCAAATGCTTCAAAATAACTTATAACATTCCCTAATTTTGTTGCCTTTCGATCTATTATCGCCTAAATATATATTTACCGGTTCTTTAAGGTCAATACATTTATCGAAATAATTTACGCTGTTTATTATGTGATCTGTGCAACCGCTATCTAATAGCCACATTACTTCATTATTACTTATCTCGTTCGCCTCGCCGCTGTGTGCTGCGTGCGCCGTTGCTATCCATGTGCTTTATCTTGAGATACCATGCTCGCTCGTGCCGGTTGTTGACTGACGATGGAAATTTCCATGTCCCCTGCTCGTATTTCCTTTGTTTCCTCCTCCTCTGCTGCGACAACGTGTTGACCCAAGCCAAAAACTGATACTGTTTCCCACTTCGACGCCATTTTGACACTCTCTCGCAAAATGTCCTACTCTTCCACATCTGAAGCATCCTTCCTTTTTTGCAGAATAGGCGTTGGTTTGCATTTCTCCTCGATTGGACTTATTTTTCTTCTCCGCTATTTCAATTTTATTTTTTACATACACTGCCGTTTGATTTTCGGCTTTCAGTGCATCTACTATATCCGCTATGTAGCTGTATTCTTCGGGTAACGTAATCAGCATGTAAGTTAGTTTTTCCCTCGCACTCACTTGTGCGCCAGCACATTTTAATTCGTTTATTAATTTTTCGAAACCGCTAAATAACGATGCTGAATCACTGTAGTTCTCAAGTTTTATCTTTTCCAATCTCCTTCTGCATACGACCTGTAGTGCCGTCGACTCTTTCAAGTTTCATTTCATCAAACTTTTTTACTATCTCATACGCCGTTTTTTCTTCTCTAATATATTCCAATTGTCTGTTTGTGATGGCACTATAAATTATATTTATTGTCTTCGGATCCTTTTTGTCCCAGTCTTCACTGTCTGTTTCTGTCTTCACCCTAGTTGTGACAACCTCGCATTCTCTATACTTGAGAAACGTTGTTATTCTTTGCTTCCACATACCGTAAATATTCATCGAAAATAGGTATCATGATTTCCAATCTCTCCATATTAAATGATTCCTTATCAGTTACTCAAGCGTTCCTACGTGCTCGATGTGTATTTTTCCTCTTTGTAACCTTTGAACGTTTCTTTCTTTACTGAACACTCACTCGATCTAACTCGCAATATTGAAAACCATGCACTAAAACAACTGGCAAAACTATGAACCACGCTCTGCTACCATGTAAAGATATAGAATGGACTCGGAAATACAAATAATTCCCTTTATTTAGCACACAACAGTTATACATATATCTTATACTCTAAAGACCTCGAAATCCTACCCGCACGCACGCTTGTTGTCAACAGACTCTTCCAGATACTTCTAACCACTGACTCTTGTCTTTTGTCCCAACTAAGGCCTGGACATCCTCTGACGCTTATACACACATTCACATGTACAGTGTAAATGTATCATATTCCTAGCAGAATTGTTATGCGACTGATGCATCAACATACCATGCAAGAAGAATTGGAAACTAGGACAAAAAGGAAGAGCTTTGAAAGAGATACTTATAGTCATAGTAAACGACAAAAAATTCGTAGATGTTCAAGTGAATCTGACGAGGAGGATATTGATGAAAAGGTAGTTGACAATAGAAGAATACAAGTAATAACACAAGAGTCAAACAATCTCCTCGATAACGGCAAAAGTATGATGCGAATGATGGGATATGAGGCGGTTACGGCCTCGGAAATAATGAACAAGGTCGTTTAGAGTCAGTTCAAGCACCTAGACAGCATGGTCGCAGAGTCTTTGGACATCATGTTCCTGGACATGAAGATTCAGGTCTTAAATGGAATCCTGCAGAGGAAGTTATAAAGTTTGTAAAAGATATGAAATGGTGATATGAAAAGTTGACCACAGATGATGAAATTGATTTCTGTTGTGAAGATATAGTGAAAACTGTTATCAATGCGAAAACGGTATTCGCCCATTTGGATGACGTTGATGTGCGTCGAGCAAGGACACGTTGTAATCCTCATGAAACAATTCGTGGTGCATTTTTTTTAAATCGTGCTACTGTTAAAACTGCAAATACAGATAGAGCATGTAACTTTATGTTTACTAACCCAAAAGGTTTGAGGGAGAATGGGCTGCTATACTTTGCAGATGTATGTGCTGGACCAGGAGGTTTTAGGGAACATGTTCTATGGCGAAAGAAATGACGTGCTAAAGGATTTGCTCTTACTTTAGAAAATGAACATGATTTCAAATTAGAAGATTTTTATGCGGGTCCTTGTGAGACATTTCATCCATACCACGGACCAAAGGAAAGTGGTGATGTCTTTGACCCAGATAATGAAGAGGCATTTACAAATCTTATAATGCAGCATACCCATGGCAAAGGAGTACATTTTGTGATGTCTGATTGAGGATTCTCAGTAGAACGACAAGAAAATGTACAAGAAATTCTTTCAAATCAACTGTATCTTTGTCGATGTTTAATAGCATTGATGGTTGAAAGAGAGGGTGGTGATTTTGTGACAAAATTATTCAACCTTTTTACACCCTTTAGTGCTGGTTTAGTTTATTTAATGTATCGCTGCTTTGAAGAAGTTTGTATTTTTAAATCAAACTCTTCTAGACCAGGAAATTCAGAACGTTACATAATATGTAAGAAGAAACGATCTGGGGTACAAGATGTTGTTGAATATCTGAAGCATGTTAATCGTCTGCTTTTAAAAGGTGGTGTAAATGACGACGTTTTACAACTAGTATCATATAATGAATTAAAAAGAGAGAAACAATTTGTTCAATATCTACGTGCTTCTAACAAAGATTTGGCCGGAAAGCAAATACTCGACCTGTGTAAAATTGCAGCATTTTATGCGGATAATACTCTTGTTGAGACAAAACAAGCTGATATGCGCAAACAATATCTAGAGTATTGGAATTACCACCAAATACACTTGTAAACGCAGAGGTTGTATATGAAATAACTAAGGAGTTTATATATCAGCAAAAAGTACTTGCATTGCATATTATAGATGTATTCTACTTAGGAGAAGTGGACATTAGCAAAAAATATTTGAGGAGCAGGTAAGCAACTGAATCTTATTGAGTTCAATAATAAACTTTTAGATTTCCAGTAATGAAATGTTTTTTCAAGAAGTACGTTCATGTAATACTAATGTATGACTGTTGTTTAAAGGAACGAGGAAGCGACGTTGTTCTGTGAAGCTTTGTGGAAACTAGCAGGAAATAACTATACTCGAATACGTGCCAAAGATCTACTTCCTGTTGGTACATATATCTGTGAAAAGTTGCGAGTAACACAGCGTAAAATGAAAAATAATTCCGATGCCTTAGTATACGAACTTCCAGAAAAGACATTAGATGCGACTCCTATTTACATCGTGTTCGAAGGAGGGTGCCAACCCCCGGATATGGCGCACGGCGAGGCTGGTATTGCTTCGGAAGGAGGGACGACCAGCCCTTGTATTGTCCGGTATAACTATAGGATGAAGTGTGCAATTTCTTCCAAAGAATCATTGCCAGAATCATTGTACTGCTCTCAGTCGAAAATGTTCGTGAGATGTCAACAACGACTTTTGGCATCAATGACGTAATTTAGTGATAACTACACTATCAGCTAGGACCATCTATAGGCAAATTCCGGTTTCATATTTACAAACCTGATACGCTCGATTTGACAGGGATCAGTGCGGACATAGCGTTAATCGTCTAGTGTGCGCTGAATTGGGCAAGAAATCTGGAGTACCGGGCACAACGAATACTCGGCATGTCTGCAACAGCAACGGAAATACGGGGATTTGACTATTTGAGTCTGAATATGCAAACCTGCAATGACGCCGTATTTGACACGGCCCAGAGTTGACATAGAGCAAACCGGCTGGAGTATGCTGTATTTCACAGCAAATGTGCAGTATTACGTGCAATCTATTGTCGACGTACCTACAATGGATACGGAGATACTTTCACTTGAATAACAAGGCTTGAATATGCAAAACTACAAATACGCTGGATTTGACTCGGTCCGGATTTAACACGGCTTAAACCAGATGAAGCGCTCTGCGTATGGCAGTCAATGTGGAATATAACGCGCATCGTATTGTCGACATATGTGCAATAGAAACGGAGATACATTCATTTGAATATGTTAACCTTAATTTGTAAAACTGCAATTACGCTTGATATGTCGAGGACCAGAGATGATATAATAGCACGAGCCAGCTGATGTGAGCTGTATTTGGCAGGCGACGAGGAGTATATCTCGCATCTAAGTGACGACAAATCTGCAATTGCAGCGATGATACATTGTAGTTAATATTCAATAATGGGCCTATTACGATACAGATAGTATTATCGTGACTGAAACACATTGCCGTCTCAGTAAAACCATTTTATTTCAAGCTTCGCGCTACAGTTCTGAATCCGGACAAGACCGTTTCAAGTTCTCGCAAGAGCAAGCAGTCAAATTAAGGTACTTACACGAGTTAGAGTCTAATACATTTTATTGGTCCAACATCGATGGGGCGATCTCGCATCGAAATTCTCAAAGGACCGCGTAACCTTCCAACGACGACCGCCGTACGAGCAGCAGATAAACTTATTTCGTGCCTTAGGTTGCCCTCACCACGTCCTCTACTTCTTGATTCTTGGTTGGTAGCTTTAGCGGCTGCAGGTCCGAGAAATTGCATCTTGACCCGCTTTCTCGTATGTCGCATGTGACGTCTCACTTTCCGCCGTAGACACTTGCCAGATCTACATACGTTGAACCATTTGCGCGAGACAATCGCGGCGCTCCGCAGGGACGAGGGATCCAATATTCGAAGTATCAAGTGCGAAATCTCCAGTGGTAGTAGGAAATGATATCTACCTTACTTGGCACGAACAAACCAACGACGCGTAGTAGAGATCTAAAAAACTCCATGTTGCTTCTACTGTTGCGCGAGCACGACTGACGGTCTGGCTAAGAGTGGGGGCTTATATATGTGCTGTTCGTCACGGTGCACTGCGAGTTCCGGTTCCGGTTCCGGGTGAGAGTGCTGGTCAGGCAGAATCGATGGTATGTGCATGTATTTTCACTTACATCGGGTTCACATTATTGTTGGGAATATGATACATTTACACTGTACATGTGAATGTGTGTGTAAGCGTCAGAGGACGTCCGGGTCTTGGTTGAGACAAAAGACAAGGGTCAGTCGTTAGAAGTATCTGGAAGAGTCGGTTGACAACAAGCGTGCGTGCAAGTAGGATTTTGAGGTCTTAAGAGTATAAGATATATGTATAACAGTTGTGTGCTAAATAAAGGAAATTATTTGTATTTCCGAATCCATTCTATATCTTTTCATGGTAGCAGAGCGTGGTTCATAATTTTGTAAGTTATTTTAGTGCGTGTTTTTCAATATTGCGAGTTAGTTCGTGTGAATTCTCAGTAAGGAAAGAAACGTTCAAAGGTTACAAAGAGGAAAAATACACTTCGAGCACGTAGGAACGCTTGAGTAAGAGATCAGGAATCATTTAAAATGGAGAGATCGGAAATCATGATACCTATTTTCGGTGGTGAGGATTACGGTATGTGGAAGCAAAGAATAACGATGCTTCTCAGATGTAAAGAATGCGAGATTGTCACAACTCGGTGAAGACAGGGTGAAGACAGAAACAGACAATGAAGACTGGGACAAAAAGGATCTGAAGGCAATAAATATAATTTATAATGCCGTTACAAATAGACAATTGGAATATATTAGAGAAGAAAAAACGGCATATGGGATAGTAAAAAAGTTTGATAAAATGTACTTGAAAGCGTCGACGGCACTACAGATCGTATGCAGAAGGAGATAGGAAAAGATAAGACTTGAGAAATACACTGATTCAGCAACGTTCTTTAGCGATTTCGAAAAATTAATAAATGAATTAAAATGTGCGAGTGCACAAGTGAGTGAGAGGGAAAAACTAAATTACATGCTGAATACGTTACCCGAAGAATACACCTACATACCGGATATAGTAGATGCATGAAAGCAGAAAATCAAACGGTAGCGTATGTAATAAATAAAATTGAAATATCGGAGAAGAAAAATAAGTCCAATCGAGGAGAAATGCAAACCAACGCCTTTTCTGCAAAAAAGGAAGGATGCTTCAGACGTGGAAGAGTAGGACATTTTGCGAGAGAGTGTCAAAATGGCGTCGAAGCGGGAAGCAGTAACAGTTTTTGGCGTGGGTCAACACGTGGTCGCAGCAGAGGAAGAGGAAACAAAGGAAATACGAGCAGGGGACGTGGAAATTTCCATCGTCAATCAACAACCGGCACGAGCGAGCATGGTAACTCAAGATCAGGCACATTGATAGCAACGGCGCACGCAGCACACAGCGGCGAGGCGAACGAGATAAGTAATAATGAAGTAATGTGGCTATTAGATAGCGGTTGCACAGATCACATAATTAACAACGTAAATTATTTCGACAATTCTATTGACCTTAAAGAACCGGTAAATATATATTTAGGCGATAATAGATCGATAAAGGCAACAAAAGTAGGGAATGTTATAACTTATTTTGAAGCATTTGGAAAGAAAATGAAATAAATATGAATAACGTTTTTTACGCGAAAGAAGTGTCCGCAAACTTGATTAGTTTAGGCAAGCTAACAGATAATAAGAACACGGTTATTTCAAAAGGAAATATTGCAAAAGTAATAGGTGAGGACAATAAGCTTACAGCGGTAGCGGTTAAAGAAAAGGGAACATATAGAATGAAAAGTATATTGAAAGGGATGGAGCACTTAGCAAACAGCGCCGAACGTAGTGGTATGAGTAAAAAGGAAAGATGGCATAGGATGTTAGGACACGTAAATTTTAAATATTTAAATATTTTGGGTAAAGAGCAGCTAGTTACTGTATACCGAATGAAATTGAGAAGGAATTTTTGAAATGTAGGGTGTGCATAGAAAGTAAAATGCACAATTTACCATTCAAAAATAATCAAACCAAGGCTAGGGAGATAATGGAAATTATTCATACGGACGTGTGCTGTCCCTTTAAGACTACCGGATTCAATGAAGAGAAATATTTCATCTCATTTATCGATGATTATAGCAAAATAGCTAGAGTTTATTGTATAAAATCAAAGGGTGAGGTCTTTGATTGTTTCGTACAGTTTGTAAATGAAGCCGAGTATTTGACGGGCATGAAGTTAAAAATATTGAGATGTGATAATGGAAAAGAGTATTTGAATAATCGAATTTATAAATATGCTAGGGATAAAGGTATCAGAATTAATAATTGCCCAACCTACGTACACGAGTTAAACGGGACAGCGGAAAGGTATAATAGAACAGTTATGGACATGGCGCGTTGCTTGTTAGCGGAAGCGAAAGTACATAAAAGGTACTGACCGGAAATAGCTTGTACAGCAGTATACTTGAAAAATAGAATACTGGCAAATACTATAGAGAGAAAGACACCTTTTGAAATATTCTTCGGGAGAAAACCAAGTGTTGCAAATCTACATCTATATGGAAGTAAAGTTTTTGTAAGAAGACCGGAACAAAAAAGAGTTTCTAAATGGGATAAGAAGGCAGATATGGGAATTTTGTTAGGATATAGTGAAGTAGGTTACAGAGTCTTATTAGGTCGGAAAATAACAATAGCGAGACATGTAGAGGTCATAGAAACAGACACAAAATGTATCGGTTTTGTGGAGAATTCATTCGATAAAGATAACGATGACATTGAGAATAATGATTTATTGGTAAACATGAATAAGGAAGAGTTAGAAAGTAGGGAAGATGAAAATGATAACAGTCTTGAAAGCTTAAACATCCCTGGAAGATCTACACGTAATAAGAGAACTCCAGTAAGATATCCAGAAAAAGAAAACATTAGTGAAATCCATGCAAATTATTGTAGAGTAGATATCCACTGTACATTTGAGGAGGCGATTTGTTGCGAAGATAGTGAAGATTGGAAACAAGCTATGGATAAGGAAATAGAATGTCTTTATAAGAATAAAACTTGGAAATTGGTAGAAAGGGTAAAAGGCAAAGATGTATTAGATGTAAAATGGGTTTACACGAGAAAATCAGATGACAGGTATAAGGCTAGATTAGTGGTAAGAGGATTCCAACAAAGAAACGTAGCCGATGACATATACTCCCCAGTAGCGAATAATTAGACCTTTAAGATATTGCTATCATATTGTTGTCAAAATGGATTAATTATTGAGCAAATGAATGTAGAAACTGCTTTTTTAAATGGTGAAGTAACCTCGGAGGTATATGTAAATCAACCAAAGGGATATGCGGACGGAACGAATAGAGTTTGTAAACTATCGAAAGCGCTTTATGGGTTAAAAGGAAGTCGAAGGGAGTGGTATGAATGTCTTGATAAGTATGTGACGAGATTAGGTTTTAAGAAGAATAACATAGAGTTGTGCCTATATACACATGGAGAGGGAGAAAATGTTGTTTATTTGCTAATGTATGTAGACGATTTGCTAATTTGTAGTAAAAATAAAAGGAAGATACAAAGGGTAAAGAACTTATTAACTAATAGATTTGAAATGAAAGATTTAGATGAAGTCAAAGAATATCTTGGAATAAATATAGACTATGATTATTTCAAAAATGAAATAAGATTAAGCCAAAAGAAATACATTGAATCATTGGCAAACAAATGTAAGTTACAAAATAGCAAATTGTACTGTACACCTATGGAGACCAACTTAAAAATTGAAAAAGCTGAGATAAATAGAAAGGATATTGGATACAAAAATTTAATTGGAGCATTGTTGTATATTAGTGAAAATACCAGACCCGATATAAGTTATAGTGTGAATTATTTGAGTAGATTTCAAGATTGTTGTAATGAGAATATTTAAATATTTGTACCGGACTAGAGATTTAAGATTAGATTATAAAAGGAAAGAAAAATGTGAAACGATAGATTGATATGTGGACGCTGATTAGGCAGGAGATCAATTAGAAAGGAAATCGACTTCTGAATATGTAATTAGATTGTATGGAAATGTAATTGGTTGGAAGTCTAAAAAACAAAGGTGTGTGACAAAAGCCTCGACGTATGCAGAGTATGTAGCTCTATCGGAAGCGGTGAGTGAATTAATGTCCATTAGGGAAATTATGAAAATCTTCAATGTAAATCTAGACGATAACACTGTAAAAATTTATGAGGATAACTCTGGAGTGATAAGTATAGCAAAGCACGGAAATTTTACAAAAAATTCTAAACACATTGAAGTTCATTAGCACTACGTTCACGAGTGCTTAAAGGAGAATAAGATAAACATATTTAAAGTAATTACAGGCGAAAATACTGCGGATATTTTTACGAAGGCACAGCCTAGAGAGAAATTCGATAGGTTTAGGTCATGGATGAATGTAAACTAAGAGGAATGTACATAAAGCAATAAGTGTTAAAGTTTCTGTTACGCAATTCGTCAAAGCATGTAACTACGATTAAGTGTACAGTATAAATGTAAGGAGGCGTGTTAGGAACATGATACATTTAAACTGTACATGTAAATGTGCGTGTAAGCGTCAGAGGACGTCCAGGCCTTAGTTGGGACAAAAGAGAAGAGTCAGGCGTTAGAAGTATCTGGAGTAGCCGGTTGACAACAAGCGTGCGTGCTAGTAGCATTTCGAGGTCTTTAGAGTATAAGATATATGTATAGATGTTGTGCGCTAAATAAAGGGAATTATTTGTATTTCCGAATCCATTCTATACCAATACAAATACACTAACGTACAAGAATATTATAATATTCAGTAACAACGATAGAATTAACCAGTTCGCAAGTATAAAAAAGACACATTTTACACTGTGACGAAATAATATCCAAGAAATCTGATACAACATACATGGAAAATACACGAATCAGACTGAGAAACCACTGCGCACTTTCATAACTGACTTCGACATAGCCGTTCCCAACTACTCGCTGAGTGAGATTGACCGAAGCGGCCCAGAGGCAACGCCCACGTACCCCAAGCGGCTACTGCCCCGCCACCAATAGTAACCCGACAGCACAGGATAATACTTGAATTCGTTGTTCCCTAAATTTTGAATTTATTTACCTCAACAATATATATTATGTACAAAAATTTATAATAATTTATAATACAGTTTATAATAACATGTAAATTATATTAATTATCTGACGAACGCAATGAGAGAAAGGTAAAGACCAGCGTAGTAAATGCGGCACTAACTCTACATCCGGTTGACCTCAATTTACCTACCTACGTATCTACACAGTGACGCCTACGCTTTAAAACTTTTGTCGAAATCTTAAAGTCTTAATGGTAAACTCCTCGTTCTTATAATATCTAACTGACAGGCATGCACCATTTATAAAAGAATCAACATAAATTTCGTAGTTGAGGATTATTGAAAGTCTCTAATTTAATTCAGAAAGGCAATAATTTGTTTAACGAAATAAGCCATTTATTTATCATCCGGGTTTCTACTATGACATTTATGTTATAACAGCAATATGAAAATAAGGCAATCTGAGTAAAGAAATACTATTTCAAATCATTTTCGCCCATACTTCTTAAGTGGTTTATAAATGATTCGTGTATAGCCTTCTTTCCTTCTGCCCCTAATCACGCGAAACTATAACTAGCATTTAAACAAAATCAACTATGTTTCGCGTCAACGAGAGTCGTAAATTCCCGTTACCGTCAGATAATCGACGCCACTGTAAGGACATAGAAGGGGTTCGGAAATACAAATAATTCCCTTTATTTAGCACACAACAGTTATACATATATCTTATACTCTAAAGACCTCGAAATCCTACTCGCACGCACGCTTGTTGCCAACCGACTCTTCCAGATACTTGAAACGACTGACTCTTGTCTTTTGTCCCAACTAAGGCCTGGACGTCCTCTGACGCTCACACGCACATTCACATGTACAGTGTAAATGTATCATGTTCCTAACAGCATAATTAGGAACGTGACGCTGGGCACATGCCTCAGCGATCAACAGCTACATGACGTCGATGACCTTATGACAAACCCCCCCAGACACGGGACGCTAGGATACCGACATTGCCTGGCGGAAATCGATCGTTTTTCGCGTTAGACCGAAGCCGTTCCCATCGCCGACATGGAGGCGGCAACCGCTGTTTCAGCCATCCTTTCCACGTGGATATTCCGTTTCGACGTACCTTTAAGGATAAGGACCGATCAAGGACGCCAGTTCGAGTCAAACTTATTTAACGAATTATGCCTGTTCCTCGGCATTAGGCATTTACGAACGACAGCCTATCACCCCGTGACCAACGGGATGGTAGATCGCCTGCCCCGACAACTAAAAGCAGCAATCAAATGCCACGATACGAGCAACTGTGTAGAAATCTTGCCAATAGTTTTATTAGGCATACGAACAGTTATTACGGACGTGAAAACGACGACAGCCGAAATGGTTTATGGCACCGGCATACGATTGCCGGCAGAATTCTGTGTACCAACGAAGCAACAGGCCAAGTCGAAATACGGAAGCCGTCTAAAGTCTTACGTATTTCTACGTCACGATTACATCGGAAACCCCTTACAACCACCCTACGGCGGACCGCATCAATTTATATCGAGAGCAAAAAATGACCATTGCGATTGAAGTTAGCAACAAGAACGTAATCGTACACTTAGACCGTCCGAAATGCGTGAATTTTTATTGCACGGTAACATTGAACACCATTACAGCGAAAATCGCGAAGTAATAATACCACCTGATGTTTGAAACGATCAAAACGAAGAGGACTCAGGAATTCATCACTCCAGGCGCGCGGGCAGAAAAGTTCGCTTCCCTATTCGTTCCCAGCCAGGCCGTCGATAAGCTAATGCGCAAGAACTACCAGCGAAATAAATATTAGTCGCAGATGAAAGAACACCGCAACATTCTATTTGGAATTTTGGGAAAATCCCGAAACATTGTAATCTAGATTCTACCGTAGCGGTAATTAAACAATTGTAGTCATCCAGTCCGATTGTAATTGTTCGAAACTTGTGATACCGAACATGGCCTCGAGGCGACAACCAGTCACCGAACGTAGCCGCGGTCAAGAGATGAACGTTTTGTCTAATAAAGCCATGGAGTAATTCTATATCTGTCCTTAAAAGAAATACTTGGGACGGGACACGACGGTAAACATTCCAACGGTTTCTGTCCCGTGGATCGCCACACGCAGACTCTATTCTTTGAGTAAGATGATTACCAGATGTCGACACGTCTCCGCAGTACATGTTCAGCTAGCCCGAGGACCGGCTATGAATCTTAAGATTTGTTTAACTAAAGTCCTTCAAACCGACATACAGTCCTCGTTCCAACTACGAGAAAATAGGAGAAATCTATTTTTCTCACGAACGACGCTACCTCTTCTCGAAGCTCTTAAGGGCGGCTAGCACCCTTCCCTAACCACCAGCATGGAAATTGACCAATTAGCAGTAACGCCAATTTCCCTCACTTTACGAACGAAGAATTATCTCCACGAATCCGATGATTTCGTGCCCTTAGGCACACCCATCATAGTTTTCCTCGACAGCGTTACCGTAATGGAGAAACACTCTCCCTTACGATCACGACGACGATTCAAATAACCCTCTGCTACGTAATGATTGCCCCATGCATTAACATTGAGTACAACTTAGACGCTAAAGAAAAGTAGAGTTCGTCATCCCGTTGACCGCTGATTCGTTATTGAGCCTAGGATCATAGTCATTAGCTTCCCGAGTATCTAATTATCGCGATTACTTGTCCAATTCCACCATAGTCATATTTGCACTAGTAAATATCACCTCTATTGCATAATGATCACGTCTAGCGCCAATAGGGATTCGTTTCACGTCCTTAACCCTAACTCTAATTTTAACGCCAACCCGAAATCTGAAGTGGGATCAGTGCCGACTATAACAGTGCTAGAACTTAAGACCATCGTGCGCAAGTAATTCAGTCGCTAGTGCAAAAATCGAGTGTGAAACCTAACAATTTTTCGCTACCACGTTTTAACCCTTAAAATCGCGTGCTCCGACTCCGCTGCATGGGGCGCAGCTGCCAACCTGATTATGGAGGGAAACTATGATTTCAATAACGAGTGGCGAGTCGACTCGTGCGTACTGGAAGCATCAACGGATAGATCAAGTCATCTGGGTGAATCGTTTCCATTTTACTCCGATTCGGGAGCAGAGCGTTCACTAATTAAAGAGTCCACGGCCTCGGCATTTTCTGACAAAGGAATGACTGACATATTAGTAATGCGAGGAGTAGGGAATACCTGTATTAAACAAATGCCAACCATTTGTTCATCGTATGTATTAATGATTTTTACATCGAAGATAATTTCTCATGTCCTTCCTGATAGTTATTTAAAATATGATATCGCGATTTGTTGCGGAACTCTAAGTCTGGGTTTTGACGTAACATTACACAAAATAGCCTCGCTATGTGTAAAACAAAAATAATTAATGTCTGTAATGAAACCACTGCAAACGAGATCGTCGTTAATGAAGTTGACACTGATGTACATGGTAATAATAAAATTCGATCAATTTCTCTTCTCGTCAAATTCAAAGATTCATTGGTTACGGGTTTCCTACGTATTCGCGCAAATACAGGCCGGTTAGAAATACGATTAATTGATCCTAACACCACCGTACGAGGAAGTTCTTATAGACTTAGCGAGGAGAAGCGAAGAGCGGTACGTGAGAAAACAAGCGTTTTAATTAATGCAAAGATCATAAGGCCTAGTAATTCGCCATTTGCGAGCCCTACGTAACTCGTGAAGAAGAAAAACGGCTCAGATAGATTATGAGCAGGTTCCCGAGAGCTAAGTCAAAATATGGTCGCGGATCGGTACCCTTTATTCCTTATTGCGGATCAAGTCGCGAGATTGCAAGAGGCGAGATACTTTATTAGCCTGGACATGGTCAGCGGGTTTCACCAAAGTCCTATTTATCCTAATTCAGCGGAGTATACAGCGTTCGTTACCCCCGACAGATAATATGAATAGATAACGATGCCATTTGGACTGAAAAATTGCACCGTCCGTCTTTCGGAGGGCTATTCGCAACGCCCCAGGCGACCTCGCTCATTCGTACGTTATTATTTATTTCGATAACGTCCTAATTATTGCCGACTCGATAGATCAAGCTTTACAAAGATTGAAACACCGTATTAGATACCCTCGTAAAAGCCGGATTCTCTTTTAACTTTGCGAAACGTTCTCTTAAGCACATCGGTGCTCTATTTGAGATATGTAATTCATAACGGCGAAGTTCGTCCCGACACGGGTAAAATACACACCTTAAGTTCTTTACCTGTGCCAACGACCGTCACACAGTTCATCCCAAAATTCTCACAGATGAGGAAACTACGCGCTCATCCCTGTACGCGCTCATCTCAGATAACAGAAATATAACTTGGACAGATAGACACGAAAAAATAAGACAACAGGTAGTTTCCGTGCTGACCGACGCGCCGGTGCTAATGATATTCAACCCCAATTACCCGATAGAACTACCTACTGATGCTAGCTCGGAGAGTTACGGGGCGATTTTGACGCATCAAGCCGAAGGTAAGAACAGGGTAATAGAGTATTACAATAATAGAACTAGCCCCGCGGAATCCAGATATCACTCCTATGAACTCGAAACATTAGCTATCGTAAACGCCGTAAAACATTTCCGTCACTATCTACATGGACGGAAATTTCTTGTCGTCACGGATTGCAACTCGTCGAAAGCGCTGAGTAATAAAGTACATTTAAATGACAGGGACCAGAGGTGCTGGACTTACTTGCAGACTTTTATTTATGACTTTATGTATCGGGAAAGTAAACGGACGGCTCACGTAGATTTCTTTTCGCGAAACCGCACAGGCGTTGACCCTATTAAATTCGACAAAATCAAAGAGAAAATAGTTAATCTGGCAGAAATTTCGGAAGATTGCCTGTTAGCGGAACAACGTCGTGATTCTCAAATCTTGGAAATCGTCAAGGAATTGCAAAACGGTGGGCTCGCGGGAGACATCGCGAATACATACGAATTAAGGTCCGGTACTATTTACCATAGGATACAAAGAAACGGCAGGACTCTCTGTTTACCTATAGTCCCAAGTGGTTTTAGATGGTCTGTTATTAACCGTGTGCACCAGTCAATTATGCACTAAGGTTGGGAGAAACTATACGAATATTACTGTTTCGAAGTGATGGCGAAGTACGTTCGCCGATTCATTGAGAACTGTCATGCTTGTCAAGATTCGAAAGCTAGTTTAGGTAAGGTACAAGCCGAACTGCATCCTATACCTAAGACCAGCATACCCTGGCATACGGTCCACATGGACATAACAGGCAAGTTGAATGGTAAAAGCGATTCAAAGGAGCACGTCATTGTTTTGATCGACGTCTTCACTAAATTCGTATACCTGCATCATACTCGTAAGATAGATTCCCTTAACACCATTAAAGCGCTTAAATCCGCTATATTTTTATTCGGGAGGCCCTGTCGGATAATAGCAGATCAGGGAATATGTTTTAAGGGTAAGGAATTTCGAGAATTCTGCGAAAGCAAACGAATTAAAGTTCACTTGATAGCGACCGGTGCTAGTAGAGCCAAGGGACAGGTAGAACGTGTTACGGGTGCATTGAAAATTATGTTCACGGTAGTGGAAACGACCGGGCGGCCGTGGCAAGACGCGATTGGGGAAATACAGTTGGCTTTGAATTGCACCACCAACCGCGTGACAAACTCGAGCTCATTTGAACTACTAATAGGTAGAACGACAAGACCGTACGATCTGTTGTTACCCGATAACATCAAAAGTATCGATATCTCCAATATAAGACGACAGGCAATACAGGGGATGGAAACTAGTGCTAGGTATGATGAGGATGGATTTGACGAAACTAAAGCTAAAGCGGTTAGGTTTAACCTCGGTGATTTCGTATTACGCAAAATGAGGAACGAAATCAAACCAAATTAGATCCAAAATTTAGAGGTCCATTTGTAATAGCAGAAGTTTTGGAAGGAGGCATGTATATCTTAAAGGTATTAAACGGTAAGCGATCGTTCAAGTACAGTCACGACATGTTGAGGAAAATGCCAGATGGATGCACCCCTGCCGAGTTGGATCTCTGTGGTGAAGGCCATAACAGTGGCCATGACAATATGAGTACTTCGATCTCGGAAGATTAGTAGCACTATGCCAATAACACCCGGCAGGGGGAGTTCGCACGCTTTTCATTTCATGGTAACAGTGTGATAAAGCTCAGAGAGAACGTGTGATGTGGCTCACACGCTTTTCATGGTAACAGTGTGATAAAGCTCAGAAAGAACGTGTGATGTGGCTCACACGCTTTTCATGGTAACAGCGTGATACAGCTCAGAGAGAACGTGTGATGTGGCTCACACGCTTTTCATGGTAACAGTATGATAAGGCTCAGTGAGAACATGCGATGCGACTTGCATGCTTTTCGGGGTGACAATATGATAAGACTCAGTGAGACCGTGGAACGAAGCTCTATGTGCTCATACGATCTAGAAGACCGAGATCCTTTGGAGTGCGAAATCGAAAATGGTCCATCATGCCGTTACGATCCGACTGATAACCTGCAGGATGCAACTATCACATTGGATACTAAGTTTAACGCTACTAATTTTCATAATCTTTTATTTTTTTGCTGCCAAATCCCCGAACAGGATTTGTTGCTACACTGGACCCTTGCCTTATTGGAACATCTAGTTAAATTGTGAATAATGTTAATTGTATCGAGTCTAATGTTAGGAAACTCAATATTTTAGTTACACACGAGGACGTGTGATAGTCAGAATGGCTGTGTCGGAGATGAAAGAACACCTGAAACTTCCCTTCGGAACTTTGGGAAGACCCCTAGTACTGTAATTTAGACTTCACCATAGCCGTATTATGAAACTGTTGTCATTCAATCCGACCGTACTTATTTGAGATGAGGTGACGTGCGTGATAGGTATAGAAGAATCACTCGGTATTGTTTAACAATAACTGTTTATTTGCTTGTGTTCGTGGTATACACTAGCTGGCCGAAAGCACGGTACAATTATCGATTCAGGATTACAAGTTCAAGCTCGGCGCGATACTTTACGCGGTGGTTCGAGTCGAGACGATTGCACATACGTCGAGAGATTCAGATTCGCTATTACGTACGACTGCGGACGAACAATCCAGAAGGCGTCTTCCAACTTGCCTCGCGGCTCGCGATAGAACAGAATGAATTTGTGTCGCGATGATGCTCCTTAGGAAAACTGTGTTTGGGTGTGTCGAAGGATACGGGATCATCAGATTCGTTCAGAAAAGTATTAGTTCAGAGAGTGAGGGAAACGGACGTCGCTGTTAATTGGAAAAATTGTGAGTTGGTTGTTGGAAAGGGATGACAGCTGCCCTTGAGAGAAAGTTGCTAGCGAGGAGCGTCGTACGTGAGAAAAAGCAGATTTCCCGTAGTGGGTGGTATGTGTAGGGACTATTGAACAAAGACTATTTGTCCCTTTAGAGAATCTTAGCTGCATAAATCCTAAGATTTATAGCGGGTCCTTAGGCTCGCTGTAAATATTCGGTGAGAGTGTATCTGACAGACATCTGGCAATCATCTGTTCGAAAGGTAGAGTCCTTGTGTAGCGAGGCACGGGACAGAAACCGTTGGGAAGTTTGCTGTCGAGTGCCGCTACAGAGATTTATGATAGTGAGCTCGGACTCGAGGAGACAGTCAGTCTCCAAACGTAGTCGCGGTCAAGGGATGAACGTTTTGTCTAACAAAGGCATGAAGTAACTCTATAGCTCTCCTTAAAAGAAATACTTGGGACGGGGCACGACGGTAAGCATTTCAACGATTTCTGTCCCGTGGCTCGCCACACGCAGACTCTATTATTTGAGTAAATACATGAGCAGCTAGTACGAGGACCCGCTATAAACCTTAAGATTTGTTTAATTAAAGTCCTTCAAACCGACAAACAGTCCTCGTTCCAACTACGAGAAAATAGGAGAAATCTATGTTTCTCACGATCGACGCTTCCTCTTCTCGAACTCTCTCTTGAGGGCGGCTAGCACCTTTCCCTAACCACCAACATGGAAATTGACCAATTAACAGTAACGCCAATTTCCCCCATTTTCCGAACGAAGACATTTCTCCACGAATCCGATGATGTTGTGACCTTAGGCACACCCATCATAGTTTTCCAGGACAGCGGCGCCGTGATTGAGAGACGGCACTCTCTAGTGCGATCTCATCAGCAATCGACCTGTCTTTCTTATACGTAGTAATTGCTCCTTGCTCTAACATGTAGTGCAACTTAGACGCTAACGTAGTGTAGAGTTCAGCATCCGTTGACCGCGAAAACGTTGCCGGAACCGAGACCATTGTCATAGTGCCGTCATTTGTTACTTACACCCTCATCAAACCTAAAGACCCACCATAAACTTAGACTTTTTAAGTAATTCTAGATGGTCCCTTTCATCTTGCACATCCAATTTCATAAATGTTTTTGATTGATGTGTATTTCTTAGAAAAGTCCTTATGTTTATTGTGCGCTCTTAGAAACTGCGGAAAAGCTGGTAGTTATATAATGGGAAAACCGGTAATTATATAATATTAAACTATATATATGTCGGGTTGGCGTTACGATTAGAGTTAGGGTTAAGGGCGTAAACGAATCCCTATTGACACTAGACGTGATCACTATGCAATAGAGGAGATATTTACTAGTGCAAACATGTCCATGTTGGAATTGGACAAGTAATCGCGATAATTTGATACTCGAGAAGCTAATGACGATGATCTTAGGCTCAATAACGAATCCACAGTCAACGGGATGACGAACTCTACTCTTCTCTAGCGTCTAAGTTGTACTCAATGTTAATGCATGGGGCAATCACTACGTATCCGAGAGTTACTTGAATCGTCGTCGAGATCGTACCGGAGAGTAACTCTCCGTCTCGACGATGCCGTCGAGGAAAACTATAATGGGTGGGTCTAAGGACATGAGATCCTCGGATTCGTCAAAGAAAGCTTTCGTTCCAAAGGTGAGGGAAATTAGCGCTGTTGCTAATTGGTCGATCTCCATATCGGCGTTTTGAAAGAGATGCTGGCCGCCCTTGAGGGGAGGTTGTTGACGGGGGCATCGTTCGTGGAAGATAGGCTTCTCCTATCGTCCCGTAGTTGGAACAAGGACTGTTTGTCTAAATGAAGAACTTTGCTTGACTAAATCTTAAGATTTATTGCGGGTCCTCAAGTTAGCTAAACATACTGCGGAGGTATAGTGACATCTGGAGATCATCTTACCCGAAGGATAGGATCTGCGTGTGGCGAGCCACGGAACAGAAACCTTTGAAATATTTACTGCCACGTGTCGCTACGGCTATTTCTTTAAAGGAGAGGTATAGAGTTACTCTGTGCCTTTGTTAGATAAAACGTTCATCCCTTGACCGCGGCTACGTTCGGCGACTGGTTGTCGCCTCGAGCCCAAGCTCACTATCATAAACCTCGAACAATCGGAGCGACATTTGTTTAATCTAAATTACGACATTACGGTATTCCCGAGAATCCAAGGAGAGGTTCCGGTGTTTTTCCATCTCCGACACGGCCATTCTGACTATCACACGTCCTCGGGTGCAACTACAAGATTGAGTCTTTCTAACATTAGGTTCGGTACAATTAGCATGTCTACAATTTAACTTAATGTCTAAATAAGCTGAGGGTCCAGTGTAACAACAAAATTTTGTTCGGAGGTTTGACAACAAAAGGAATAGAAGAGCACATGAATTAGTAACGTTGTAATTAGTATTGGAAGTGCTAGTTGCATCCTGTGGGTTATCAGTCGGGTCATAACGGCGAAATGGACCAGTCTCGATTTCGCACCCCAATGGATCTCGTTTTTCTAGATCGCACGACCGCACCAAACTTCGTAACACTATAGCTCATGGTGCGCGTGAACACATCACTTGCCCCTTAGTCGAGCTTCATAACACTATAGCTCATGGTGCGCGTGAACACATCACTTGCCCCTTTACCAAGCTTCATAACTCTATAGCTCATGGTGCGCGTGAACACATCACTTGCCCCTTTACCAAGCTTCATAACACTATAGCTCATGGTGCGCGTGAACACATCACTTGCCCCTTTACCAAGCTTCATAACTCTATAGCTCATGGTGCGCGTGAACACATCACTTGCCCCTTTACCAAGCTTCATAACTCTATAGCTCATGGTGCGCGTGAACACATCACTTGCCCCTTTACCGAGCTTCATAACGTACTCCGTAAGGTGCTACGGTCTTTGTGCTAAGGATCTTCCGAGATCGAGGTGCTCATGTCGTCGTGGTCACTGTTATTGCCGTCACTACCGACGTCCAACTCAGCGGGAACGCGACTGTCCGGCATTTTTCTTAATCTGTCGTGATTGTCTTTATACGGTCGTTTGCCGTCTAGCGTTTTTAAAATATATCTATCTCCTTCCAAAATCTCGGTTATTACGAATGGACCCTTGAATTTTGGCTTTAGCTTGGTTTGGTTTCTTTTCTCATTTTTGCGTAGTACGAAATCGCCGAGGTTAAACCTAACCACTTTAGCTTTGTTTCTATCAAAATCTTTCTTTGTTGTACTGGGCTTTACTTTCTATGTTCTATACAGCCTGCTGTCTTACATCAGGGATATCGACTTCCTTTTCTTCGATATTGTTGGGTAGTAATAGGTCGTACGATCTCGCTGTTCTACCGATTAGTAGTTGTAAAGGGCTCGAATTAGTCACGCGGTTGGTGGTGCAGTTCAACGCTAGCTGTATTTCCCCAATCGCGTCTTGCCACGGCCGCCCGGTCGTTTCTACTGTCGTGAACGTATTTTCAATGTACGCATAACACGCTCTACCTGTCTATTAGCTCTATCATCGGTCGCTATCGAGTGAACTTTAATTCGTTTGCTTTCGCAGAATTCTCGAAATTCATTACCCTTAGAACATCTTTCCTGATCTGCTATTATCCGGCAGGGACTTCCGAATAAAATATAGCGGGTTTAAGCGCTTTAATGGTGTTACGGAAATCTATCTTACGAGTACGATGCAGGTATACGAATTTAGTGAACACATCGATCAAAACAATGACGTACTCCTTTGAATCGCTTTTACCACTCAACTTGCCTGTTATGTCCATGTGGACCGTATGCCAGGGTATGCTGGTCTTAGGTATAGGATGTAGTTCGGCTTGTATCTTACCTGAACTAGCTTTCGAAACTTGACAAGCATGACAGTTCTCAATGAATCGGCGAACGTACTTCGCCATCCCTTCGAACCAGTAATACTCGTACAGTCTCTCGAGCATTTTCTCCCAACCTAAGTGCATAATTGACTGGTGCACATAGTTAATAACAGACTATCTAAAACCTCTTAGGACTATAGGTAAACAGAGAGTTCTGCCTTTTCTTTGTATCCTACGGTAAAGAGTACCGGACCGTAATTCGTATGTATTCGCGATGTCTTCCGCGAGCTCATCGTTTTGCAATTTCTTGACGATTCCCAAGGTTTGAGAATCACGACGTTGTTCGGCTAATCGCCAGTATTCCGATATTTCGGCCAGATTGATTTCTTTCTCCGCAATTTTATCAATTTTACGGTGGTCTAAATCTACGGGGTTTCGCGAGAAGAAATCTACGTGGGCTGTCCGTTTACTTTCCAGATACATAATGTCAAAAAAAACAAAAGTCTGCAAGTAGGCCCATCACCGATGGTTCCTGTCATTTAAATGTACTTTGTTACTCGACGCTTTCGACGAGTCGCAATCCGTGACGACAAGAAATTCCCGTCCATGTAGATAGTGACGGAAACGCTCGACTGCGTTTACGACTGCTAACGTCTATAGTTCGTAGGAATTATACCTAGATTCTGCGAGGGTAGTTCTTTTACTGTAATACTCTATTACTTTGCCTTTACCTTCAACTTGATGCGTCAAAATCGCCCCGTAACTCTCTCCGAGCTAGCGTCAGTATGTAGTTCTATCGGGTAATTGGGGTCGAATATCATTAACACCGGCGCGTCGGTCAGGGCGGAAACTGCCTGTTGTCTTATTTTCTCGTGCCTATCTGTCCAAGTTATATTTCTGTTATTTGAGATGAGCGCATACAGGGGTTTCATCACCTGTGAGAATTTAGGGATGAACTTTCGGAAGTACGAAGCTAACCCTATGAACTGCCTGAACTGTGTGACGGCTGTTGGCACAGGTAAAAAGCTTAAGGTGTGTATTTTACCCGGGTTCGGACGAACTTCTTCGTTATGAATTACATATCTCAAATAGAGCACCGATGTCTTTAGAAAAGAACAGTTCGCAATGTTAACAGAGAATCCTGCTTTTACGAGGGTATCTTATACGGTGTTCAATCTTCCTAAAGCTTGATCTATCGAGTCGGCAATAATTAGAACGTTATCGAAATAAATAACAACGTACGAATGAGCGAGGTCATCCAGGGCCTTGCGAATGGCCCTCCGAAAGACGGACGGCGCAATTCTTCAGTTCAAACGGCATCGTTATCTACTCATATTGTCTGTCGGGAGTAACGAACGCTGTATACTCCGCTGAATTAGGATAAGTAGGAATTTGGTGAAACCCGCTGACCATGTCCAGGCTAATAAAGTATCTCGCCTCTTGCAATCTCGCGACTTGATCCGCAATAAGGAATAAAGGGTACCGATCCGCGACCATATTTTGACTTAGCACTCGGGAACCTGCTCATAATCTATCTGAGCCGTTTTTCTTCTTCACGAGTTACGTAGGGCTCGCAAATGGCGAATTACTAGGCCTTATGATCTTTGCATTAATTAAAACGCTGGTTTTCTCACGTACCGTTCTTCGCTTCTCCTCGCTAAGTCTATAAGAACTTCCTCGTACGGTGGTGTTAGGATCAATTAATCGTATTTCTAACCGGCCTGTATTTGCGCGAATACGTAGGAAACCCGTAACGAATGAATCATTGAATTTGACGAGAAGAGAAATTGATCGACTTTTATTATTACCATGTACATCAGTGTCAACTTCATTAACGACGATCTCGTTTGCAGTGGTTTCATTACAGACATTAATTATTTTTGTTTTACACATAGCGAGGCTATTTTGTGTAATGTTACGTCAAAACCCAGACTTAGAGTTCCGCAACTAATCGCGATATCATATTTTAAATAACTATCAGGAAGGGCATGAGAAATTATCTTCGATGTAAAAATCATTAATTCACACGATGAACAAATGGGTGGCATTTGTTTAATACAGGTATTCCCTACCCCTCGCATTACTAATATGTCAGTCATTCCTTTGTCAGAAAATCTCGAGGCCGTGGACTCTTTAATTAGTGAACGCGCTGCTCCCGAATCGGAGTAAAATGGAAACGATTCACCCAGATGACTTGATCTATCCGTTGATGCTTCCAGTACGCACGAGTCGACTCGCCACTCGTTATTGAAATTATAGTTTCCTTCCATAATCAGGTTGGCAGCTGCGCCCCATGCAGCGGATTCGGAGCACGCGATTTTAAGGGTTAAAACGTGGTAGCGAAAAATTGTTAGGTTTCACACTCGATTTTTGCACTAGCGACTGAATTACTTGCGCACGATGGTCTTAAGTGCTAGCACTGTTATAGTCGGCACTGATCCCACTTCAGATGTCGGGTTGGCGTTAAGATTAGAGTTAGGGTTAAGGACGTCAAACGAATCCCTATTGGCGCTAGACGTGATCATTATGCAATAGAGGTGATATTTACTAGTGCAAATATGACTATGATGGAATTGGACAAGTAATCGCGGTAATTAGATACTCTAGAAGCTAATGACAATGATCCTAGGCTCAATAACGAATCAGCGGTCAACGGGATGACGAACTCTACTTTTCTTTAGCGTCTATGTTGTACTCAATGTTAATGCATGGGGCAATCACTACGTATCAGAGGGTTACTTGAATCGTCGTCGAGATCGTACGGGAGAGTGGATCTCCATCACGGTAACGCTGTCCAGGAAAACTATGATGGGTGTGCCTATAGTCACAAAATCATCGGATTCGTGGTGAAAAGTCTTCGTTCGGAAAATGAGGGAAATTGGCGTTACTGTTAATTGGTCAATTTCCACGTTGGTGGTTAGGAAAGGGTGCTAGCCGCCCTCAAGAGAGAGTTCGAGAAGAGGAAGCGTCGTTCGTGAGAAAAATAGATTTCTCCTATTTTCTCGTAGTTGGAACGAGGACTGTTTGTCGGTTTGAAGGACTTTAGTTAAACAAATCTTACGATTCATAGCCGGTCCTCGGGCTAGCTGAACATATACTGTCGAGACGTGTCGACATCTGGTAATCATCTTACTCAAAGAATAGAGTCTGCGTGTGGCGAGCCACGGGACTGAAATCGTTGAAATGCTTACCGTCGTGCCCCGTCCCAAGTATTTCTTTTAAGGAGAGCTATAGCGTTACTTCATGCCTTTGTTAGACAAAACGTTTATCCCTTGACCGCGACTACGTTCGGCGACTGGTTGTCGCCTCGAGCCCGAGCTCACTATCATAAATCTCAAATAAGTACAGTCGGATCGAATGACAACAGTTTCATAATACGGCTATGGTGAAATCTAAATTACAGTACTAGGAGTCTTCCCAAAATTCCGAAGGGAAGGTTCCGGTGTTCTTTCATCTCCGACATATATATGCATGATCTGCCTGGGACCAGTGTGGATATAGCGCAAACTGGCTGGTAAGCGATGTAGTTGGCAAGAAATGTGGAGTACCAGGCACATCGAATTGTCGACATATCAGCAATAGCAACCGAGAAACGTAGAGTTGAATTCTTGAGTCTGAATCTGCGAAACTACAATTACACTGCATATAACAGGAACCAGAGTCGACGTAGAGCAAAGCGCATAAGTACTGTATTTGGCTGAAATTGTGGAGTATAGCGCGCATCGCATTTGCGATATGTATCCAATAGCAGCGCTGATACGTTGGTTTGAACATTTAGGCATGAATATGCAAAACAGCAGTTACGCTGAATCTGTCAGTGACCAGAGAAGACGTAAGACAGAAGAGATGATAGAATCGGAAGATGTGCTCTGTGCTCACCAGCAAATCAGGAGCATAACGCTCACCGAATTGTCGTCATATCTGCCACAGAAACGGAGATACGTTGCTCTCGATATTCAAGCATGAATATGCTAAATTGCAATTATGGTGTATTTGACAGGGACAAGAGCGCACATAACTCTAACCTACTGATGTGCGCTGTATGTGACATCAGATGATAAATATAACGCGCACCGAATTGTCTGTAAGTGTGCCATAGAACCAGAGATTCGTTGGTTCGAATATTTAATACTGATTATGCAAAACTGCAAATACGCAGGGTTCGGCTGGGTCCCGATTTTACATGCATCAAACGGAAAAACGTGCACTGTGTTTGCCAGCAAATTTGGAGTATAACGAGCCTCTAATTGTAGCCATGTATGCCATAGAATCGGAGATACGTCGGTTTGAATACTTAATCCTGAATATACGAAACTGCAACTACGCTGGATCTGGCTGGGTCCAGAATTTACATAGCGTAAACCGTATGATGTGCACTGTACTTGGCATCAGATGCGGAATATAACGCGCATAGCATGGCCTATGTTTCTGCAAAACAAACGGAGATACCTTGATTCGAATATGTAAGCATTAATATCCAAAACTGCAATTACGCTGGATTTCTCCGAGTCCAGTCTTGACAGTGTGCAAACGGGCTTATGTGTGCTGTATTTGGCAGCAAATGTGCAGTATTACGTACATCCTATTGTCGACGTACCTACAATGGATACGGAGATACTTTCACTTGAATAACTAGGCTTGAATATGCAAAACTACAAATACGCTGGATTTGACTCGGTCCGGATTTAACACGGCTTAAACCAGATGAAGCGCTCTGCGTATGGCAGTCAATGTGGAATGTAACGCGCATCGTATTGTCGAGATATGTGCTATGGAATCGGAGTCACGTTGATTTGAATATTTAAGCCTGAACATACAAAATTGCATTTGGGCTGGATTTTGCAGGGACCAGAGTTGACACAGCGCAAGCGAGCTGATGGGCAATGTAACTACAGCAAATGCGGAGTACAAGGCGTATGGAATTGTCGACATATGTGCAAAAGTAGCGGCGAAACTTTGAATGCAATATTTAAGCATTAACAACAAAATCTACAATTACGCTGGATTTTACAGGGTTCAGAGTTGACACATAGCACAGACCGGCTGATTTGGCATCATATGTGGAGTATTCTGCGCATCTAATAGGCGACATGGAAACCAAGATACGTTCATTTGAATATGTAATATTTGAATATTTCGCCTGAAAATGCATAATTGCAAATACGCTGAGTTTGGCTGCGCCCATACGTTACATAACTCAAACCAGATAATATGCATTGTGTTTGGCAGCAAAAGTGGCGTATATCGCGCATCGAATTGTCGGCATATCTCCAATGCAAACGGCGATACGGTGATTTGAATAATTAATCATGAATATGTAAAGCAGCAATTTCGCTAGGTTTGACAGAGACCGGAGTTGACATGGTACAAACCAGCAGATGTGCGGTGCACATGACATCGGATGTGAAATGTAACGGGCATCGCTTTGTCGCCATATGTGCAATAGAAACGGAGATACATTCATTTGAATATGTTAACCTTAATTTGTAAAACTGCAATTACGCTTGATATGTCGAGGACCAGAGATGATATAATAGCACGAGCCAGCTGATGTGAGCTGTATTTGGCAGGCAATGAGGAGTATATCTCGCACCTAATTGACGGCAAATCTCCAATCGCAGCGGTGATACGTTTTATTTAATATTGAATAATGGGCCTGTTACGATACCGATAGTATTAGCGCGACTGAAACACTTTGCCGTCTCAGTAAAATCATTCTATTTCAAGCTTCACGCTACAGTTCTGAATCCGGACAAGACCGATTCAAGTTCTCGCAAGAGCAAGCAGTCAAATTAAGGTACTTACACGAGTTAGAGTCTAATACATTTTATTGGTCGAACATCGATGGGGCGATCTCGCATCGAAATTTTCGGAGGACCGCGTAACCTTCCAACGACGACCGCCGTACGAGCAGCGGATAATCTTATTTCGTGCCTTAGGTTGCCCTCACCACGTCCTCTACTTCTTGATTCTTGGTTGGTAGCTTTAGCGGCTGCAGGTCCGAGAAATTGCATCTTGACCCGCTTTCTCGTATGTCTCATGTGACGTCTCGCTTTCCGCCGTAGACACTTGTCGGATCTACATACGTTGAACCATTTGCGCGAGACAAGCGCGGCGTTCTGCAGGGCCGAGGGATCCAATTTTCGAAGTATCAAGTGCAAAACCTCCAGTGGTAGTTCGGAAATGATATCTACCTTACTTGGCACGAACAAACCAACGACGCGTAGAACAGATCTATAGAAACTCCATGTTGCTTCTATTGTGGCGCGAGCACGACTGACGGTCTGGCTGAGAATGAATTCTTATATATGTGCCGTTCGTCACGGTGCACTGCGAGTTCCGGCTCCGGTGAGAGTCCTGGACAGTCAGAATCGATCGCATGTGCATGTATCATCCTATAGATCGGGTTCACATTATTATTAGTGTTAGATGCGTGAAACGAATCTTCATTTGGATTAGACGTTGTAGTTATGCAATAGAGCAGATATTCACTAGTGCGAATTTGATTTGAGGTGTATGGTAGCGATTTAGGTTTAAAGGCACAAGAGTATATTTAACTATGTAGCTTATTAAAATATACCCTACGTGTACACTAGTCGTATAATACACTTGTTGTCTTGATTCGTGATTACGAATAGATGGGCGCAAAGAAGGATCGACTTAGCTGCTACTCCTCGTGTCACTCGATAAAAAAGAATGCCTCGCTACCCCGCTCGCTATATTCATATGCGTTGGAGTTGACAAAAGGCGTTGGGATTTGAATTTTGAAGGTGTTCTCGAAAATTCGCAACTGACGCTGAACTCTCGACCTTGTTTACAAATGTTGAATTTTCGGGTAGTTGACTCGAGGGCATATGATCACGACAAAATCTACGGATTTTGATTAACCTTCGGTAACCGCCTAAGGTTGTCGGATCTATAATAAATTCATCTTTCAGTAAACACGATTTTTTGTGTAGCGGGTTCACTAGACCGAAACCGTTATGAATTTTACCTACGAGTGCCGCTACAGTACCCGCTTGCCAGTGTTAACGTTACTTCTTTTTATGTTTGTTTATGTATGTTAGCGCGGTGCCCATGCTAACCGCTTAATTCAAACCCGTTTGAGGAGGAGAACGAACTATCCTGCCCGAACGCGTGGTATAATTGGTTCTTGCGTCTCCGTCGCTTTGTTGCGCTTGCTCGCTGCTTTGCGGTCGGAAGATTTTCCCAGGTAAAAATACGTCGTAGGTTTCTGCGCTCCTTTCCAGATGCTCAATATCTTCCGGCACGATGAAGGCGGGTTTTATACGATCTACGGAGACTTTCACGCTTTTGTCCTTCATCCGTATGTTAATGGTTTTCATCCACGCTGTGTAACCTGATAGGGGCCATCGTATGGTGGTTGCAGTGGACCTCCGATTGCATCGTGGCGTACGAAAACGCACGGCGACGTTTCTAAATCGCGGAACATGAACGTTTTCTTTTCGCCGTGTCGTGAAGTCGGCAGAGGTCTAATATCGCTCATTCGCTCTCGCAGACAGTTTGCGAATTCCGCGTTGGCCGGTTGTTTTGCTGGTACAAAGAATTCTGCTGGCAATCGTATTTCCGTACCATAAATCATTTCGGCTGCCGTTGCGCTCAGGTCCTCCTTGATAGCGGTTCTAATGCCTAAAAGAACTATGGAAAGGCTTTCAACCCAGTTGCTCGAATTGTGGCATTTGATTGCGGCCTTAAGCTGCCTGTGAAAGCGCTCTACCATCCCGTTGGACGCGAGGTGGTAGGCTGTGGTACGCAAATGCTTAATGCCGAACATCCGGCATAGTTCGTTGAAAAGACTGGATTCGATTTGGCGACCTTGATCGGTTGTTATTTTTGCTGGGACGCCAAAACGCGCTATCCATGTGGAAAGAAGAGCCGAGGCAACGGTCGTCGCTTCCATATCTGGTATTGGAATCGCTTCGGGCCAACGTGAAAAACGGTCGATACATGTTAGACAATATCGGTAGCCTTGTGAATATTGCATGACGATGATGTCTAAATGTATATGCTCGAATCGTCCTGCGAGCTCTCCGAATGTTCCGGTCGGCGTTGATACGTGTCTCGCTATTTTACATTGTTGACACGGGATGCATTGCCGTGTCCATGTTTGGCTTTTATTTAATTTTTGTTTACCGCCGGCCAAACTATAAGCGATTTTACGAATTTTTGGGTCGCGCGTATCCCTAGATGGGAAAGTCCGTGGAGCGAATTGAATACGTCGATCCGCAAGGGTTTCGGTACGTACGGTCGTACGATCTCGCCTGATACATCGCAGTATATTTCCGCGTCGTTATCCGGAAAACGAATTTTCTTAACCTGCAACGCGGATATATCGGAGTTGATGATGTCGCGGAGCTCCTTGTCGTTTTCTTGCGCGGCGGCGAGAATTGTGTGATCCACGGATTTTCCTATGGCTTCGATGCGAGATAGGGCGTCGGCTGCATTGTTATTCAGCCTTTTTATATGCCTTATATCGGTCGTGAACTGCCCGATATAATCTAGTTGACGGAATTGTCACGACGATCACTTGTCGGGATTTTGACTGAACGCATAGGTGTGGGGTTTGTGATCTATGAAAATAATGAAATTCCTCCCATCTACGGCGTGTCTAAATCGCTTGACCGCAGTATACATAGCGAGTAATTCGCGATCGTACGCGCTATATTTTCGCTGCGCGAAATTTGAGGCTTTAGTTAAGAAACCCAATGGTTGCCGAGTGTCATTCGCGCGTTACTGCAACACCGCCCCTATTGCAATGTCGGACGCGTCTACTGCGAGGCTGATGGGCGCGCCAGGTATACGATGCGCTAACATCGTAGCGTTAGCTAGGGCGCGTTTTGACTCGCTAAAGCTCGTTTTGGCTTCCTCCGACTAAATAATGGGCATGTTGCCCTTTTTCTCCCCTTGCAACAAATCGTTGAGGGGTTGCAAAATTTTAGCTGCCCCCGGTATGAAACGTCGGTAAACGTTAATCATACCGAGGTATCCGCGTAGTGCCTTGATGTTCGCGGGGAGCGGTGCTTCGTTTATGGCTGTAACGCGATCGGCGAGCGGTTTTATTCCGTGCGCGTTTACCGTATGGCCTAGGCAGGCTATTTCATTAATTCCGTACTCGCATTTTGCGAGGTTGATTACTACGCCGTACTGGTTTAGACGTTTGAACAAGATCCGCAAGTGCCAGCGGTGCTGTTCCTCGGTTTCCGAAGCTACCAAGAAGTCATCTATGTACGCGTAAACGAAATCTAAGCCTCGCGTGATTACGTCGACAAATCTTTGACACGTTTGCGCGGCGTTTCGAAGCCCAAACATCATGTTGTTTGCCTCGAAAAGGCCGAATGGTGTCGAAATCGCGGTTTTTGTAACGTCCTCAGGCGCGATTGACATTTGATGGTAGGCTCGCACTAAACCAATTTTTGAGAATATTCGCCGACCGTGTAAATGCTGCGCGAAGTCTTGTATGTGCGGTGGAGAGTACCTGTCGGGTACAGTGCGGGCGTTTAGCGCCCTGTAGTCACCGCAATGTCGCAGACTTCCATCCTTCTTTGGGACGACGTGTAGTCGAGATGCCCGGGAACTCTTTGATGGGCGCATGACTCCTTGCTCGATAAGTGTTGCAAATTCCGCCTTGATTGGCTTGAGACGGTCCGGTGCGAGAGGGCGGGGTTTGCAATATACGGGCGGGCGGGGTGTGGTTTCGATGTGGTGCTCCACACTGTGCCGTATTTTCTCTCACCCAAAGGCCGGTGGGCGCGTTAGATCTGCACATTTCGCCAACAATTGGTGGTAGACCAAATCCCCGTTTACGGTCTTAATCATAAGCTGTTCGCAGTTGGCGGCGTATCCCCTGGTCGATAGCTGGTTTGTTGTGTCGAGAAGTCGTCTTTTTCTTCGATCCACAAGCAACCTGTAATGACTTAGGAAATCTAGGTCGATGATGGGGGTTTGCACATCGGCGACAGTGAAGTGCCATTTGAAGGCACGTCTAAGGGACAGGTTCAGCTCCATCGCTATAGTGCCGTACGTTGCGATGCGCGTCCCATTGGCAGCGAATAGTTCATACGTTGTTTTCTTTACGTCCCTAGATAGCCTGCTTCGGGGATGAACGCCGATATCAGCACCGGTGTCAACTAAGAACGAAGTCTTCGTTCTCATGTCCAAAATAAAGATGCGGCGAGATCCCAAGCCGTCGCCGTCCTCCGCTTTTACGGACGGCAGGGGTCGTTTCCCGACTTCCACATACAATCGTGGCGCGATCGCCGAACCTCGCATGATAGAAGCAAATTCCGTCCTGGCGCGGATAGTCTCGGGAACGCGAACGGCGGCGGGGTCGAGTGAGAGAATTCGAACGTCTTCGTAGTCGATGATACCCGCTGATTCCCATAGCCTTAATCTGTTCTCGCAGTCTACTGACCTCGGCGGCCAGTGCGTCGTTTTTGCCTTCGTGTGATGCCGGTGGCTCGATTGTGACTACCTTCGCGCGCTGCCCGTTACGATTATACGCCTCATCGAGTTTATCCGCTCTCCTGGTCAGTTTCTCGATACTCGTATCGTCCACTGCAGCCAGGACTTCCCTGATGCGATTCCTGAAGCGAGGGGGCTGGCTAATTTTTTAAGTCATTATAAAACTGTGATGGTTTTCTGTCGCCCATCTCTTCACGTTCGACTAACCTTTCGAACTTGGCGGTGTCCGATTCGGTCAGGGCGCGGATCAGCTCGCTCTTCAATTTATCGTACTGGCCTGTGGCGAGGAGGTTGGTCACTGTATCCTCAATCTTCGCGAGGTAATGTGGGTCGAGGAGTCCCATGAGGGCTAAGGATTTTTCATCGTCGTGGAAGATGCCGGCTACCCCGAAATATTTCTCTAAAATGGAAAACCAAATCCTGGTCATCGTGGGCATAAAGGGCGGCACGCGGAACGATGAGCCGGCTGGAGTTCGTTTGCTCGCCTTTTCCATTGTGTGAGTTGCGGACTATGATATTCAAACTGCGACTAGCCTATCGCTGTCACCTCTTACACAAAAATCACGTCGGTGTCACCAGTTTGAGATGTATGGTAGCGATTTAGGCTTAAAAACACAAGAGTATATTTAACTGTGTAGTTTATTAAAATATACCCTACGTGTACACTAGACGTATAATACACTTGTTATCTTGATTCGTGATTACGAATAGATCGGCGCAAAGAAGTATCGACTTAACTGCTACTGCTCGTGTCATTCGATAACAAAGAATGCCTCGCTACCCTGTTCGCTATATTTATATGCGTCGGAGTTGACAAAAGACGTTGGGATTTAAATTTCCAAGATGTTCTCGAAAAATCAGAACGGACGCTGAACTCTCGACCTTGTTTACAAATGTTGACATTTCGGGTAGTTGACTCGAGGGCATGTGATCACGACAAAAACGACGGAATTTGATTAACCTTCGGTAACCGCCTAAGGTTGTCGAATCTATAAGAAACTCATCTTTCAGTAAACACGATTTCTTGTGTAGCGGGTTCACTGGACCGAAACCGATATGAATTTTACCGACGAGTGCCGCTATAGGTGTATAATGAATCCTCAGGCTAGCTAAACATATACTGTTGAGATGCGTTGACATCTGGCAATCATCTTATCCGACGGATAGAGTCTGCGAGTGGCGAGACACGGGACAGAAACCGTTGGAATGTTTACTGTCACGTGCCGCTACCATTATTTCATTTAAGGACAGCTATAGAATTACTCCATGCCTTTATTAGACAAAACGTTCATCCCTTGACCGCGGCTACGTTCGGTGACTGGTTGTCGCCGAGGCCAAGAGCAGTATCACAAGTTTCGAACAATTACAATCGAACTAGATGACTACGATTATTTAATTACAGCTATGGTAGAATCTAGATTACAATGTTACGGGATTTTCCCAAAATTCCAAACGGAAGGTTCCCGTGTTCTATCATCTCCGATTTATATTTATGCTTGATCTGTCTGGGACCAGTCTGGATATAGCGCAAACTAGCTGGCAAACGATGTATTTGGCAAGAAATGTGGAGTAACAGGCACATCGAATTATCGACATATCAGCAACAGCAACGGAGATACGTGGAGTTGAATATTTGAGTCTGAATCTGCAAAACAACAATTACACTGCATATAACAGAGACCAGAGTCGATGTTCTGGCGCGCAACACATCTGCACTCCATCCCGCGCGGCTTGGCATCCAGCGGTCCACGTGCCATCCTTCGAATCCTCCATAGGCCCAAGGACCCATCATAAAGCCGAAATCCCAACTGCATTGTTCGCACATATGGCCTAAGTCAATCTGTTTGCCCGAAAAGACTTTCTAATTCTAGAAGTGTTTTCGGTCGGTTTTTAGAAAGGTCCCTGGGTTTATTACGCCCTCTTAAGAATTACGGAGAAGGCGGGTATTGGCCTAACGAAAAAAGCGGACATCTACCTAACGGAAAATCTGAGATTTCCCATAAACAATGTTGCCTAGGACCCACGTTGGTAGGAGGCTTCTTCCTCCTCTCTTCCTTTCTAACATTAGTCATAACCAATCGGCATCGCGGATCATTGCCCTCACTTTCCTAACTAACAATGTAATCAACGAATCCGCGTTCTTCGCTCAAAGGGCACACCAATACCGAGCTTCGTACTCACATCAGAATAAACTTTAGAGTTACATCATCTCTCACGGTTACTAGAGTTCCTGCAATCCCTATAACTCTTACCGTTCCTATATCTCTCAGAGTTCCATCGTCTCTCGCGGTGACTAAAGTTCCTGCAATCCCTATAACTCTCACCGTTCCTATATCTCTAAGAGCCTCCTATTTCTCTCACAGTATCCAGAAGTCCGACAGCTCCTACAGCTCTCACGGACCTAGAGCTCCTATAGCTCACACTCTCATCACAGAATAGTCCATTTCTTCGTTATCTGTATCTTAAGCAACGGCGTTCTTACTCAGTGTGATTGTATAAATCGTTGGAAATACATATATTTTTTATAACTTTGTGACCCCCAGTGTTATACCACAACGACTACACCTATTATCCTAAGCGAAATACGGGGATCGAACTATCCGTGGAGTCGATTATTCCAATCGTAACGGGAATTTACGACTCCCATTGACGCGTATTCAAACGAACGCGTCTCCCCGCGATAGCTCGAAAATACAGTCGACATAGCGCAAACCGAATTAGTACTGTATTTGGCTGTAATTGTGGAGTATAGCGCGCATCGCATTTGCGATATGTATCCAATAGCAGCTCTGATACGTTGGTTTGAACATTTAGGCATGAATATGCAAAACAGCAATTACGCTGAATCTGTCAGTGACCAGAGAAGACGTAAGACAGAAGAGATGATATAATCGGAAGATGTGCTCTGTGCTCACCAGCAAATCAGGAGCATAACGCTCACCGAATTGTCGTCATATCTGCCATAGAAACGAAGATACGTTGCTTTCGATATTCAAGCATGAATATGCTAAACTGCTATTATGGTGTATTTGACAGGGACAAGAGTGAACAAAACGCTAACCTACTGATGTGCGCTGTATATGACATCAGTTGTCAAATATAACGCGCACCGAATTGTCTGAAAGTGTGCCATAGAAACGGAGATTCGTTGGTTGGAATATTTAATACTGAATATGTAAGGCTGCAAATACGCAGGGTTCGGCTGGGTCCCGATTTTACATGTATCAAGCGGAATAACGTGCACTGTGTTTGGCAGCAAATTTGGAGTATAGCGAGCCTCTAATTGTAGCCATATGTGCCATAGAATCGGAGATACGTCGGTTTGAATACTTAATCCTGAATATACGAAACTGCAACTACGCTGGATCTGGCTGGGTCCAGATTTTACATAGCGTAAACCGGATGATGTGCACTGTACTTGGCATCAGATGTGGAATATAACGCGCATCGCATGGCCAATGTTTCTGGAAAACAAGCGGAGATACCTTGATTCGAATATGTAAGCATTAATATACAAAACTGCAATTTCGATGGATTTCTCCGAGTCCAGTCTTGACAGTGTGCAAACGGGCTGATGTGTGCTGTATTTGGCAGCAAATGTGCAGTATTACGTACATCCTATTGTCGACGCACCTACAATGGATACGGAGATACTTTCACTTGAATAACAAGGCTTGAATATGCAAAACTACAAATACGCTGGATTTGAATCGGTCCGGATTTAACACGGCTTAAACCAGATGAAGCGCTCTGCGCATGGCAGTCAATGTGGAATATAACGCGCATCGTATTGTCGACATATGTGCTATTGAATCGGAGTAACGTTGATTTGAATATTTAAGCCCGAACATACAAAATTGCATTTGGGCTGGATTGTGCAGGGACCAGAGTTGACACAGCGCAAACGAGCTGATGAGCAATGTAACTACAGCAAATGCGTAGTACAAGGGTTATGGAATTGTCGACATATGTGCAAAAGAAGCGGCGAATCTTTGAATGCAATATTTAAGCATTAACAACAAAAACTACAATTACGCTGGATTTTACAGGGTCCAGAGTTGACATAGCACAGACCGGCTGATTTGGCATCATATGTGGAGTATTCTGCGCATCGAATAGGCGACATAGAAACCAAGATACGTTCATTTGAATATGTAATATTTGAATATTTCGCCTGAAAATGCATAATTGCGTATACGCTGAGTTTGGCTCCGCCCACACGTTACATAACTCAAACCAGATAATATACATTGTGTTTGGCAGCAAAAGTGGCGTATATCGCGCATCGAATTGTCGGCATATCTGCAATGCAAACGGCGATACGGTGATTTGAATAATTAATCATGAATATGCAAAGCAGCAATTTCGCTAGGTTTGACAGAGACCGGAGTTGACATGGTACAAACCAGCAGATGTGCGGTGCACATGACATCGGATGTGAAATGTAACGGGCATCGCTTTGTCGCCATATGTGCAATAGAAACGGAGATACATTCATTTGAATATGTTAACCTTAATTTGTAAAACTGCAATTACGCTTGATATGTCGAGGACCAGAGATGATATAATAGCACGAGCCAGCTGATGTGAGCTGTATTTGGCAGGCAATGAGGAGTATATCTCGCATCTAATTGACGACAAATCTGCAATTGCAGCGATGATACATTGTAGTTAATATTCAATAATGGGCCTATTACGATACAGATAGTATTAGCGTGACTGAAACACATTGCCGTCTCAGTAAAACCATTTTATTTCAAGCTTCGCGCTACAGTTCTGAATCCGGACAAGACCGTTTCAAGTTCTCGCAAGAGCAAGCAGTCAAATTAAGGTACTTACACGAGTTAGAGTCTAATACATTTTATTGGTCCAACATCGATGGGGCGATCTCGCATCGAAATTTTCAGAGGACCGCGTAACCTTCCAACGACGACCGCCGTACGAGCAGCGGATAAACTTATTTCGTGCCTTAGGTTGCCCTCACCACGTCCTCTACTTCTTGATTCTTGGTTGGTAGCTTTAGCGGCTGCAGGTCCGAGAAATTGCATCTTGACCCGCTTTCTCTTATGTTGCATGTGACGTCTCACTTTCCGCCGTAGATACTTGTCGGATCTACAAACGTTGAACCATTTGCGCGAGACAAGCGCGGCGCTCTGCAGGGACGAGGGATCCAATTTTCGAAGTATCAAGTGCGAAACCTCCAGTGGTAGTTCGGAAATGATATCTACTTTACTTGGCACGAACAAACCAACGACGCGTAGTAGAGATCTAAAAAATTCCATGTTGCTTCTACTGTTGCGCGAGCACGACTGACGGTCTGGCTAAGAGTGGAGGCTTATATATGTGCTGTTCGTCACGGTGCACTGCGAGTTCCGGTTCTGGGTGAGAGTGCTTGTCAGGCAGAATCGATGGTATGTGCATGTATTTTCACTTACATCGGGTTCACATTATGATTAGAGTTAGAGGCGCGAAACGGATCTTCATTTGGTTTAGACGTTGTAGTTATGCAATAGAGCAGATATTTACTAGTGTAAATTTGATTGTTATATAATTTGACAAGTAGTCGTGGTAATTAGGTACTCGAGAAGCTAATGACAATGATCCTGGGATCAATAACAAAGCCGCGGTCAACGGGATAACAGAATTCGTTTTCATCCTGATTCCAAGTTGTACTATACTTCCTTATCTACGGTATAGGTAGGACTGAACAAACTCTTTGTCAAAACATAGAATATCCACCGAGTGTTAAGGCTCTTTGTAACTGGCTAATGTGACCTCACGAGAGAATGATTTTCCGACACGATGATGCTGCAGAGGAAAACTATGATGGGTGTGTCTAAGGGCACCAGAACATCGGATACGTGGAGAAATGACTTCGCTCGGAAAGAGATTGGAAGTGACGTTTCTGTTAATTAGACAATTTCCATGTTGATGGTGAGAGAAGGATGCTAGTAGCCCTTGAGGGAACGTTGCTAGCGGGAAGCGTCGTCCGTGGAAAAATAGATTTCACCTATCATCCCGTAGTTGAAACAAAGACTGTTTGCCTGTTTAGGACTGTTAAGGACTTTAATTAACTAAATCTTAAGGTTTATAATGGGTCCTCAGGCTAGCTAAACATATACTGTTGAGATGCGTTGACATCTGGCAATCATCTTATCCGACGGATAGAGTCTGCGTGTGGCGAGTCACGGGACAGAAACCGTTGGAATGTTTACTGTCACGTGCCGCTACGATTATTTCATTTAAGGACAGCTATAGAATTACTCCATGCCTTTATTAGACAAAACGTTCATCCCTTGACCGCGGCTACGTTCGGTGACTGGTTGTCGCCGAGGCCAAGTGCAGTATCACAAGTTTCGAACAATTACAATCGGACTAGATGACTACGATTGTTTAATTACAGCTATGGTAGAATCTAGATTACAATGTTACGGGATTTTCCCAAAATTCCAAACGGAAGGTTCCCGTGTTCTATCATCTCCGATTTATATTTATGCTTGATCTGTCTGGGACCAGTCTGGATATAGCGCAAACTGGCTGGCAAACGATGTATTTGGCAAGAAATGTGGAGTACCAGGCATATGGTATTGTCGACACATTTCCAACAGTAACGGAGATGCGTGAATTTGAATATTTAATAATGTATATTAAAAACTGCAAGTACCTGGATTTGAATCTATACTGATCTTATATAGCGTAATTCGTATAATCTGCACTGTATTTATCTGTATTTATACAAAGTTGCAATGCTGTTGATTCCATCATATACATCTGATCAAATTTTGTAATTATTTTGTAAACAGTGTCTTGATCACCAACAAATTCTAATTACTCATTTGTTATACTACAATAGATGTAGTTCATCGCCCATTGATTCTTTTCATCCCAATTATCTTTCGCATCCGTGTGCATTTTCTCTCGTGTATCCAATTCATAACATTTTTTACACTTTAAATACATTAATATTCTTTTCTTCCACGCTTTGTAATCACGTACATCGAATACTTGCATTTTAGTTTTATCGTCCATTGGCATCTTGATTCGTCTTTTCATCTTCACCCTTTTTTCAAAAATAGTTCTCCTCACTATACAGATTTCTTTTATCTGCTCCGCCAACAGCCTTTTTATCTCTTCAGAACATATTTCCAATTCTTTCAAAATGAACCTTTTTTACACATTCACGCCCGGTTACACGTGGTCCCATAACCTTAAATCTCGTCAACCACGATTTGTGCTACCATGTTGAGAATTGTGCATCCTGGTGGCCGAAATATTGTACGCTGGCCATTACTATTAACGTAGACACATATTTACTTTATAAACGATTTCTAGAATATTTATCAATGTACACTTGCGCGTGTCTCAGCACTTTTATTCATATCCGACCTTTTGAAGACTGTTAACCGATAGAACTGTTTACATTCGTCTGTTTCTCGCGCACACACATATCTCCACACAGTGATATCCCGTTACAAAGATCTTCACTACGCACTGTACCTAGTCCAGCACAAAAATTATACATATTTCAATATTTATGAAATATGTATTTCCAACAACTTTGTACAACAACACAAGTTAGTAACTCCGCCGTTTAAGATATTGGTGACAAAGAAATGGATTGGTCTTATATGGGTGAATCCGGGTAGATATATTGACTGATCTGAAAACCTAGATTGAGTATGCATAGATAGGTGGTTTTCGAAGAAGTCATGGGTGTCAAGGTATAACTCGAATTCCCCTCTTACATACTTACGGAGGAAAGATCGGTATGTAGGTAATTTTTGAACAAGGGAAGCTGATTCGTTGTTCACACTTTTTGTTATGAAAAGGGAGGACAAGGATTCGCGATACCCATTGGGTATGATCAGCGTTAATGAATGAAGATAGGAGGAGTAAGCATCCTACCACCGTGGCTCATGGATGACCTTGTTCATGAGAAAATCCACACATTTTCATCAGATATATTTAATATTATATAATTTTAATATAATATAATTTAATATTATATAATTATATATAGTTTAATATTATATAATTACCGGTTTTCCCATTATATAACTACCAGCTTTTCCGCAGTTTCTAAGAGCGCACAATAAACATAAGGACTTTTCTAAGAAATACACATCAATCAAAAACATTTATGAAATTGGATGTGCAAGATGAAAGGGACCATCTAGAATTACTTAAAAAGTCTAAGTTTATGGTGGGTCCTTAGGTTTGATGAGGGTGTAAGTAACAAATGACGGCACTATGACAATGGTCTCGGTTCCGGCAACGTTTTCGCGGTCAACGGATGCTGAACTCTACACTACGTTAGCGTCTAAGTTGCACTTAAATCTTAGGATTTATGCAGCTAAGATTCTCTAAAGGGACAAATAGTCTTTGTCTCAATAGTCCCTACACATACCACCCACTACGGGAAATCTGCTTTTTCTCACGTACGACGCTCCTCGCTAGCAACTTTCTCTCAAGGGCAGCTGTCATCCCTTTCCAACAACCAACTCACAATTTTTCCAATTAACAGCGACGTCCGTTTCCGTCACTCTCTGAACTAATACTTTTCTGAACGAATCCGATGATCCCGTATCCTTAGACACACCCAAACACAGTTTTCCTAAGGAGCATCATCGCGACACAAATTCATTCTGTTCTATCGCGAGCCGCGAGGCAAGTTGGAAGACGCCTTCTGGATTGTTCGTCCGCAGTCGTACGTAATAGCGAATCTGAATCTCTCGACGAATGTGCAATCGTCTCGACTCGAACCACCGCGTAAAGTATCGCGCCGAGCTTGAACTTGTAATCCTGAATCGATAATTGTACCGTGCTTTCGGCCAGCTAGTGTATACCACGAACACAAGCAAATAAACAGTTATTGTTAAACAATACCGAGTGATTCTTCTATACCTATCACGCACGTCACCTCATCTCAAATAAGTACAGTCGGATGGAATGACAACAGTTTCATAATACTGCTATGGTGAAGTCTAAATTACAGTACTAGGGGTCTTCCCAAAGTTCCGAAGGGAAGTTTCAGGTGTTCTTTCATCTCCGACACGGCCATTCTGATTATCACACGTCCTCGTGTGTAACTAAAATATTGAGTTTCCTAACATTAGACTCGATACAATTAACATTATTCACAATTTAACTAGATGTTCCAATAAGGCAAGGGTCCAGTGTAGCAACAAATCCTGTTCGGGGATTTGGCAGCAAAAAAATAAAAGATTATGAAAATTAGTAGCGTTATACTTAGTATCCAATGTGATAGTTGCATCCTGCAGGTTATCAGTCGGATCGTAACGGCATGATGGACCATTTTCGATTTCGCACTCCAAAGGATCTCGGTCTTCTAGATCGTATGAGCACATAGAGCTTCGTTCCACGGTCTCACTGAGTCTTATCATATTGTCACCCCGAAAAGCATGCAAGTCGCATCGCATGTTCTCACTGAGCCTTATCATACTGTTACCATGAAAAGCGTGTGAGCCACATCACACGTTCTCTCTGAGCTGTATCACGCTGTTACCATGAAAAGCGTGTGAGCCACATCACACGTTCTTTCTGAGCTTTATCACACTGTTACCATGAAAAGCGTGTGAGCCACATCACACGTTCTCTCTGAGCTTTATCACACTGTTACCACGAAATGAAAAGCGTGCGAACTCCCCCTGCCGGGTGTTATTGGCATAGTGCTACTAATCTTCCGAGATCGAAGTACTCATATCGTCATGGCCACTGTTATGGCCTTCACCACAGACATCCAACTCGGCAGGGGTGCATCCATCTGGCATTTTCCTCAACATGTCGTGACTATACTTGAACGATCGCTTACCGTTTAATACTTTTAAGATATACATGCCTCCTTCCAAAACTTCTGCTATTACAAATGGACCTCTAAATTTTGGATCTAATTTGGTTTGATTTCGTTCCGCATTTTGCGTAATACGAAATCACCGAGGTTAAACCTAACCGCTTTAGCTTTAGTTTTGTCAAATCCATCCTCATCATACCTAGCACTAGTTTCCATCCCCTTTATTGCCTGTCGTCTTATATTGGAGATATCGATACTTTTGATGTTATCGGGTAACAACAGATCGTACGGTCTTGTCGTTCTACCTATTAGTAGTTCAAATGAGCTCGAGTTTATCACGCGGTTGGTGGTGCAATTCAAAGCCAACTGTATTTCCCCAATCGCGTCTTGCCACGGCCGCCCGGTCGTTTCCACTACCGTGAACATAATTTTCAATGCACCCGTAACACGCTCTACCTGTCCATTGGCTCTACTAGCACCGGTCGCTATCAAGTGAACTTTAATTCGTTTGCTTTCGCAGAATTCTCGAAATTCCTTACCCTTAAAACATATTCCCTGATCTGCTATTATCCGGCAGGGCCTCCCGAATAAAAATATAGCGGATTTAAGCGCTTTAATGGTGTTAAGGGAATCTATCTTACGAGTATGATGCAGGTATACGAATTTAGTGAAGACGTCGATCAAAACAATGACGTGCTCCTTTGAATCGCTTTTACCATTCAACTTGCCTGTTATGTCCATGTGGACCGTATGCCAGGGTATGCTGGTCTTAGGTATAGGATGCAGTTCGGCTTGTATCTTACCTAAACTAGCTTTCGAATCTTGACAAGCATGACAGTTCTCAATGAATCGGCGAACGTACTTCACCATCCCTTCGAATCAGTAATATTCGTATGGTTTCTCGAGCGTTTTCTCCCAACCTTAGTGCATAATTGACTGGTGCACACGGTTAATAACACACTATCTAAAACCACTTGGGACTATAGGTAAACAAAGAGTCCTGCCGTTTCTTTGTATCCTACGGTAAATAGTACCGGACCGTAATTCGTATGTATTCGCGATGTCTCCCGCGAGCCCATCGTTTTGCAATTCCTTGACGATTTCCAAGATTTGAGATTCACGACGTTGTTCCGCTAACAGCCAATCTTCCGAAATTTCTGCCAGATTAACTATTTTCTCTTTGATTTTGTCGAATTTAATAGGGTCAACGCCTGTGCGGTTTCGCGAAAAGAAATCTACGTGAGCCGTCCGTTTACTTTCCCGATACATAATGTCATAAATAAAAGTCTGCAAGTAAGTCCATCACCCATGGTCCCTGTCATTTAAATGTACTTTATTACTCAGCGCTTTCTACGAGTTGCAATCCGTGATGACAAGAAATTTCCGTCCATGTAGATAGTGACGGAAATGTTTTACGGCGTTTACGATAGCTAATGTTTCGAGTTCATAGGAGTGATAACTGAATTCCGCGGGGCTGGTTCTTTTATTGTAATACTCTATTACCCTGTTCTTACCTTCGGCTTGATGCGTCAAAATCGCCCCGTAACTCTCCGAGCTAGCATCAGTATGTAGTTCTATCGGGTAATTGGGGTTGAATATCATTAGCACCGGCGCGTCGGTCAGGACGGAAACTACCTGTTGTCTTATTTTCTCGTGTCTATCTGTCCAAGTTATACTTCTGTTATCTGAGATGAGCGCGTACAGGGATGAGCGCGTAGTTTCCTCGTCTGTGAGAATTTAGGGATGAACTGTGTGACGGTCGTTGGCACAGGTAAAGAACTTAAGGTGTGTATTTTACCCGGGTCGGGACGAACTTCTCCGTTATGAATTACATATCTCAAATAGAGCACCGATGTCCTTAAGAGAACGTTTCGCAAAGTTAAAAGAGAATCCGGCTTTTACGAGGGTATCTAATACGGTGTTTCAATCTTTCTAAAGCTTGATCTATCGAGTCGGCAATAATTAGGACGTTATCGAAATAAATAACAACGTACGAATGAGCGAGGTCGCCTGGGGCGTTGCGAATGGCCCTCCGAAAGACGGACGGTGCAATTTTTCAGTCCAAACGGCATCGTTATCTATTCATATTGTCTGCCGGGGGTAACGAACGCTGTATACTCCGCTGAATTAGGATAAATAGGAATTTGGTGAAACCCGCTGACCATGTCCAGGCTAATAAAGTATCTCGCCTCTTGCAATCTCGCGACTTGATCCGCAATAAGGAGTAAAGGGTACCGATCCGCGACCATATTTTGACTTAGATCTCGGGAACCTGCTCATAATCTATCTGAGCCGTTTTTCTTCTTCACGAGTTACGTAGGGCTCGCAAATGGCGAATTACTAGGCCTTATGATCTTTGCATTAATTAAAACGCTTGTTTTCTCACGTACCGCTCTTCGCTTCTCCTCGCTAAGTCTATAAGAACTTCCTCGTACGGTGGTGTTAGGATCAATTAATCGTATTTCTAACCGGCCTGTATTTGCGCGAATACGTAGGAAACCCGTAACGAATGAATCTTTGAATTTGACGAGAAGAGAAATTGATCGACTTTTATTATTACCATGTACATCAGTGTCAACTTCATTAACGACGATCTCGTTTGAAGTGGTTTCATTACAGACATTAATTATTTTTGTTTTACACATAGCGAGGCTATTTTGTGTAATGTTACGTCAAAACCCAGACTTAGAGTTCCGCAACAAATCGCGATATCATATTTTAAATAACTATCAGGAAGGACATGAGAAATTATCTTCGATGTAAAAATCATTAATACACACGATGAACAAATAGGTGGCATTTGTTTAATACAGGTATTCCCTACTCCTCGCATTACTAATATGTCAGTCATTCCTTTGTCAGAAAATCTCGAGGCCGTGGACTCTTTAATTAGTGAACGCTCTGCTCCCGAATCGGAGTAAAATGGAAACGATTTACCCAGATGACATGATCTATCTGTTGATGCCTCCAGTACGCACGAGTCGACTCGCCACTCGTTATTGAAATTATAGTTTCCCTCCATAATCAGGTTGGCAGCTGCGCCCCATGCAGCGGAGTCGGAGCACGCGATTTTAAGGGATAAAACGTGGTAGCGAAAAATTGTTAGGTTTCAGACTCGATTTTTGCACTAGCGACTGAATTACTTGCGCACGATGGTCTTAAGTGCTAGCACTGTTATAGTCGGCACTGATCCCACTTCAGATGTCGGGTTGGCGTTAAGATTAGAGTTAGGGTTAAGGACGTGAAACGAATCCCTATTGGCGCTAGACGTAATGATTATGCAATAGAGGTGATATTTACTAGTGCAAATATGACTATGATGGAATTGGACAAGTAATCGCGATAATTAGATACTCGAGAAGCTAATGACAATGATCCTAGGCGCAATAACGAATCAGCGGTCAACGGGATGACGAACTCTACTTTTCTTTAGCGTCTAAGTTGTACTCAATGTTAATGCATGGGGCAATCACTACGTATCAGAGGGTTACTTGAATCGTCGTCGTGATCGTACGGGGAGTGGTTCTCCATCACGGTAACGCTGTCGAGGAAAACTATGATGGGTGTGCCTAAGGGCACGAAATCATCGGATTCGTGGAGATAATTCTTCGTTCGGAAAGTGAGGGAAATTGGCGTTACTGTTAATTGGTCAATTTCCATGTTGGTGGTTAGGGAAGGTTGCTAGCCGCCCTTAAGAGCTTCGAGAAGAGGTAGCGTCGTTCGTGAGAAAAATAGATTTCTCCTATTTTCTCGTAGTTGGAACGAGGACTGTTTGTCGGTTTGAAGGACTTTAGTTAAACAAATCTTAAGATTCATAGCCGGTCCTCGGGCTAGCTGAACATGTACTGTGTAGACGTGTCGACATCAGGTAATCATCTTACTCAAAGAATAGAGTCTGCGTGTGGCGAGCCACGGGACTGAAATCGTTGAAATGCTTACCGTCGTGCCCCGTCCCAAGTATTTCTTTTAAGGAGAGCTATAGCGTTACTTCATGCCTTTGTTAGACAAAACGTTTATCCCTTGACCGCGACTACGTTCGGCGACTGGTTGTCGCCTCGAGCCCAAGCTCACTATCATAAACCTCGAACAATCGGAGCGACATTTGTTTAATCTAAATTACGACATTACGGTATTCCCGAGAATCCAAGGAGAGGTTCCGGTGTTTTTCCATCTCCGACACGGCCATTCTGACTATCACACGTCCTCGGGTGCAACTACAAGATTGAGTCTTTCTAACATTAGGTTCGGTACAATTAGCATGTCTACAATTTAACTTAATGTCTAAATAAGCTGAGGGTCCAGTGTAACAACAAAATTTTGTTCGGAGGTTTGACAACAAAAGGAATAGAAGAGCACATGAATTAGTAACGTTGTAATTAGTATTGGAAGTGCTAGTTGCATCCTGTGGGTTATCAGTCGGGTCATAACGGCGAAATGGACCAGTCTCGATTTCGCACCCCAATGGATCTCGTTTTTCTAGATCGCACGACCGCACCAAACTTCGTAACACTATAGCTCATGGTGCGCGTGAACACATCACTTGCCCCTTAGTCGAGCTTCATAACACTATAGCTCATGGTGCGCGTGAACACATCACTTGCCCCTTTACCAAGCTTCATAACTCTATAGCTCATGGTGCGCGTGAACACATCACTTGCCCCTTTACCAAGCTTCATAACACTATAGCTCATGGTGCGCGTGAACACATCACTTGCCCCTTTACCAAGCTTCATAACTCTATAGCTCATGGTGCGCGTGAACACATCACTTGCCCCTTTACCAAGCTTCATAACTCTATAGCTCATGGTGCGCGTGAACACATCACTTGCCCCTTTACCGAGCTTCATAACGTACTCCGTAAGGTGCTACGGTCTTTGTGCTAAGGATCTTCCGAGATCGAGGTGCTCATGTCGTCGTGGTCACTGTTATTGCCGTCACTACCGACGTCCAACTCAGCGGGAACGCGACTGTCCGGCATTTTTCTTAATCTGTCGTGATTGTCTTTATACGGTCGTTTGCCGTCTAGCGTTTTTAAAATATATCTATCTCCTTCCAAAATCTCGGTTATTACGAATGGACCCTTGAATTTTGGCTTTAGCTTGGTTTGGTTTCTTTTCTCATTTTTGCGTAGTACGAAATCGCCGAGGTTAAACCTAACCACTTTAGCTTTGTTTCTATCAAAATCTTTCTTTGTTGTACTGGGCTTTACTTTCTATGTTCTATACAGCCTGCTGTCTTACATCAGGGATATCGACTTCCTTTTCTTCGATATTGTTGGGTAGTAATAGGTCGTACGATCTCGCTGTTCTACCGATTAGTAGTTGTAAAGGGCTCGAATTAGTCACGCGGTTGGTGGTGCAGTTCAACGCTAGCTGTATTTCCCCAATCGCGTCTTGCCACGGCCGCCCGGTCGTTTCTACTGTCGTGAACGTATTTTCAATGTACGCATAACACGCTCTACCTGTCTATTAGCTCTATCATCGGTCGCTATCGAGTGAACTTTAATTCGTTTGCTTTCGCAGAATTCTCGAAATTCATTACCCTTAGAACATCTTTCCTGATCTGCTATTATCCGGCAGGGACTTCCGAATAAAATATAGCGGGTTTAAGCGCTTTAATGGTGTTACGGAAATCTATCTTACGAGTACGATGCAGGTATACGAATTTAGTGAACACATCGATCAAAACAATGACGTACTCCTTTGAATCGCTTTTACCACTCAACTTGCCTGTTATGTCCATGTGGACCGTATGCCAGGGTATGCTGGTCTTAGGTATAGGATGTAGTTCGGCTTGTATCTTACCTGAACTAGCTTTCGAAACTTGACAAGCATGACAGTTCTCAATGAATCGGCGAACGTACTTCGCCATCCCTTCGAACCAGTAATACTCGTACAGTCTCTCGAGCATTTTCTCCCAACCTAAGTGCATAATTGACTGGTGCACATAGTTAATAACAGACTATCTAAAACCTCTTAGGACTATAGGTAAACAGAGAGTTCTGCCTTTTCTTTGTATCCTACGGTAAAGAGTACCGGACCGTAATTCGTATGTATTCGCGATGTCTTCCGCGAGCTCATCGTTTTGCAATTTCTTGACGATTCCCAAGGTTTGAGAATCACGACGTTGTTCGGCTAATCGCCAGTATTCCGATATTTCGGCCAGATTGATTTCTTTCTCCGCAATTTTATCAATTTTACGGTGGTCTAAATCTACGGGGTTTCGCGAGAAGAAATCTACGTGGGCTGTCCGTTTACTTTCCAGATACATAATGTCAAAAAAAACAAAAGTCTGCAAGTAGGCCCATCACCGATGGTCCCTGTCATTTAAATGTACTTTGTTACTCGACGCTTTCGACGAGTCGCAATCCGTGACGACAAGAAATTCCCGTCCATGTAGATAGTGACGGAAACGCTCGACTGCGTTTACGACTGCTAACGTCTCTAGTTCGTAGGAATTATACCTAGATTCTGCGAGGGTAGTTCTTTTACTGTAATACTCTATTACTTTGCCTTTACCTTCAACTTGATGCGTCAAAATCGCCCCGTAACTCTCTCCGAGCTAGCGTCAGTATGTAGTTCTATCGGGTAATTGGGGTCGAATATCATTAACACCGGCGCGTCGGTCAGGGCGGAAACTGCCTGTTGTCTTATTTTCTCGTGCCTATCTGTCCAAGTTATATTTCTGTTATTTGAGATGAGCGCATACAGGGGTTTCATCACCTGTGAGAATTTAGGGATGAACTTTCGGAAGTACGAAGCTAACCCTATGAACTGCCTGAACTGTGTGACGGCTGTTGGCACAGGTAAAAAGCTTAAGGTGTGTATTTTACCCGGGTTCGGACGAACTTCTTCGTTATGAATTACATATCTCAAATAGAGCACCGATGTCTTTAGAAAAGAACAGTTCGCAATGTTAACAGAGAATCCTGCTTTTACGAGGGTATCTAATACGGTGTTCAATCTTCCTAAAGCTTGATCTATCGAGTCGGCAATAATTAGAACGTTATCGAAATAAATAACAACGTACGAATGAGCGAGGTCATCCAGGGCCTTGCGAATGGCCCTCCGAAAGACGGACGGCGCAATTCTTCAGTTCAAACGGCATCGTTATCTACTCATATTGTCTGTCGGGAGTAACGAACGCTGTATACTCCGCTGAATTAGGATAAGTAGGAATTTGGTGAAACCCGCTGGCCATATCCAGGCTAATAAAATATCTCGCCTCTTGCAATCTCGCGACTTGATCCGCAATAAGGAGTAAAGGGTACCGATCCGCGACGGTACTTTGATTTAGTTCTCGGGGATCCACTCATAATCTATCTGAGCCGTGTTCTTCTTCACGAGTTACGTAGGGCTCGCGAATGGCGAATTACTAGGCCTTATGATCTTTGCTTTAATTAAAACGCTTATTTTCTCACGTACCGCTCTTCGGTCCTCCTCGCTAAATCTATAAGGACTTCCTCGTACGGTGATGTTAGGATCAATTAATCGTATTTCTAACCGGCCTGTATTTACGCGAATACGTAGGGAATCCGTAACGAATGAATCTTTGAATTTGTCGAGAAGAGAAATTGATCGACTTTTATTATTACCATGTACATCAATGTCAGCTTCATTAACGACGATCTCGTTTGCAGTGGTTTCCTTACAGACATTAATTATTTTTGTTTTACACATAGCGAGGCTATTTTGTGTAATGTTACGTCAAAACCCAGACTTAGAGTTCCACAACTAATCGCGATATCATATTTTAGATAACTATCAGCAAGGACATGAGAAATTATCTTCGATGTAAAAATCATTAATACACGCGATGAACAAATGGGAGGCGTATGTTTAATACAAGTATCTCCTGCTCCTCGCATTACTAATATGTCAGTCATTCTTTTGCCAGAAATCTCGAGGTCACGGACTCTTTAATTAGTGAACGCTCGGCTCCCGAATCGGAGTAAAAATGGAAACGACTCACCCTGATGACTTGATCTAACCGGTGATGCTTCCAGTACGTAGAAGTCGACTCGCCACTCGTTATTGAAATTATGGTTTTCTTTCATAATCAGGTTAACAGTTGCGCCCCGTGCAGCGGGGTCGGAACGTGCGATTTTAAGGGTTAAAACGTGGTAGCGAAAACTTGTTAGGTTTCGCACTCGATTTTGCACTAGCGACTGGGTTACTCGCGCACGATGGTCGTAAGTTCTAGCACTGTTATAATCGGCACTGATCCCACTTCTGATGTCGGGTTGGCGTTACGATTAGAGTTAGGGTTAAGGGCGTAAACGAATCCCTATTGACACTAGACGTGATCACTATGCAATAGAGGAGATATTTACTAGTGGAAACATGACCATGTTGGAATTGGACAAGTAATCGCGATAATTTGATACTCGAGAAGCTAATGACGATGATCTTAGGCTCAATAATGAATCCACGGTCAACGGGATGACGAACTCTACTCTTCTCTAGCGTCTAAGTTGTACTCAATGTTAATGCATGGGGCAATCACTACGTATCCGAGAGTTACTTGAATCGTCGTCGAGATCGTACCGGAGAGTAACTCTCCGTCTCGACGATGCCGTCGAGGAAAACTATAATGGGTGGGTCTAAGGACATGAGATCCTCGGATTCGTCAAAGAAAGCTTTCGTTCCAAAGGTGAGGGAAATTAGCGCTGTTGCTAATTGGTCGATCTCCATATCGGCGTTTTGAAAGAGATGCTGGCCGCCCTTGAGGGGAGGTTGTTGACGGGGGCATCGTTCGTGGAAGATAGGCTTCTCCTATCGTCCCGTAGTTGGAACAAGGACTGTTTGTCTAAATGAAGAACTTTGCTTGACTAAATCTTAAGATTTATTGCGGGTCCTCAAGTTAGCTAAACATACTGCGGAGGTATATTGACATCTGGAGATCATCTTACCCGAAGGATAGGATCTGCGTGTGGCGAGCCACGGAACAGAAACCTTTGAAATATTTACTGCCACGTGTCGCTACGGCTATTTCTTTAAAGGAGAGGTATAGAGTTACTCTGTGCCTTTGTTAGATAAAACGTTCATCCTTTGACCGCGGCTACGTTCGGCGACTGGTTGTCGCCTCGAGCCCAAGCTCACTATCATAAACCTCGAACAATCGGAGCGACATTTGTTTAATCTAAATTACGACATTACGGTATTCCCGAGAATCCAAGGAGAGGTTCCGGTGTTTTTCCATCTCCGACATATAATTATATAATATTAAATTATATTATATTAAAATTATATAATATTAAATATATCTGATGAAAATGTGTGGATTTTCTCATGAACAAGGTCATCCATGAGCCACGGTGGTAGGATGCTTACTCCTCCTATCTTCATTCATTAACGCTGATCATACCCAATGGGTATCGCGAATCCTTGTCCTCCCTTTTCATAACAAAAAGTGTGAACAACGAATCAGCTTCCCTTGTTCAAAAATTACCTACATACCGATCTTTCCTCCGTAAGTATGTAAGAGGGGAATTCGAGTTATATCTTGACACCCGTGACTTTTTCGAAAACCACCTATCTATGCATACTCAATCTAGGTTTTCAGATCAGTCAATATATCTACCCGGATTCACTCATATAAGATCAATCCATTTCTTCGTCACCATTATCTTAAACGGCGGAGTTACTAACTTGTGTTGTTTTACAAAGTTGTTGGAAATACATATTTCATAAATATTGAAATATGTATAATTTTTGTGCTGGACTAGGTCCAGTGCGTAGTGGAGATCTTTGTAACGGGATATCACTGTGTGGAGATATGTGTGTGCGCGGCGACTGAGAAACAGACGAATGTAAACAGTTCTATCGGTTAACAGTCTTCAAAAGGTCGGATATGAATAAAAGTGCTGAGACACGCGCAAGTGTACATTGATAAATATTCTAGAAATCGTTTATAAAGTAAATATGTGTCTACGTTAATAGTTATGGCCAGCGTACAATATTTCGGCCATCAGGATGCACAATTCTCAACATGGTAGCAAAAATCGTGGTTGACGAGATTTAAGGTTATGGGACAACGTGTAACCGGGCGTGAATGTGTAAAAAAGGTTCATTTTGAAAGAATTGGAAATATGTTCTGAAGAGATAAAAAGGCTGTTGGCGGAGCAGATAAAAGAAATCTGTATAGTGAGGAGAACTATTTTTGAAAAAAGGGTGAAGATGAAAAGACGAATCAAGATGCCAATGGACGATAAAACTAAAATGCAAGTATTCGATGTACGTGATTACAAAGCGTGGAAAAAAAGAATATTAATGTATTTAAAGTGTAAAAAATGTTATGAATTGGATACAGGAGAGAAAATGGACACGGATGCGAAAGATAATTGGGATGAAAAGAATCAATGGGCGATGAAGTAGATCTATTGTAGATTAGAATTTGTTGGTGATCAAGACACTGTTTACAAAATAATTACAAAATTCGATGAGATGTATATGAAGGAATCAACAGCATTGCAACTTTGTATAAGACGTAGACTCGACATGATGAGGTTGAAAGATTTTGAGGAATCAGGTTCATTTTTCACGGAATTTGAGAAGACGATAAATGAATTAAAGGATGTTGGTGCAAACGTAAGTGAACGTGAAAAACTCGATTACATGCTGAAAACACTACCAGAATCATTGATTTATATTGATGACTTAATCGACTCATTGAAAGAAAGTGATTGAACTTGTGATTTTTTAAAAAATAAAATTATAATGTGGGAAATACGTAGGGAGAGTAAAAGTGACAGGAAATGGTCAAATGTCTTCAAAGTTGAGAAAAGAGAGAAATAAAGTGCCATGGCTGTGGAAAGTACGGCCACGTGATAAAAAATTGCACGAATACATGCAGAGGCGGAATCAATGGAGGAGCGCAATGGCAAGGAGGTGCGAATCAGCCATAGCAGAATAGGGGTCGCGGCGGACGAGGTTCTGGCCAGAGAAGACGAGGATATGTTCAGCGTGGATTTGGTCAACGAGGACGGAGCAGAGGTTGGCAGCAACGCTACAATGGGGCAAGTCGACAAGACGCAAATTATTTAAACAGCCAGGACTACGACGACCAAGGAATTGACTCCTTCCTAACGCGAGTGCAGCGCGATTATAGTAAGGATACTATCACAGTATATACCAGCGATACGCGAAAAATAGATCGGATATTGGATAGTGAATGTTCAGATCACATTGTAAATGATGACTCGTATTTTATTGAGTACGAAAACTTAAAGAACCCGATAAATGTAAAACTAGGAGACGGTAGAACATTAAAAGGAACAAAAGTTGGAAAAATTTTAACTTACTTTGAAGTAAACAAAAGAAGGGTTAAAATTATAATGTCAAATGTATTTTATGTGGAAGAAATGGATAATAACTTGGATAGCTATGCGAGAGTAACGAATAAAAATAAGAGAGTCTCAGCAGGGAATACTTCAAAGATCTATAACAAATATAGAAAGTTGATAGGGATCGCATTCAAAGATCATGGTTTATATAAAATAACTAGTTACATTGGAAGGCAAGTATCTCACGCCAAAAATGTAGAAAAAATGACGAACAGGGAAAAATTTCACAGAATCCGAGGACATGTAAACTTTAATTATTTAGATACGATGTGTAAGAAAAAATTAATTAAGGGAATGCCAGAAAAATTGGAGCAAGTTCAATTAAAATGTGGTGCGTGTATGCAAAATAAATAGCACAATGTACCTATCCAGAGTAACTGTAGTAGAGCACGCGAGATTTTAGAATTGGTACATACCGATTTAAATGGACCTCATAAAAATACCAGGTTTGATGGATCTAAATATTTCTTAACATTTATAGACGATTATAGTAAGTGCGCATTAATTTATACTTTGAAATCGAAAGATGAGGTTTACGATTGAATCCTTGATTATATAAATAAAGTTGAAAATCTTACTGGTAAGAAGATAAAGAGACTAAGATGCGATAATGGAAAAGAATATATGAACAAAAACATGTACAATCTAATTAGGGAAACGGGAATTTTCCTAGAACCATGCCCACCTTATGTTCACTAGTTAAATGGAACAGCTGAGCGCTACCGTAGAACAATCACGAATTCCGCTAGATGCTTATTACATGATTCGAAACTAAATATTAAATATTGGTCGGAGATAGCTAGAACCGCGGTGTACTTAAAAAATAGAACCATTACGAAAATATGTGAAAATAAAACACCAATCGAAATATTGTTAAGAAGGAAACCGAATATAATTAATTTAAGATTGTACGGGAGTATAGTTTTCGTAAGAGTATCTGAAATTAAAATAAATTCGAAATGGTACAAAAAGGCAGATATTGGAATACTTGTAGGTTATGAAAACGTTGGATATAGGACCTTAGTTAATAATAAAATTATAATTGCAAGACACGTAGAATTTATAGGTGAAAATGATAATTTAGTAGGATTTCAAGGAATGGAAGAATCAGATAATGAAACGGAAAAGGATTTTGGAGAACATTCGGATACAAACGAAATTCATGAAAGTGAAACAAGTGACGAAAAGGTCGAGCAGGTTGTAATAAAAAAGGAGAGAAATTTAAGTAACGAATCAGAAGAAAAACTTGAGGACATAGAAAATAATTTGAGAAGGCCAGGACGGGAAACAAAGAAACCTCAAAGATATGGCCAAACGAGCTCATATTTCATTTATGTGAATGTAGTTAGCGCAGGCAGTCCTCAAACCTATGAAGAAGCTTTTAAGTGGAGATGACAGCAGATCATGGAAAGAAGCACTGGATCGTGAAATAAATAGTTTAGTCAAAAATGAAAACCTGGCAATTAGTAGAGAAACCAAAAGATAAAAAGGTATTAGATTTGAAATGGGTATATACGAATAAATCCGATAATCGTAAGAAAGCGCGACTAGTTGTTCGGGGTTTCCAACAAAAGGAAATACCGGAAGATTTATACTCTCCAGTGGCAAAAATGCAAACGCTGAAGTTATTGCTATCTTATTGTTATCAATATGGTTCGATGATTATGCAAATGGATGTAGAAGCAGCATTCCTAAACGGAACTATAAAATGGGAAGTTTTTGTAAAACAACCTATGGGTTACGCCGATAAAAGCGGGAAAGTATGTAAACTAGGTTTGTAAGTATGTAAAATAGGTTTGTAAAGAAGTGAGAGTGATTATTGTTTGTATATGAAGTATGAGAGCGATCATGTTATATACTTAATTCTCTTCATGGATGACTTATTAATGTGTGGTAAATACAAAAGAAAAATAGATGAAATTAAAAATAAATTGTCAAACAAATCGATGAAAGACTTAGGTGAAGTAAAGACTTACTTAGGAATAAACATTGAATACGAAATGTGAGAATAAGAAATGTGAGATGAAATTAGATCAAAGTAGTTATACAGAGTCATTAGCGAAACGATAGAATATAGAGAATAGTGAACTATATTTTACACCAAAGGAAAAAAACTTAAATTTAGAACCAGCACAGTCAGCCTCAGACGATATAAGATATAGAAACCTCATAGGAGCTTCATTATATATTAGTACTGGAACAAGATTAGACGTTAGTTATAGTGTAAACTATTTAAGTCGATTTCAAAACAGTTACGACGGGACACATTATAAATATGCGTTGAGAACTTTGTAATACTTATATTTAACCAGAAAATTATGGTTGACTTATAAAAGAAATTTGAACGCTGAAATCATTGATTGTTTTGTTGACGGTGATTTATCATAAGACTACTACAAGACTACTACGGGGTTTATCATAAGATTTTTCGGAAACGCAATTTACTGGAAATCGAGAAAGCGAAACAGCGTGACAAAATCATCAACAGCCGCCGAGTATGTAGCTTTGTCAGAAGCAGTGAGTGAAATAAAATTTGTAAAGAAATTATTGAAAAATTTCAAAATAATGATCGAGAGACCAATAAAAATTTACGAAGATAATTCTGGAGCGATCGCGATATCAAAATTTGGAAACTTGACAAACAATTATGAGTACATTGAAGTACATTTCCATTTTGTAAATGAAAGTTGGGAAAATAAAGAGGTTGACGTTATAAAAGTAAATTCAGAAAACAATGTAGCAGATATTCTAACGAAGGCTCTAGGGAGAAATAATTTTGAAAATTTTAGATTATTTTTAAAAATGGTTTAATTTTCACAAAAGGAAATGAATATGCAGCACAATAATTAAGGAGGTGTATAGAGATATGTAAAATTTTTGTGCTGGACTAGGTCGAGTGCGTAGTGGAGATGTTTGTATGTGGATATCAGTGTGTGGAGATATGTGTGTGCGCGGCGACTGAAAAACAGACGAATGTAAACAGTTCGGTCGGTTAATAGTCTACATAAGGTCGGGTATGGAAGAAAGTGCTGAGACGCGTGCAGCTGTGTAACGATAAATGTTCTAAAAATCGTTTATAAAATAAAAATGTGTCTACGTTATTATAAAAGGCCAGTGTAAATTTTATGTTTCCATAACAATATTTCGGACATCAAGATCCACAATTCTCATCAATAACATTGTTGGTCGCAGAGTTATACCATCGCAACCACCCTATTATCTTAACGGAAATCAGGGGATCGATCAATATGCGGTGTCGTTTCTTAGAATCGTAACGGGAATTTGCGACTCCCGTTGACGCGCTTCGACGCGATCAAATCTCCCCACGGTTGGACAAATTGACATCAACTCTGGCCGATGTAAAATCCAGCCGTAAACCCTCCATTTTTACATTTTCAGACTTAAATATGCAAACCAACCTATCTCCGTTTCTAATGCAGATATGCAGACAATACGATGTGCCTTGTTCTCCACATTTCCTGCCAAATACAGTTCACATCTGCTAGTTAGAGCTACGTCAAGTCTGAACCCTGTCAAATCCAGTGTAATTGCAGATTTGCATATTCATGCCTGAACATTCAGATCAACGTATAGCTGTTTCTATTGCAGATATGTCGACAACTGGATGCGCGATATACTCCATATTTGCTGATAAATACAGTGCAGATTATACGAATTACGCTATATAAGATCAGTATAGATTCAAATCCAGGTACTTGCAGTTTTTAATATACATTATTAAATATTCAACTCCACGTATCTCCGTTGCTGTTGCTGATATGTCGACAATTCGATGTGCCTGGTACTCCACATTTCTTGCCAAATACATCGTTTGCCAGCCAGTTTGCGCTATATCCAGACTGGTCCCAGACAGATCAAGCATAAATATAAATCGGAGATGATAGAACACGGGAACCTTCCGTTTGGAATTTTGGGAAAATCCCGTAACATTGTAATCTAGATTCTACCATAGCTGTAATTAAACAATCGTAGTCATCTAGTCCGATTGTAATTGTTCGAAACTTGTGATACTGCACTTGGCCTCGAGGCGACAACCAGTCACCGAACGTAGCCGCGGTCAAGGGATGAACGTTTTGTCTAATAAAGGCATGGAGTAATTTTATAGCTGTCCTTAAATGAAATAATCGTAGCGGCACGTGACAGTAAACATTCCAACGGTTTCTGTCCCGTGACTCGCCACACGCAGACTCTATCCGTCGGATAAGATGATTGCCAGATGTCAACGCATCTCAACAGTATATGTTTAGCTAGCCTGAGGACCCATTATAAACCTTAAGATTTAGTTAATTAAAGTCCTTAACAGTCCTAAACAGACAAACAGTCTTTGTTTCAACTACGGGATGATAGGTGAAATCTATTTTTCCACGGACGACGCTTCCCGCTAGCAACGTTCCCTCAAGGGCTACTAGCATCCTTCTCTAACCATCAACATGGAAATTGTCCAATTAACAGTAACGTCACTTTCAATCTCTTTCCGAGCGAAGTCATTTCTCCACGTATCCGATGTTCTGGTGCCCTTAGACACACCCATCATAGTTTTCCTCTGCAGCATCATCGTGCCGGAAAATCATTCTCTCTTGAGGTCACATTAGCCAGTTACAAAGAGCCTTAACACTCGGTGGATATTCTATGTTTTGACAAAGAGTTTGTTCAGTCCTACCTATACCGTAGATAAGGAAGTATGGTACAACTTGGAATCAGGATGAAAACGAATTCTGTTATCCCGTTGACCGCGGCTTTGTTATTGAACCCAGGATCATTGTCATTAGCTTCTCGAGTACCTAATTACCACGACTACTTGTCAAATTATATAACAATCAAATTTACACTAGTAAATATCTGCTCTATTGCATAACTACAACGTCTAAACCAAATGAAGATCCGTTTCGCGCCTCTAACTCTAATCATAATGTGAACCCGATGTAAGTGAAAATACATGCACATACCATCGATTCTGCCTGACCAGCACTCTCACCCGGAACCGGAACTCGCAGTGCACCGTGACGAACAGCACATATATAAGCCTCCACTCTTAGCCAGTCCGTCAGTCGTGCTCGCGCAACAGTAGAAGCAACATGGAATTTTTTAGATCTCTACTACGCGTCGTTGGTTTGTTCGTGCCAAGTAAAGTAGATATCATTTCCGAACTACCACTGGAGGTATCGCACTTGATACTTCGAAAATTGGATCCCTCGTCCCTGCAGAGCGCCGCGCTTGTCTCGCGCAAATGGTTCAACGTTTGTAGATCCGACAAGTGTCTACGGCGGAAAGTGAGACGTCACATGCGACATACGAGAAAGCGGGTCAAGATGCAATTTCTCGGACCTGCAGCCGCTAAAGCTACCAACCAAGAATCAAGAAGTAGAGGACGTGGTGAGGGCAACCTAAGGCACGAAATAAGTTTATCCGCTGCTCGTACGGCGGTCGTCGTTGGAAGGTTACGCGGTCCTTTGAGAATTTCGATGCGAGATCGCCCCATCGATGTTGGACCAATAAAATGTATTAGACTCTAACTCGTGTAAGTACCTTAATTTGACTGCTTGCTCTTGCGAGAACTTGAAACGGTCTTGTCCGGATTCAGAACTGTAGCGCGAAGCTTGAAATAAAATGGTTTTACTGAGACGGCAATGTGTTTCAGTCACGATAATACTATCTGTATCGTAATAGGCCCATTATTGAATATTAACTACAATGTATCATCGCTGTAATTGCAGATTTGTCATCAATTAGATGCGAGATATACTCCTCATTGCCTGCCAAATACAGCTCACATCAGCTGGCTCGTGCTATTATATCATCTCTGGTCCTCGACATATCAAGCGTAATTGCAGTTTTACAAATTAAGGTTAACATATTCAAATGAATGTATCTCCGTTTCTATTGCACATATGGCGACAAAGCGATGCTCGTTACATTTCACATCCGATGTCATGTGCACCGCACATCTGCTGGTTTGTACCATGTCAACTCCGGTCTCTGTCAAACCTAGCGAAATTGGTGCTTTGCATATTCATGATTAATTATTCAAATCACCGTATCGCCGTTTGCATTGCAGATATGCCGACAATTCGATGCGCGATATACGCCACTTTTCCTGCCAAACACAATGTATATTATCTGGTTTGAGTTATGTAACGTGTGGGCGCAGCCAACCTCAGCGTATACGCAATTATGCATTTTCAGGCGAAATATTCAAATATTGCATATTCAAATGAACGTATCTTGGTTTCTTTGTCGCCTATTCGATGCGCAGAATACTCCACATCTGATGCCAAATCAGCCGGTCTGTGCTATGTCAACTCTGGACCCTGTAAAATCCAGCGTAATTGTAGTTTTTGTTGTTAATGCTTAAATATTGCATTCAAAGATTCGCCGCTTCGTTTGCACATATGTCGACAATTCCATACCCCTTGTACTCCTCATTTGCTGTAGTTACATTGCCCATCAGCTCGTTTGCGCTGTGTCAACTCTGGTCCCTGCACAATCCAGCCCAAATGCAATTTTGTATGTTCGGGCTTAAATATTCAAATCAACGTTACTCCGATTCAATAGCACATATGTCGACAATACGATGCGCGTTATATTCCACATTGACTGCCATACGCAGAGCGCTTCATCTGGTTTTAGCCGTGTTACATCCGGACCGAGTCAAATCCAGCGTATTTGTAGTTTTGCATATTCAAGCCTTGTTATTCAAGTGAAAGTATCTCCGTATCCATTGTAGGTACGTCGACAATAGGATGTACGTAATACTGCACATTTGCTGCCAAATACAGCACACATCAGCCCGTTTGCACACTGTCAAGACTGGACTCGGAGAAATACATCGAAATTGCAGTTTTGGATATTAATGCTTACATATTCGAATCAAGGTATCTCCGCTTGTTTTCCAGAAACATTGGCCATGCGATGCGCGTTATATTCCACATCTGATGCCAAGTACAGTGCACATCATCCGGTTTACGCTATGTAAAATCTGGACCCAGCCAGATCCAGCGTAGTTGCAGTTTCGTATATTCAGGATTAAGTATTCAAACCGACGTATCTCCGATTCTATGGCACATATGGCTACAATTAGAGGCTCGTTATACTCCAAATTTGCTGCCAAACACAGTGCACGTTATTCCGTTTGATGCATGTAAAATCGGGACCCAGCCGAACCCTGCGTATTTGCAGCTTTACATATTCAGTATTAAATATTCCAACCAACGAATCTCCGTTTCTATGGCACACTTACAGACAATTCGGTGCGCGTTATATTTGACATCTGATGTCATATACAGCGCACATCAGTAGGTTAGCGTTTTGTACACCCTTGTCCCTGTCAAATACACAATAATTGCAGTTTAGCATATTCATGCTTGAATATCGAAAGCAACGTATCTCCGTTTCTGTGGCAGATGTGACGACAATTCGGTGAGCGTTATGCTCCTGATTTGCTGGTGAGCACAGAGCGCATCTTCCTATTCTATCTTCTCTTCTGTCTTATGTCTTCTCTGATCACTGACAGATTCAGCGTAATTGCTGTTTTGCATATTCAGGCCTAAATGTTCAAACCAACGTCTCAGCGCTGCTATTGGATACATGTCGCAAATGCGATGCGCGCTATACTCCACAATTACAGCCAAATACAGTACTTATGCGCTATGCTCTACGTCGACTCTGGTTCCTGTTATATGCAGTGTAACTGTAGTTTCGCAGATTCAGACTCAAGTATTCAACTCTACGTATCTCCGTTGCTATTGCTGATATGTCGACAATTCGATGTGCCTGGTACTCCACATTTCTTGCCAACTACATCGCTTACCAGCCAGTTTGCGCTATATCCACACTGGTCCCTGGCAGATCAAGCATATATATGTCGGAGATGAAAGAACACCGGAACCTTCCCTTCAGAATTTTGGGAAGACTCCTAGTACTGTAATATAGATTTCACCATAGCCGTATTATGAAACTGTTGTCATTCGATCCGACTGTACTTATTTGAGATTTATGATAGTGAGCTCGGGCTCGAAGCGACAACCAGTCGCCGAACGTAGTCGCGGTCAAGGGATAAACGTTTTGTCTAACAAAGGCATGAAGTAACTCTATAGCTCTCCTTAAAAGAAATACTTGGGACGGGGCACGACGGTAAGCATTTCTACGATTTCTGTCCCGTGGCACGCCACACATAGACTCTATTCTTTGAGTAAGATGATTACCAGATGTCGACACGTTTCCACAGTACATGTTCAGCTAGTCCGAGGCCCCGCTATAAATCTTAAGATTTATTTAACTAAAGTCCTTCAAACCGGCAAACAGTCCTCGTTCCAACTACGAGAAAATAGGAGAAATCTATGTTTCTCACGAACGACGCTTCCTCTTCTCGAACTCTTTCTTGAGGGCGGCTAGCACCCTTTCCTAACTACCAACATGGAAATTGACCAATTAACAGTAACGTCAATTTCCCTCATTTTCCGAACGAAGACTTTCCTCCACGAATCTGATGATTTTGTGACCATAGGCACACCCATCATAGTTTTCCTCGACAGCGTCGCCGTGATGGAGAGACGACACTCTCTAATGCGATCTCATCAGCAATCGACCTGTCTTTCTTATACGTAGTAATTGCTCCTTGCTCTAACATGTAGTGCAACTTAGACGCTAACATAGTGTAGAGTTCAGCATCCGTTGACCGCGAAAACGTTGCCGGAACCATTGTCATAGTGCCGTCATTTGTTATTTACACCCTCATCAAACCTAAGGACCCACCATAAACTTAGACTTTTTAAGTAATTCTAGATGGTCCCTTTCATCTTGCACGTCCAATTTCTTAAATGTTTTTGATTGATGTGTATTTCTTAGAAAAGTCCTTATGTTTATTGTGCGCTCTTAGAAACTACGGAAAAGCTGGTAGTTATATAATGGGAAAACCGGTAATTATATAATATTACACCGGACATTTATCTGATGAAAATGTGTGGATTTTCCCATGAACAAGGTCAACCATGAGCCACGTTGGTAGGATGCTTACTCCTCCTATCTTCATTCATTAACGCTGATCATACCCAATGGGTATCGCGAATCCTTGTCCTCCCTTTTCATAACAAAAAGAGTGAACAACGAATCAGCTTTCTTTGTTCAAAAATTACCTACATACCGAGCTTTCCTCCGTAAGTATGTACGAGTGGAATTCGAGTTATATCTCGGTTCGAATACTCTCTACACCCATGACTTCTTCGAAAACCACCTATCTATGCATACTCAATCTAGGATTTCAGATCAGACAATATATCTACCCGGATTCACTCATATAAGATCAATCCATTTCTTCGTCACCTATATCATAAACGGCGGAGTTACTAACTTGTGTTGTTGTACAAAGTTGTTGGAAATACATATTTCATAAATATTGAAATATGTATAATTTTTGTGCTGGACTAGGTCCAGTGCGTAGTGGAGATGTTTGTATGTGGATATCAGTGTGTGGAGATATGTGTGTGCGCAGCGACTGAAAAACAGACGAATGTAAACAGTTCGGTCGGTTAACAGTCTACATAAGGTCGGGTATGGAAGAAAGTGCTGAGACGCGTGCAGCTGTGTAACGATAAATATTCTAAAAATCGTTTATAAAATAAAAATGTGTCTACGTTATTAGTAAAGACTAGTGTAAATTTTATGTTTCCATAACAATATTTCGGACATCAAGATCCACAATTCTCATCAATAACATTGTTGGTCGCAGAGTTATACCATCGCAACCACCCTATTATCTTAACGGAAATCAGGGGATCGATCAATATGCGGTGTCGTTTCTTAGAATCGTAACGGGAATTTGCGTCTCCCGTTGACACGCTTCGACGCGATCAAATCTCCCCACGGTTGGACAAATTGACATCAACTCTGGCCGATGTAAAATCCAGGCGTAAACCCTCCATTTTTACATTTTCAGACTTAAATATGCAAACTAACCTATTTTCGTTTCTAATGCAGATATGCAGACAATACGATGTGCCTTGTTCTCCACATTTCCTGCCAAATACAGTTCACATCAGCTAGTTAGAGCTACGTCAAGTCTGAACCCTGTCAAATCCAGTGTAATTGCAGATTTGCATATTCATGCCTGAACACTCAGATCAACGTATCGCTGTTTCTATTGCAGATATGTCGACAACTGGATGCGCGATATACTCCATATTTGCTGATAAATACAGTGCAGATCATACGAATTACGCTATATAAGATCAGTATAGATTCAAATCCAGGTACTTGCAGTTTTTAATATACATTATTAAATATTCAAATTCACGCATCTCCGTTACTGTTGGAAATGTGTCGACAATACGATATGCCTGGTACTCCACGTTTCTTGCCAAATACATCGCTTACCAGCCAGTTTGCGCTATATCTGCAATGGTCCCAGACAGATCAAGCATAAATATAAGTCGGAGATGAAATATCACGGGAACCTTCCTTTTGGAATTTTGGGAAAATCCCGTAACATTGTAATCTAGATTCTACCATAGCTGTAATTCAACAACTGTAGCCATCCAGTCCGATTGTAATTGTTCGAAAGTTGCGATACTGCACTTGGCCTCGAGGCGACAACCAGTCACCGAACGTAGCCGCGGTCAAGGGATGAACGTTTTGTCTAATAAAGGCATGGAGTAATTCTATAGCTGTCCTTAAATGAAATAATCGTAGCGGCTCGTGACAGTAAACATTCCAACGGTTTCTGTTCCGTGTCTCGCCACATGCAGACTCTATCCGTCGGATAAGATGATTGCCAGATGTCAACGCATCTCAACAGTATATGTTTAGCTAGCCTGAGGACCCATTATAAACCTTAAGATTTAGTTAATTAAAGTCCTTAACAGTCCTAAACAGGCAAACAGTCTTTGTTCCAACTACGGGATGATAGGTGAAATCTATTTTTCCACGCACGACGCTTCCCGCTAGCAACGTTCCCTCAAGGGCTACTAGCATTATTCTCTAACCATCAACATGGAAATTGTCCAATTAACAGTAACGTCACTTTCAATCGCCTTCCGAGCGAAGTCTTTTCTCCACGAATCCGATGTTCTGGTGCCCTTAGACACACCCACCATAGTTTTCCTCTGCAGCATCATCGTGCCGGAAAATCATTCTCTCGTGAGGTCACATTAGCCAGATACAAAGAGCCTTAACACTCGGTGGATATTCTATGTTTTGACAAAGAGTTTGCTCAGTCCTACCTATACCGTAGATAAGGAAGTATGGTACAACTTGGAATCAGGATGAAAACGAATTCTGTTATCCCGTTGTCCGCGGCTTTGTTATTGAACCCAGGATCATTGTCACTAGCTTCTCGAGTACCTAATTACCACGACTACTTGTCAAATTGTATAACAATCAAATTTACACTAGTAAATATCTGCTGTATTGCATAACTACAACGTCTAAACCAAATGAAGATTCGTTTCGCGCCTCTAACTCTAATCATAATTGAAAAGATATAGAATGGATTCGGAAATACAAATAATTCCCTTTATTTAGCACACAACTGCTATACATATATCTTATACTCTTAAGACCTCAAAATCCTACTCGCACGCACGCTTGTTGTCAACCGACTCTTCCAGATACTTCTAACGACTGGCTCTTGTCTTTTGTCTCAACCAAGACCCGGACGTCCTCTGACGCTTACACACACATTCACATGTACAGTGTAAATGTATCATTTTCCCAACACGCCTCCTTACATTTATACTGTACACTTAATCGTATTTACATGCTTTGACGAATTACATAACGGAAACTTTAACACTTATTTATTTACATTTCTCTTAGTTTACATTCATCCATGACCTAAACCTTTCGAATTTCTCTCTACACAGTGCCTTCGTAAAAATATCCGCAGTATTTTCGTCTGTACTTACTTTAAGTATGTTTATCTTGTTCTCCTTTAAGCATTCGAGAACGTAGTGGTAATGAACTTCAATGTGTTTAGAATTTTTCGTAAAATTTCCGTGCTTTGCTATACTTATCACTCCAGAGTTATCCTCATATATTTTTACAGGGTTATCGTCTAGATTTACATTGAAGATTTTCATAATTTCCCTAATAGACATTAATTCACTCACCGCTTCCGATAGAGCTACATACTCTGCATACGTCGAGGCTTTTGTCACACACCTTTGTTTTTTAGACTTCCAACCAATTACATTTCCATACAATCTAATTACATATCCAGAAGTCGATTTCCTATCTAAATGATCTCCTGCCCAATCAGCGTCCACATAACAATCTATCGTTTCACATTTTTCATTCCTTTTATAATCTAATCTTAAATCTCTAGTCCGGTACAGATATTTCAATATTCGCAAAGCATATTGTAGTATCGGAAAAGGATGGGATTAGGATAATTTAGATTTGTAAAATTCTCCTAATACTATTTATTAAGATAAATAAAAATAACAAGGATTAATTGGACAGAGAACGATAAATGTTCAACTTGAACTAAAACACAAAAGTCTTATTCCGCTCAAATCACTCTCTATAACTCTCGTCTTCGGCATCCGCACTCGCACGCTCTCGATTCTCAACCCATACTGCGCGCCTTTTGCGTTCGTTCTCGCCTGCGTCTTAACTGACATTGTCTTTAGCGTCTCTTTTGTTTTTTCCCCGCCCTATAGCGCACGTGTCCCGAAAACGCTCGTGGCCAGGGTCACGTAGGCCTTTTAGACGAAACTGTTCAGTTGAAAAGATCGACGATACATTGCTGTACCCAACGACACCGCGGTTCTCGCAACATTGTATACGGTTCGGCCGATATCTTAGGCCTTTTGTCCACGATACTACAATATTTAAAATGTGTCTCATTACAACAATCTTGAAATCTACTCAAATAATTCACACTATAACTTATATCGGGTCTGGTATTTACACTAATATACAACAATGCGCCAATTAAATTTTTGTAGCCAATATCCTCTCTATTCTTTGACTTCACCTAAATCTTTCATTTCAAATCTATTAGTTAATAACTTCTTTACCCTTTGTATCTTCCATTTATTTTTACTACAAATTAGCAAATCTTCTACATACATTAGCAAATAAACAACATTTTCTCCCTCTCCATGTGTATATAGGCACAACTCTATGTTATTCTTCTTAAAACCTAATCTCGTCACATACTTATCAAAACACTCATACCAGTCCCTTGGACTTTCTTTTAACCCATACAGCGCTTTCGATAGTTTACAAACTCTATTCGTTCCGTCCGCATATCCCTTTGGTTGATTTACATATACCTCTGAGGTTACTTCACCATTTAAAAAGGCAGTTTCTACATCCATTTGCTCAATAATTAATCCATTTTGACAACAATATGATAGCAATATCTTGAGGTGATAAGGTGTCGATTAATTCACACAAACACCGGAATATACCTAACTACGTAGTTTATTAGAATATACCCGATGCTTACACTAGTCGTACAATATACTTGCTGTTTCGTTTCGCGGTCGCTAATCGATCGGCGCAAAGAAGTATCGGTTAATTGTCGCTGCTCGAATCTCTCGGTAACTAAGAACGCGTCGCTACCCTGTCCGCTATATTTATATCCGCCGGAGTTGAAGACAGGCGTTGGGATTTGAATTTCGAGAATGTTCTCAAAACGTCCCAACGGACGCCGAGCTCGCGACCTGTTTACAATTGTTGGTTTTTTGGGTAGCTGACTCACGAGCCTATGGTCACGGCAAAAACGACGGATTTGGCCTAATGATCGGAACCGCCTAAGGTCGATAAATCTATAATTAGCTCGTGTTTGAGTAAACACGGTTTCTTGTGTAGCGGATTTGCTGGGCAAAAACCATGATGACTTTTGTCGACAAGTACCGCTACATCTTAAAGGTCTGATTACTCGCTACTGGGGAGTATATGTCATCGGCTATGTTTCTTTGTTGGAATCCTCTTACCACTAATCTAGTCTTATACCTGTCATCTGATTTTCTCGTGTAAACCCATTTTACATCTAATACGTCTTTGCCTTTTACCCTTTCTACCAATTTCCAAGTTTTATTCTTATAAAGGCATTCCATTTCCTTATCCATAGCTTGTTTCCAATCTTCACTATCTTCGCAACAAATCGCCTCCTCAAATGTACAAGGGATATCTACTCTACAATAATTTGCATGGATTTCACTAATGTTTTCTTTTTCTGGATATCTTACTGGAGTTCTCTTATTACGTGTAGATCTTCTAGGGATGTTTATGCTTTCAAGACTGTTATCATTTTCATCTTCCCTACTTTCTAACTCTTCCCTATTCATGTTTACCAATAAATCATTATCCACAATGTCATCGTTATCTTTATCGAATGAATTTTCCATAAAGCCGATATATTTTGTGTCAGTTCCTATGACCTCTACATGTCTCGCTATTGTTATTTTCCCAACTAATAAGACTCTGTAACCTACTTCACTGTATTTTCGAGCTATCGCGGGGAGACGCGGTCGTTAGAATACGTGCCAACGGGAGTCGTAAATTCCCGTTACGATCAGAATGATCGACACCACGAATAGTTCGATCCCCGTATTTCGATTAAGATAATAGGGGTGATTCAGGTATGATAACACTGTAGCTCACAGAGTTAAAATTTATATTTCCAACACTTAATATACACGAATGAATAGATATAAACACTTAATAACTTATCACGCTGCAATAATAGAGTAGCACGGTATGAGACTTAATGTTAGAAATTCGGCGTTAGATCTTTGACTCAATGTGTAACGTTCGACGCGTCACAAGGAACTGATCGACTTTAGATGATTTCTTTGTCTCATCTTTAAGACGATCCCCACTATACTTAGGTCACGCCACCGTTCGAGCCTATGATCACGTATGTCTGTTCTTGCGTGGAAAACGTAACGGACCAAATTCGACGTTTCGAGAACTCGCTGCTTGGCGACAGCTATGCGCTCGTCGATACATTGTATATGATCCGGCGGTCAGATAAGACGATCTCACCGAGACATTGTAGGGCCGCGAGTGACGGTTAGAAAATACAGCCTGTGTTAAGCCGAGTGGCGTAACATCCTCCCCCCGTTGAGAGGGTACCGATCAAAATTCTGTAGAGGTAGAGTTAATTAAATCTTCTATCCGCCTTCTTGTTGATTGTTGCTGCCGTGTGGACTGTGGCCGTCCAGAAGATGTCGTGGTCGCCAGGAGGAATTTGATGATACAGCCGAAAGGCCGGTGCGCTGAGGGTATTCGTCTGTCCTGGAGTCTGGTTCGACGTCGCGCGGAGGGCGCGATGAAATTCACGATCCAGTACGCGTCGTGAAACAGCTTGGCCCATGAAGTATCGTGGAACACCTCGGCCCACGAGGTGTCATTGAATGAAACTCCGATGATGCATGGTACAGATTCAAACAACGTCGCAGAGTTTTGTGTTTGATTGGGGACCTGAGCTCCCCTCGATGTTCTGACCCAATTGAGTTGTCTTGTCCCACGTATCGTAGCTTGTTTCATGGTAAGACCTTGAGCAGGTTTCGCCTTTCTTATATGGTATTTCTGCAACATCAGACCCGTGAAAGTATTGCATATCATTTGGACATCCTCGTTCTTGTTTCGGCTGTGGAAACGTGGAGGAGGTCATGGTTGATTGAGGGATGAGGCTCCCCCCGTTGACCCCTTCGGATTGCGCCTTCTCGCTGATGGCTGGTAGTTGTACCGGCGTAGTCCAACAATCCGCAAAAGACCAAATCAGCGATTTGTCCGACGTAGTGATCTGTGGGCTTAGTGGACGAGTGTTGAGATCAGCTGGCGCGTTCTGAAAACTACCGACAATTAAATGATTAGTCATAGTAGTAACAGCGTGGAGATTATCTCGATCTGGGTCACTCGCAGGCGTGGCTCCTCGCGGCCATGGCAATGGAGAATTTTTCACGTTAGGGCCCGGAGAAAGATTCTCTGCTATGATGTCCATGTCAGGTGTAACATGTAAAGTGGTGTTCCCCGTCGGCGGAGTTTGATTCCTGTTGTCCTGGACGGGATTCACTTCCTTCCGGTCCAGTGGATCGTGAGAGGTTGGCTGAATGAAGACATTTCGTGGCGATTTCATAGCAGCGGCGGATTCACTGGTTCACGGTCTCGATGACGGGGCTTGCCGTGCGATACGTTGGTTACGTCTTAGCCGCTCGTATATATCTTCATATTGCTCTCTGATTTCGAGATCGCGCGATTGTCCATCCGAGTCTAATAATTCTATCTCGAGTTGGACAGCTTCGACTTGATGCGTCGACTCGTGTTGGACTTTTTGCACTTCGGTCAAATGTTCATTGCGGTCCACTGGGGATGAGAACGTGTCATAGGAATAGGTCCAGTTCTCGAAGGCACCGTCGAACTGAGGCAAGCTGACCTCTGGTAAAGTGATTGGTGTCGGCTCAGGGTTCACGCATGAGTCGCGTGTTTTTGTTGTCGAGGGGGTTGTTGCTGGTATTTGGTCAAAGAGATCTATGAGTCGTGTGTTAATCTCCAGATACTCTTGCAACAAAGAGGCTCTACAAGCAATTTCCCCCTGATCTAACACTTCTAGCTCGTCTTGAACCGCGCTTAATCTCCTCCAATACTCGTCGAACGAATTGCGGCAAGATACTAAGTAGCCGTTGTTTACTTGCCCAGACTCTTCGTATTCATCGAGTTGGCGCTTCGTGATCGTAAAGCGGCGGGCGAGGCCGTTTCGTCTCCGCCGCAATGTACTGATCGAGTCAGGTTGAGCCATGTTTGATTTTAGTGGTAGGAACGATCTTACCTTGATCAAATGGGCGTTGGTCTGAGAGTCGGTTTTTACTCGCCACAGTGTGGCGTGGGCTCGTGTAGATGCTGAACGAAGGAGGTGTTCCTCTCCGGTGGCGGCTCCTTTGGTCAGTTGACTAAGGTGTTGGAATGTGGATTTCACGTGACACTGTATAGTCACTGGTCAGTGCACATCATTGATGGCACGTGATCCGGCTCGAAGGACCATGTATTTTCGAGCTATCGCGGGGAGACGCGGTCGTTAGAATATGCGCCAACGGGAGTCGTAAATTCCCGTTACGATCAGAATGATCGACACCACGAATAGTTCGATCCCCGTATTTCGATTAAGATAATAGGGGTGATTCAGGTATGATAACACTGTGGCTCACAGAGTTAAAATTTATATTTCCAACTCTTAATATACACGAATGAATAGATATAAACACTTAATAACTTATCACGCTGCAATAATAGAGTAGCACGGTATGAGACTTAATGTTAGAAATTCGGCGTTAGATCTTTGACTCAATGTGTAACGTTCGACGCGTCACAAGGAACTGATCGACTTTAGATGATTTCTTTGTCTCATCTTTAAGACGATCCCCACTATACTTAGGTCACGCCACCGGTCGCGCCTATGATCACGTATGTCTGTTCTTGCGTGGAAAACGTAACGGACCAAATTCGACGTTTCGAGAACTCGCTGCTTGGCGACAGCTATGCGCTCGTCGATACATTGTATATGATCCGGCGGTCAGATAAGACGATCTGACTGAGACATTGTAGGGCCGCGAGTGACGGTTAGAAAATACAGACTGTGTTAAGCCTCGTGGCGTAACATTCACTATATCCCAACAAAATTCCCATATCTGCCTTCTTATCCCATTTAGAAACTCTTTTTTGTTCTGGTCTTCTTACAAAAACTTTACTTCCATATAGATGTAGATTTTCAACACTTGGTTTTCTCCCGAAGAATATTTCAAAAGTGTCTTTCTCTCTATAGTATTTGCCAGTATTCGATTTTTGAAGTATACCGCTGTACAAACTATTTCCGGTCAGTATCTTTTATGTACTTTCGCTTCCGCTAACAAGCAACGCGCCATGTCCATAACTGTTCTATTATACCTTTCCGCTGTCCCGTTTAACTCATGTACGTAGGTTGGGCAATTATTAATTCTGATACCTTTATCCCTAGCATATTTATAAATTCGATTATTCAAATACTCTTTTCCATTATCACATCTCAATATTTTTAACTTCTTGCCCGTCAAATACTCGGCTTCATTTACAAACTGTACGAAACAATCAAAGACCTCACCCTTTGATTTTATACAATAAACTCTAGCTATTTTGCTATAATCATCGATAAATGAGATGAAATATTTCTCTTCATTGAATCCGGTAGTCTTAAAGGGACCGCACACGTCCGTATGAATAATTTCCATTATCTCCCTAGCCTTAGTTTGATTATTTTTGAATGGTAAATTGTGCCTTTTACTTTCTATGCACACCCTACATTTCAAAAATTCCTTCTCAATTTCATTCGGTATACAGTAACAAGCTGCTCTGTACCCAAAATATTTAAATATTTAAAATTTACGTGTCCTAACATCCTATGCCATCTTTCCTTTTTACTCATACCACTACGTTCGGCGCTGTTTGCTAAGTGCTCCTTCCCTTTCAATATACTTTTCATTCTATATGTTCCCTTTTCTTTAACCGCTACCGCTGTAAGCTTATTGTCCTCACCTATTACTTTTGCAATATTTCCTTTTGAAATAACCGTGTTCTTATTATCTGTTAGCTTGCCTAAACTAATCAAGTTTGCGGACACTTCTTTCGCGTAAAAAACGTTATTCATATTTATTACATTTTCTTTCCAAACGCTTCAAAATAAGTTATAACATTCCCTACTTTTGTTGCCTTTATCGATCTATTATCGCCTAAATATATATTTACCGGTTCTTTAAGGTCAATACAATTGTCGAAATAATTTACGTTGTTAATTATGTGATCTGTGCAACCGCTATCTAATAGCCACATTACTTCATTATTACTTATCTCGTTCGCCTCGCCGCTGTGTGCTGCGTGCGCCGTTGCTATCAATGTGCCTGATCTTGAGTTACCATGCTCGCTCGTGCCGGTTGTTGATTGACGATGGAAATTTCCACGTTCCCTGCTCGTATTTCCTTTGTTTTCTCTTCCTCTGCTGCGACCACGTGTTGACCCACGCCAGAAACTGTTACTGCTTCCCGCTTCGACGCCATTTTGACACTCTCTCGCAAAATGTCCTACTCTTCCACGTCTGAAGCATCCTTCCTTTTTTGCAGAAAAGGCGTTGATTTGCATTTCTTCTCGATTGGACTTATTTTTCTTCTCCGCTATTTCAATTTTATTTTTTACATACGCTACCGTTTGATTTTCTGCTTTCATGCATCTACTATATCCGCTATGTAGGTGTATTCTTCCGGTAACGTATTTAGCATGTAATTTAGTTTTTCCCTCTCACTCACTTGTGCACCCGCACATTTTAATTCGTTTATTAATTTTTCGAAATCGCTAAAGAACGTTGCTGAATCAGTGTATTTCTCAAGTCTTATCTTTTCCTATCTCCTTCTGCATACGATCTGTAGTGCCGTCGACGCTTTCAAGTACATTTTATCAAACTTTTTTACTATCCCATATGCCGTTTATTCTTCTCTAATATATTCCAATAGTCTATTTGTAACGGCATTATAAATTATATTTATTGCCTCCAGATCCTTTTTGTCCCAGTCTTCATTGTCTGTTTCTGTCTTCACCCTGTCTTCAACGAGTTGTGACAATCTCGCATTCTTTACATCTGAGAAGCATCGTTATTCTTTGCTTCCACATACCGTAATCCTCACCATCGAAAATAGGTATCATGATTTCCGATCTCTCCGTTTTAAATGATTCCTGATCTCTTACTCAAGCGTTCCTACGTGCTCGAAGTGTATTTTTCCTCTTTGTAACCTTTGAACGTTTCCTTCCTTACTGAGAATTCACACGAACCAACTCGCAATATTGAAAAACACGCACTAAAATAACTTACAAAATTATGAACCACGCTCTGCTACCATGAAAAGATATAGAATGGATTCGGAAATACAAATAATTTCCTTTATTTAGCACACAACTGTTATACATATATCTTATACTCTTAAGACCTCAAAATCCTACTTGCACGCACGCTTGTTGTCAACCGACTCTTCCAGATACTTCTAACGACTGACCCTTGTCTTTTGTCTCAACCAAGACCCGGACGTCCTCTGACGCTTACACACACATTCACATGTACAGTGTAAATGTATCATATTCCCAACAATAATGTGAACCCGATGTAAGTGAAAATACATGCACATACCATCGATTCTGCCTGACCAGCACTCTCACCCGGAACCGGAACCGGAACTCGCAGTGCACCGTGACGAACAGCACATATATAAGCCCCCACTCTTAGCCAGACCGTCAGTCGTGCTCGCGCAACAGTAGAAGCAACATGGAGTTTTTTAGATTTCTACTACGCGTCGTTGGTTTGTTCGTGCCAAGTAAGGTAGATATCATTTCCGAACTACCACTGGATGTTTCGCACTTGATACTTCGAAAATTGGATCCATCGTCCCTGCAGAGCGCCGCGCTTGTCTCGCGCAAATGGTTCAACGTATGTAGATCCGACAAGTGTCTACGGCGGAAAGTGAGACGTCACATGCGACATACGAGAAAGCGGGTCAAGATGCAATTTCTCGGACCTGCAGCCGCTAAAGCTACCAACCAAGAATCAAGAAGTAGAGGACGTGGTGAGGGCAACCTAAGGCACGAAATAAGTTTATCCGCTGCTCGTACGGCGGTCGTCGTTGGAAGGTTACGCGGTCCTCTGAAAATTTCGATGCGAGATCGCCCCATCGATGTTGGACCAATAAAATGTATTAGACTCTAACTCGTGTAAGTACCTTAATTTGACTGCTTGCTCTTGCGAGAACTTGAAACGGTCTTGTCCGGATTCAGAACTGTAGCGCGAAGCTTGAAATAAAATGGTTTTACTGAGACGGCAATGTGTTTCAGTCACGATAATACTATCTGTATCGTAATAGGCCCATTATTGAATATTAACTACAATGTATCATCGCTGCAATTGCAGATTTGTCGTCACTTAGATGCGAGATATACTCCTCGTCGCCTGCCAAATACAGCTCATATCAGCTGGCTCGTGCTATTATATCATCTCTGGTCCTCGACATATCAAGCGTAATTGCAGTTTTACAAATTAAGGTTAACATATTCAAATGAATGTATCTCCGTTTCTATTGCACATATGTCGACAATACGATGCGCGTTATATTCCACATTGACTGCCATACGCAGAGCGCTTCATCTGGTTTAAGCCGTGTTAAATCCGGACCGAGTCAAATCCAGCGTATTTGTAGTTTTGCATATTCAAGCCTTGTTATTCAAGTGAAAGTATCTCCGTATCCATTGTAGGTACGTCGACAATAGATTGCACGTAATACTGCACATTTTCTGTGAAATACAGCATACTCCAGCCGGTTTGCTCTATGTCAACTCTGGGCCGTGTCAAATACGGCGTCATTGCAGGTTTGCATATTCAGACTCAAATAGTCAAATCCCCGTATTTCCGTTGCTGTTGCAGACATGCCGAGTATTCGTTGTGCCCGGTACTCCAGATTTCTTGCCCAATTCAGCGCACACTAGACGATTAACGCTATGTCCGCACTGATCCCTGTCAAATCGAGCGTATCAGGTTTGTAAATATGAAACCGGAATTTGCCTATAGATGGTCCTAGCTGATAGTGTAGTTATCACTAAATTACGTCATTGATGCCAAAAGTCGTTGTTGACATCTCACGAACATTTTCGACTGAGAGCAGTACAACGATTCTGGCAATGATTCTTTGGAAGAAATTGCACACTTCATCCTATAGTTATACCGGACGATACAAGGGCTGGTCGTCCCTCCTTCCGAAGCAATACCAGCCTCGCCGTGCGCCATATCCGGGGGTTGGCACCCTCCTTCGAACACGATGTAAATAGGAGTCGCATCTAATGTCTTTTCTGGAAGTTCGTATACTAAGGCATCGGAATTATTTTTCATTTTACGCTGTGTTACTCGCAACTTTTCACAGATATATGTACCAACAGGAAGTAGATCTTTGGCACGTATTCGAGTATAGTTATTTCCTGCTAGTTTCCACAAAGCTTCACAGAACAACGTCGCTTCCTCGTTCCTTTAAACAACAGTCATACATTAGTATTACATGAACGTACTCCTTGAAAAAACATTTCATTACTGGAAATCTAAAAGTTTGTTATTGAACTCAATAAGATTCAGTTGCTTACCTGCTCCTCAAATATTTTTTGCTAATGTCCACTCCTCCTAAGTAGAATGCATCTATAATATGCAATGCAAGTACTTTTTGCTGATATATAAACTCCTTAGTCATTTCATATACAACCTCTGCGTTTACAAGTGTATTTGGTGGTAATTCTATGCCAATGTCATCGACACTAACCCAAGAATTCTTTGTATATCTATATACGTTGCTCCTTCCCACGCCCATATAAAATGTAGCGTGCTTCTTATCATCATCAGACATTGGCTTTGTACCACATGGCATACAAAACCAGTCATATAGTGATAAAAATGCATTTTCAATGTTAAATTCCATCAATTGTGCTGGATTAATAGTAAGAAATGAAGTATCTTTCAAAACAGTATTCAATTTGTCTTTGATTTCATGTGTCTTGGGATTGTCCTAGTTTCATCTGGAAGTTTCCAATACTCTAGATATTGTTTGCGCATATCAGCTTGTTTTGTCTCAACAAGAGTATTATCCGCATAAAATGCTGCAATTTTACACAGGTCGGTTATTTGTTTTCCGGCCAAATCTTTGTTAGAAGCACGTAGATATTGAACAAATTGTTTCTCTCTTTTTAATTTATTATATGATACTAGTTGTAAAACGTCGTCATTTACACCACCTTTTAAAAGCAGACGATTAACATGCTTCAGATATTCAGCAACATCTTGTACCCCAGATCGTTTCTTCTTACATATTAAGTAACGTTCTGAATTTCCTGGTCTAGAAGAGTTTGGTTTAAAAATATAAACTTCTTCAAAGCAGCGATACATTAAATAAACTAAACCAGCAATAAAGGGTGTAAAAAGGTTGAATAATTTTGTCACAAAATCACCACCCTCTCTTTCAACCATCAATGCTATTAAACATCGACAAAGATACAGTTGATTTGAAAGAACTTGTTGTACATTTTCTTGTCGTTCTACTGAGAATCCTCAATCAGACATCACAAAATGTACTCCTTTGCCATGGATATGCTGCATTATAAGATTTGTAAATGCCTCTTCATTATCTGGGTCAAAGACGTCACCACTTTCCTTTGGTCCGTAGTATGGATGAAATGTTTCACACGGACACGCATAAAAATCTTCTAATTTGAAATCATGTTCATTTTCTAAAGTAAGAGGAAATCCTTTAGCACGTCATTTCTTTCGCCATAGAACATGTTCACTAAAACCTCCTGGTCCAGCACATACATCTGCAAAGTATAGCAGCCCATTCTCCCTCAAACCTTTTGGGTTAGTAAACATAAAGTTACATGCTCTATCTGTATTCGCCATTTTAACAGTAGCACGATTTAAAAAAAATGCACCACGAACTGTTTCATGAGGATTACAGCGTGTCCTTGCTCGACGCACTTCAACGTCATCCAAATGGGCGAATACCGTTTTCGCATTGATAAAAGTTTTCACTATATCTTCACAACAGAAATCAATTTCATCATCTGTGGTCAACTTTTCATATCACCATTTCATATCTTTTACACACTTTATAACTTCCTCTGCTGGATTCCATTTAAGACCTGAATCTTCATGTCCAGGAACATGATGTCCAAAGCCTCTGCGACCATGCTGTCTAGGTGCTTGAACTGACTCTAAACAACCTTGTTCATTATTTCCGAGGCCGTAACCGCCTTATATCCCATCATTCGCATCATCCTTTTGCCGTTATCGGGGAGATTGTTTGACTCTTGTGTTATTACTTGTATTCTTCTATTGTCAACTACCTTTTCATCAATATCCTCCTCGTCAGATTTACTTGAACATCTACGAATTTTTTGTCGTGTACTATGATTATAAGTATCTCTTTCACAGTTCTTCCTTTTTGTCCTAGTTTCCAATTCTTCTTGCATGGTATGTTGATGCATCTGTCGCATAACAATTCTGCTAGGAACATGATACATTTACACTGTACATGTAAATATGCGTGTAAGCGTCAAAGGACGTCCAGGCCTTAGTTGGGACAAAAGACAAGAGTCTGTCGTTAGAAGTATCTGGAAGAGTCTGTTGACAACAAGCGTGCTGGCGAGTAGGGTTTCGAGGTCTCTAGAGTATAAGATATATGTATAACTGTTGTGTGCTAAATAAAGGGAATTATTTGTATTTCCGAATCCATTCTATACCATTACAAATACACTAACGTACCAGAATATTATAATATTCATTAACAACGATAGAATTAACCAGTTCGCAAGTATAAAAAAGACACATTTTACACTGTGACGAAATGATATCCAAGAAATCTGATATGACATACATGGAAAATACACGAATCAGACTGAGAAACCACTGCGCACTTTCATAACTGACTTCGACATAGCCGTTACCAACTACTCGCGGAGTGAGATTGACCGAAGCGGCCCAGAGGCAACGCCCACGTACCCCAAGCGGCTACTGCCCCGCCACCAATAGTAACCCGACAGAACAGGATAATACTTGAATTCGTTGTTCCCTAAATTTTGAATTTATTTACCTCAACAATATATATAATGTACAAAAATTTATAATAATTTATAATACAGATTATAATAACATGTAAATTATATTAATTATCTGACGAACGCAATGAGAGAAAGGTAAAGACCAGCGTGGCCGATGCGGCACTAACTCTACATCCGGTTGACCTCAATATACCTACCTACGTACCTACACAGTGACGCCTACGCTTTAAAACTTTTGTAGAAATTTTAAAGTTTTAATGGTAAACTCTTCGTTCTTATAGTATCTAACTGACAGGCATGCACCATTTATAAAAGAATCAACATAAATTTCGTAGTTGAGGATTGTTGAAAGTCTCTAACTTAATTCAGAAAGGCAATAATTTGTTTAACGAAATAAGCCATTTATTTATCATCCGGGTTTCTACTATGACATTTATGTTATAATAGCAATATGAAAATAAGGCAATCTGAGTAAAGAAATACTATTTCAAATCATTTTCGCCCATACCTCTTAAGTGGTTTATAAATGATTCGTGTATACCCTTCTTTCCTTCTGCCCCTACTCACGCGAAACTATAACTAGCATTTAAACAAAATCAACTATGTTTCGCGTCAACGAGAGTCGTAAATTCCCGTTACCATCAGATATTCGACGCCACTGTAAGGATATAGAAGGGGTTCGGAAATACAAATAATTCCCTTTATGTAGCACATAACAGTTATATATATATCTTATACTCTAAAGACCTCGAAATCCTACTCGCACGCACGCTTGTTGCCAACCGACTCTTCCAGATACTTGTAACGACTGACTCTTGTCTTTTGTCCCAACTAAGGCCTGGACGTCCTCTGACGCTTACACACACATTCACATGTACAGTGTAAATGTATCATGTTCCTAACAGCCACGAATAGATCGATAACCTTATTTCTGTTAGGATAATCTGTTAGGGTGGTTCAATTAAGTATACACTGATTTAACAGGTATAAATTGCAGTTCATTCAAACAACTTGACTAGATAAATATAAACTGCTAGAGCATAATTAGGAACGTGACGCTAGGCAAATGCCTCAGCGATCAACAGCTACAGGACGTCGAAGACCTTCTGACAAACCCCCCCAGACACGGGACGCTAGGATACCGACATTGCCTGGCGAAAATCGATCGTTTTTCGCGCTAGAACGAAGCCGTTCCCATCGCCGACATGGAGGCGGCAACCGTTGCTTCAGCCCTCCTTTCCACGTGGATATTCCGTTTCGACGTACCTTTAAGGATAAGGACCGATCAAGGACGCCAGTTCGAATCAAACTTATTTAACGAATTATGCCTGTTCCTCGGCATTAGGCATTTACGAACGACAGCCTATCACCCCGCGACCAACGGGATGGTAGAGCGCCTGCCCCGACAACTAAAAGCAGCAATCAAATGCCACGATACGAGCAACTGTGTAGAAATCTTGCCAATAGTTTTATTAGGCATACGAACAGCTATTACGGACGTGAAAACGACGACAGCCGAAATGGTTTATGGCACCGACATACGATTGCCGGCAGAATTCTGTGTACCAACGAAGCAGCAGGCCAAGTCGAAATACGGAAGCCGTCTAAAACTACGAATAGAAAAGATCAGGCCTCATCCGATTACGCGAAACGGCGAAAAAGAAACCTCCGTGTTCCACACGAAACATCGTTTTACGTATTTCTACGTCACGATTACATCGGAAACCCCTTACAACCACCCTACGGCGGACCGCATCAATTTATATCGAGAGCAAAAAGGACCATTGCGATTGAAGTTAGCAACAAGAACGTAATCGTACCCTTAGACCGTCCGAAACGCCTGAATTTTTATTGCACGATAACATTGAACACCATTACAGCGAAAATCGCGAAGTAATGATACCACCTGATGTTTGAAACGAGCAAAACGAAGACGACACAGGAATTCATAACTCCAGGCGCGCGGGCAGAAAAGTTCGCTTCCCTGATCGTTCCCAGCCAGGCCGTCGATAAGCTAATGCGTAAGAACTACCAGCGACATAAATATAAGTCGCAGATGAATGAACACGGCAACCTTCCGTTTTGAATTTTGGGAAAATCCCGTAACATTGTAATCTAGATTCTACCATAGCTGTAATTCAACAATTGTAGCCATCCAGTCCGATTGTAATTGTTCGAAACCTGTGATACTGCACTTGGCCTCGAGGCGACAACCAGTCACCGAACGTAGCCGCGGTCAAGGGATGAACGTTTTGTCTAATAAAGGCATGGAGTAATTCTATAGCTGTCCTTAAATGAAATAATCGTAGCGGCACGTGACAGTAAACATTCCAACGGTTTCTGTCCCGTGACTCGCCACACGCAGACTCTATCCGTCGGATAAGATGATTGCCAGATGTCAACGCATCTCAACAGTATATGTTTAGCTAGCCTGAGGACCCATTATAAACCTTAAGATTTAGTTAATTAAAGTCCTTAACAGTCCTAAACAGGCAAACAGTCTTTGTTTCAACTACGGGATGATAGCTGAAATCTATTTTTCCACGGACGACGCTTCCCGCTAGCAACGTCCCCTCAAGGGCTACTAGCATCCTTCTCTAACCATCAACATGAAAATTGTCCAATTAACAGTAACGTCACTTTCAATCTCTTTCCGAGCGAAGTCATTTCTCCACGTATCCGATGTTCTGGTGCCCTTAGACACACCCATCATAGTTTTCCTCTGCAGCATCATCGTGTCGGAAAATCATTCTCTCTTGAGGTCACATTAGCCAGTTACAAAGAGCCTTAACACTCGGTGGATATTCTATGTTTTGACAAAGAGTTTGTTCAGTCCTACCTATACCGTAGATAAGGAAGTATGGTACAACTTGGAATCAGGATGAAAACGAATGCTGTTATCCCGTTGACCGCGGCTTTGTTATTGAACCCAGGATCATTGTCATTAGCTTCTCGAGTACCTAATTACCACGACTACTTGTCAAATTATATAACAATCAAATTTACACTAGTAAATATCTGCTCTATTGCATAACTACAACGTCTAAACCAAATGAAGATCCGTTTCGCGCCTCTAACTCTAATAATAATGTGAACCCGATGTAAGTAAAAATACATGCACATACCATCGATTCTGCCTGACCAGCACTCTCACCCGGAACCGGAACTCGCAGTGCACCGTGACGAACAGCACATATATAAGCCTCCACTCTTAGCCAGACCGTCAGTCGTGCTCGCGCAACAGTAGAAGCAACATGGAGTTTTTTAGATCTCTACTACGCGTCGTTGGTTTGTTCGTGCCAAGTAAGGAAGATATCATTTCCGAACTACCACTGGAGGTTTCGCAGTTGATACTTCGAAAATTGGATCCCTCGTCCCTGCAGAGCGCCGCGCTTGTCTCGCGCAAATGGTTCAACGTATGTAGATCCGACAAGTGTCTACGGCGGAAAGTGAGACGTCACATGCGACATACGAGAAAGCGGGTCAAGATGCAATTTCTCGGACCTGCAGCCGCTAAAGCTACCAACCAAGAATCAAGAAGTAGAGGACGTGGTGAGGGCAACCTAAGGCACGAAATAAGTTTATCCGCTGCTCGTACGGCGGTCGTCGTTGGAAGGTTACGCGGTCCTCTGAAAATTTCGATGCGAGATCGCCCCATCGATGTTGGACCAATAAAATGTATTAGACTCTAACTCGTGTAAGTACCTTAATTTGACTGCTTGCTCTTGCGAGAACTTGAAACGGTCTTGTCCGGATTCAGAACTGTAGCGCGAAGCTTGAAATAAAATGGTTTTACTGAGACGGCAATGTGTTTCAGTCACGATAATACTATCTGTATCGTAATAGGCCCATTATTGAATATTAACTACAATGTATCATCGCTGCAATTGCAGATTTGTCGTCACTTAGATGCGAGATATACTCCTCGTCGCCTGCCAAATACAGCTCACATCAGCTGGCTCGTGCTATTATATCATCTCTGGTCCTCGACATATCAAGCGTAATTGCAGTTTTACAAATTAAGGTTAACATATTCAAATGAATGTATCTCCGTTTCTATTGCACATATGTCGACAATACGATGCGCGTTATATTCCACATTGACTGCCATACGCAGAGCGCTTCATCTGGTTTAAGCCGTGTTAAATCCGGACCGAGTCAAATCCAGCGTATTTGTAGTTTTGCATATTCAAGCCTTGTTATTCAAGTGAAAGTATCTCCGTATCCATTGTAGGTACGTCGACAATAGATTGCACGTAATACTGCACATTTTCTGTGAAATACAGCATACTACAGCCGGTTTGCTCTATGTCAACTCTGGGCCGTGTCAAATACGGCGTCATTGCAGGTTTGCATATTCAGACTCAAATAGTCAAATCCCCGTATTTCCGTTGCTGTTGCAGACATGCCGAGTATTCGTTGTGCCCGGTACTCCAGATTTCTTGCCCAATTCAGCGCACACTAGACGATTAACGCTATGTCCGCACTGATCCCTGTCAAATCGAGCGTATCAGGTTTGTAAATATGAAACCGCAATTTGCCTATAGATGGTCCTAGCTGATAGTGTAGTTATCACTAAATTACGTCATTGATGCCAAAAGTCGTTGTTGACATCTCACGAACATTTTCGACTGAGAGCAGTACAACGATTCTGGCAATGATTCTTTGGAAGAAATTGCACACTTCATCCTATAGTTATACCGGACGATACAAGGGCTGGTCGTCCCTCCTTCCGAAGCAATACCAGCCTCGCCGTGCGCCATATCCGGGGGTTGGCACCCTCCTTCGAACACGATGTAAATAGGAGTCGCATCTAATGTCTTTTCTGGAAGTTCGTATACTAAGGCATCGGAATTATTTTTCATTTTACGCTGTGTTACTCGCAACTTTTCACAGATATATGTACCAACAGGAAGTAGATCTTTGGCACGTATTCGAGTATAGTTATTTCCTGCTAGTTTCCACAAAGCTTCACAGAACAACGTCGCTTCCTCGTTCCTTTAAACAACAGTCATACATTAGTATTACATGAACGTACTCCTTGAAAAAACATTTCATTACTGGAAATCTAAAAGTTTGTTATTGAACTCAATAAGATTCAGTTGCTTACCTGCTCCTCAAATATTTTTTGCTAATGTCCACTCCTCCTAAGTAGAATGCATCTATAATATGCAATGCAAGTACTTTTTGCTGATATATAAACTCCTTAGTCATTTCATATACAACCTCTGCGTTTTCAAGTGTATTTGGTGGTAATTCTATGCCAATGTCATCGACACTAACCCAAGAATTCTTTGTATATCTATATACGTTGCTCCTTCCCACGCCCATATAAAATGTAGCGTGCTTCTTATCATCATCAGACATTGGCTTTGTACCACATGGCATACAAAACCAGTCATATAGTGATAAAAATGCATTTTCAATGTTAAATTCCATCAATTGTGCTGGATTAATAGTAAGAAATGAAGTATCTTTCAAAACAGTATTCAATTTGTCTTTGATTTCATGTGTCTTGGGATTGTCCTAGTTTCATCTGGAAGTTTCCAATACTCTAGATATTGTTTGCGCATATCAGCTTGTTTTGTCTCAACAAGAGTATTATCCGCATAAAATGCTGCAATTTTACACAGGTCGGTTATTTGTTTTCCGGCCAAATCTTTGTTAGAAGCACGTAGATATTGAACAAATTGTTTCTCTCTTTTTAATTTATTATATGATACTAGTTGTAAAACGTCGTCATTTACACCACCTTTTAAAAGCAGACGATTAACATGCTTCAGATATTCAGCAACATCTTGTACCCCAGATCGTTTCTTCTTACATATTAAGTAACGTTCTGAATTTCCTGGTCTAGAAGAGTTTGGTTTAAAAATACAAACTTCTTCAAAGCAGCGATACATTAAATAAACGAAACCAGCAATAAAGGGTGTAAAAAGGTTGAATAATTTTGTCACAAAATCACCACCCTCTCTTTCAACCATCAATGCTATTAAACATCGACAAAGATACAGTTGATTTGAAAGAATTTCTTGTACATTTTCTTGTCGTTCTACTGAGAATCCTCAATCAGACATCACAAAATGTACTCCTTTGCCATGGGTATGCTGCATTATAAGATTTGTAAATGCCTCTTCATTATCTGGGTCAAAGACATCACCACTTTCCTTTGGTCCGTGGTATGGATGAAATGTCTCACAAGGACCCGCATAAAAATCTTCTAATTTGAAATCATGTTCATTTTCTAAAGTAAGAGCAAATCCTTTAGCACGTCATTTCTTTCGCCATAGAACATGTTCCCTAAAACCTCCTGGTCCAGCACATACATCTGCAAAGTATAGCAGCCCATTCTCCCTCAAACCTTTTGGGTTAGTAAACATAAAGTTACATGCTCTATCTGTATTTGCAGTTTTAACAGTAGCACGATTTAAAAAAAATGCACCACGAATTGTTTCATGAGGATTACAACGTGTCCTTGCTCGACGCACATCAACGTCATCCAAATGGGCGAATACCGTTTTCGCATTGATAACAGTTTTCACTATATCTTCACAACAGAAATCAATTTCATCATCTGTGGTCAACTTTTCATATCACCATTTCATATCTTTTACAAACTTTATAACTTCCTCTGCAGGATTCCATTTAAGACCTGAATCTTCATGTCCAGGAACATGATGTCCAAAGACTCTGCGACCATGCTGTCTAGGTGCTTGAACTGACTCTAAACGACCTTGTTCATTATTTCCGAGGCCGTAACCGCCTCATATCCCATCATTCGCATCATACTTTTGCCGTTATCGAGGAGATTGTTTGACTCTTGTGTTATTACTTGTATTCTTCTATTGTCAACTACCTTTTCATCAATATCCTCCTCGTCAGATTCACTTGAACATCTACGAATTTTTTGTCGTTTACTATGACTATAAGTATCTCTTTCAAAGCTCTTCCTTTTTGTCCTAGTTTCCAATTCTTCTTGCATGGTATGTTGATGCATCAGTCGCATAACAATTCTGCTAGGAATATGATACATTTACACTGTACATGTGAATGTGTGTATAAGCGTCAGAGGATGTCCAGGCCTTAGTTGGGACAAAAGACAAGAGTCAGTGGTTAGAAGTATCTGGAAGAGTCTGTTGACAACAAGCGTGCGTGCGGGTAGGATTTCGAGGTCTTTAGAGTATAAGATATATGTATAACTGTTGTGTGCTAAATAAAGGGAATTATTTGTATTTCCGAGTCCATTCTATATCTTTACATGGTAGCAGAGCGTGGTTCATAGTTTTGCCAGTTATTTTAGTGCATGGTTTTCAATATTGCGAGTTAGATCGAGTGAGTGTTCAGTAAAGAAAGAAACGTTCAAAGGTTACAAAGAGGAAAAATACACATCGAGCACGTAGGAACGCTTGAGTAACTGATAAGGAATCATTTAATATGGAGAGATTGGAAATCATGATACCTATTTTCGATGAATATTTACGGTATGTGGAAGCAAAGAATAACAACGTTTCTCAAGTATAGAGAATGCGAGGTTGTCACAACTAGGGTGAAGACAGAAACAGACAGTGAAGACTGGGACAAAAAGGATCCGAAGACAATAAATATAATTTATAGTGCCATCACAAACAGACAATTGGAATATATTAGAGAAGAAAAAACGGCGTATGAGATAGTAAAAAAGTTTGATGAAATGAAACTTGAAAGAGTCGACGGCACTACAGGTCGTATGCAGAAGGAGATTGGAAAAGATAAAACTTGAGAACTACAGTGATTCAGCATCGTTATTTAGCGGTTTCGAAAAATTAATAAACGAATTAAAATGTGCTGGCGCACAAGTGAGTGCGAGGGAAAAACTAACTTACATGCTGATTACGTTACCCGAAGAATACAGCTACATAGCGGATATAGTAGATGCACTGAAAGCCGAAAATCAAACGGCAGTGTATGTAAAAAATAAAATTGAAATAGCGGAGAAGAAAAATAAGTCCAATCGAGGAGAAATGCAAACCAACGCCTATTCTGCAAAAAAGGAAGGATGCTTCAGATGTGGAAGAGTAGGACATTTTGCGAGAGAGTGTCAAAATGGCGTCGAAGTGGGAAACAGTATCAGTTTTTGGCTTGGGTCAACACGTTGTCGCAGCAGAGGAGGAGGAAACAAAGGAAATACGAGCAGGGGACATGGAAATTTCCATCGTCAGTCAACAACCGGCACGAGCGAGCATGGTATCTCAAGATAAAGCACATGGATAGCAACGGCGCACGCAGCACACAGCGGCGAGGCGAACGAGATAAGTAATAATGAAGTAATGTGGCTATTAGATAGCGGTTGCACAGATCACATAATAAACAGCGTAAATTATTTCGATAAATGTATTGACCTTAAAGAACCGGTAAATATATATTTAGGCGATAATAGATCGAAAGGCAACAAAATTAGGGAATGTTATAAGTTATTTTGAAGCATTTGGAATGCAAAATGAAATAAATGTGGATAATGTTTTTTGCGCGAAAGAAATGTCCGCAAACTTGATTAGTTTAGGCAAGTTAACAGATAATAGGAACAAGGTCATTTCAATAGGAAATATTGCAAAAGTAATAGATGAGGACAATAAGCTTACAGCGGTAGCGGTTAAAGAAAAGGGAACATATAGAATGAAAAGTATATTGAAAGGGAAGGAGCACTTAGCAAACAGCGCCGAACGTAGTGATATGAGTAAAAGGAAAAGATGGCATAGGATGCTAGGACACGTAAATTTTAAATATTTAAATATTTTGGGTAAAGAGCAGCTAGTTACTGGTATAACGAATGAATTTAAAAAGGAATTTTTGAAATGTAGGGTGTGTATGGAAAGGAAAATGCAAAATTTACCATTCAAAAATAATCGAACCAAGGCTATGGAGATAATGGAAATTATTCACTCGGACGTGTGCGGTTTTATGACTACCGAATTCAATGAAGAGAAACATTTCATCTCATTTATCGATAATTATAGCAAAATAGCTAGAAGTTATTGTATAAAATCAAAAGATGAGGTCTTTGATTGTTTCGTACAGTTTGTAAATGAAGCCGAGAATTTAACTGGCAAGAGGTTTATAATATTCAGATGTGATGATGGAAAAGAGTACTTGAATAATCGAATTTATAAATTTGCTAGGGATAAAGGTATCAGAATAAATAATTGCCCAACCTACGTACATGAATTAAACGGGACAACGGAAAGGAATAATAGAACAGTGATGGACATGGCGCGTTGCTTGTTAGCGGAAGCGAAAGTACATAAAATGTACTGGCTGGAAATTGATTGGACAGCGGTATACTTGAAAAATCGAATACTGGCAAATACAATAGAGAGAAAGACACCTTTGGAAATATTCTTCGGGAGTGTTGAAAATCTACATCTATATGGAAGTAAAGTTTTTGTAAGAACAAAAGAGAGTTTCAAAATGGGATAAGAAGGCAGATATGGGAATTTTGTTTGGATATAGTGAAGTAGGTTACAGAGTCTTATTAGGTGGGAAAATAACAATAGCGAGACATGTAGAGGTCATAGAAACAGACACAAAATGTATCGGTTTTGTGGAGAATTCATTCGATAAGGATAACGATGACATTGAGGATAATGATTTATTGGTAAACATGAATAAGGAAGAGTTAGAAAATAGGGAAGATGAAAATGGTAACAGTCTTGAAAGCATAAACATCCCTAGAAGATCTACACGTAATAAGAGAACTCCAGTAAGATATCCAGAAAAAGAAAACATTAGTGAAATCCATGCAAATTATTGTAGAGTAGATATCCTTTGTACATTTGAGGAGGCGATTTGTTGCGAAGATAGTGAAGATTGGAAACAAGCTATGGATAAGGAAATGGAATGACTTTATAAGAATAAAACTGGGAAATTGTTGGAAAGGGTAAAAGGCAAAGACGTATTAGATGTAAAATGGGTTTACACGAGAAAATCAGATGACAGGTATAAGACTAGATTAGTGGTAAGAGGATTCCAACAAAGAAACATAGCTGATGACATATACTCCCCAGCAGCGAGTAATCAGACCTTTAAGATATTGCTAACATATTGTTGTCGAAATGGATTAATTATCGAGCAAATGAATGTAGAAACTGCTTTTTTAAATGGTGAAGTAACCTCGGAGGTATATGTAAATCAATCAAAGGGATATGCGGACGGAACGAATAGAGTTTGTAAACTATCGAAAGCGCTTTATGGGTTAAAAGAAAGTCGAAGGGAGTGGTATGAGTGTCTTGATAAGTATGTGACGAGATTAGGTCTTAAGAAGAATAACATAGAGTTGTGCCTATATACACATGGAGAGGGAGAAAATGTTGTTTATTTGCTAATGTATGTAGACGATTTGCTAATTTGTAGTAAAATAAAAGGAAGATACAAAGGGTAAAGAACTTATTAACTAATAGATTTGAAATGAAAGATTTAGATGAAGTCAAAGAATATCTTGGAATAAATATAGACTATGATTATTTCAAAAATGAAATAAGATTAAGCCAAAAGAAATACATTGAATCATTAGCAAACAAATGTAAGTTACAAAATAGCAAATTGTACTGTACACCTATGGAGACCAACTTAAGAATTGAAAAAGCTGAGATAAATAGAGAGGATATTGGATACAAAAATTTAATTGGCGCATTGTTGTATATTAGTGAAAATACCAGACCCGATATAAATTATAGTGTGAATTATTTGAGTAGATTTCAAGATTGTTGTAATGAGACACACTTTAAATATGCTATGCAAATATTGAAATATTTGTACCGGACTAGAGATTTAAGATTAGATTATAAAAGGAACGAAAAATGTGAAACGATGGATTGTTATGTGGACGCTGATTAGGCAGGAGATCAATTAGAAAGGAAATCGACTTCTGAATATGTAATTAGATTGTATGGAAATGTAATTGGTTGGAAGTCTAAAAAACAAAGGTGTGTGACAAAAGACTCGACGTATGCAGAGTATGTAGCTCTATCGGAAGCGGTGAGTGAATTAATGTCCATTAGGGAAATTATGAAAATCTTCAATGTAAATCTAGACGATAACCCTGTAAAAATTTATGAGGATAACTCTGGAGTGATAAGTATAGCAAAGCACGGAAATTTTACAAAAAATTCTAAACACATTGAAGTTCATTAGCACTACGTTCACGAGTGCTTAAAGGAGAATAAGATAAACATATTTAAAGTAATTACAGGCGAAAATACTGCGGATATTTTTACGAAGGCACAGCGTAGAGAGAAATTCGATAGGTTTAGGTCATGGATGAATGTAAACTAAGAGGAATGTAGATAAAGCAATAAGTGTTAAAGTTTCTGTTACGTAATTCGTCAAAGCATGTAAATACGATTAAGTATAAATGTAAGGAGGCGTGTTAAGAACATGATACATTTAAACTGTACATGTAAATGTGCGTGTAAGCGTCAGAGGACGTCCAGGGCTTAGTTGGGACAAAAGACAAGAGTCAGGCGTTAGAAGTATCTGGAGGAGCCGGTTGACAAAAAGCGTGCGTGCTAGTAGCCTTTCGAGGTCTTTAGAGTATAGGATATATGTATAAATGTTGTGTGCTAAATAAAGGGAATTATTTGTATTTCCGAATCCATTCTATACCATTACAAATACACTAAGGTACCAGAATATTATAATATTCAGTAACAACGATAGAGTTAACCAGTTCGCAAGTATAAAAAAGACACATTTTACACTGTGACGAAATAATATCCAAGAAATCTGATATGACATACATGGAAAATACACGAATCAGACTGAGAAACCACTGCGCACATTCATAACTGACTTCGACATAGCCGTTCCCAACTACTCGCGGAGTGAGATTGACCGAAGCGGCCCAGAGGCAACGCCCACGTACCCCAAGCGGCTACTGCCCCGCCACCAATAGTAACCCGAAAGCACAGGATAATACTTGAATTCGTTGTTCCCTCAATTTTGAATTTATTTACCTCAACAATATATATTATGTACAAAAATTTATAATAATTTATAATACAGTTTATAATAACATGTAAATTATATTTATTATCTGACGAACGCAATGAGAGAAAGGTAAAGACCAGCGTAGTCAATGCGGCACTAACTCTACATCCGGTTGACCTCAATTTACCTACCTACGTACCTACACAGTGACGCCTACGCTTTAAAACTTTTGTCGAAATCTTAAAGTTTTAATGGTAAACTCTTCGTTCTTATAATATCTCACTGACAGGCATGCACCATTTATAGAAGAGTCAACATAAATTTCGTAGTTGAGGATTATTGAAAGTATCTAATTTAATTCAGAAAGGCAATAATTTGTTTAACGAAATAAGCCATTTATTTATCATCCGCGTTTCTACCATGACATTTATGTTATAATAGCAATATGAAAATAAGGCAAGTTGAGTAAAGAAATACTCTTTCAAATCATTTTCGCCCATACTTCTTAAGTGGTTTATAAATGATTCGTGTATACCCTTCTTTCCTTCTGCCCCTACTCACGTGAAACTATAACTAGCATTTAAACAAAATCAACTATGTTTCGCGTAAACGAGAGTCGTAACCGTTACCATCAGATAATCGACACCACTGTAAGGACATAGAAGGGGTTCGGAAATACAAATAATTCCCTTTATTTAGCACACAACAGTTATACATATATCTTATACTCTAAAGACCTCGAAATCCTACTCGCACGCACGCTTGTTGCCAACCAACTCTTCCAGATACTTGAAACGACTGACTCTTGTCTTTTGTCCCAACTAAGGCCTCGACGACCTCTGACGCTTACACGCACATTCACATGTACAGTGTAAATGTATCATGTTCCTAACAGCCACGAACAGATCGATAACCTTATTTCTGTTAGGATCATCGGGGTGGTTCAATTAAGTATACACTGATTTAACAGGTATAAATTACAGTTCATTCAAACAATTTGCCTAGAGAAATATAAACTGCTAGAGCATAATTAGAAACGTGACGCTGGGCAAATGCCTCAGCGATCAACAGCTACAGGACGTCGATGACCTTATGACAAACCCCCCCAGACACGGTACGCTAGGATACCGACATTGCCTGGCGAAAATCGATCGTTTTTCGCGTTAGACCGAAGCCGTTCCCATCGCCGACATGGAGGCGGCAACCGTTGTTTCAGCCATCCTTTCCACGTGGATATTCCGTTTCGACGTACCTTTAAGGATAAGGACCGATCAAGGACGCCAGTTCCAATCAAACATATTTAACGAATTATGCCTGTTCCTGGGCATTAGGCATTTACGAACGACAGCCTATCACCCCGCGACCAACGGGATGGTAGAGCGCCTGCACCGTCAACTAAAAGCAGCAATCAAATGCCACGATACGAGCAACTGTGTAGAAATCTTGCCAACAGTTTTATTTGGCATACGAACAGTTATTACGGACGTGAAAACGACGACAGCCGAAATGGTTTATGGCACCGGCATACGATTGCCGGCAGAATTCTGTGTACCAACGAAGCAACAGGCCAAGTCGAAATACGGAAGCCGTCTAAAACTACGAATAGAAAAGATCAGGCCTCATCCGATTACGCGACACGGCGAAAAAGAAACCTCCGTGTTCCACTCGAAACATCGTCTTACGTATTTCTACGTCACGATGCCATCGGATACCCCTTACAACCACCCTACGGCGGACCGCATCAATTTATATCGAGAGCAAAAGGGACCATTGCGATTGAAATTAGCAACAAGAACGTAATCGTACCCTTAGACCGTCCGAAATGCGTGAATTTTTATTGCACGGTAACATTGAACACCATTACAGCGAAAATCGCGAAGTAATAATACCACCTGATGTTTGAGATGAGCAAAACGAAGACGACTCTGGAATTCATCACTCCAGGCGCGCGGGCAGAAAAGTTCGCTTCCCTGATCGTTCCCAGCCAGGCCGTCGATAAGCTAATGCGTAAGTACTACCAGCGACATAAATATAAGTCGCAGATGAAAGAACACCGCAACATTCCGTTTGGAATTTTGGGAAAATCCCGAAACATTGTAATCTAGATTCTACGGTAGCGGTAATTAAACAATTGTAGTCATCCAGTCCGATTGTAATTGTTCGAAACTTGTGATACCGAACATGGCCTCGAGGCGACAACCAGTCACCGAACGTAGCCGCGGTCAAGGGATGAACGTTTTGTCTAATAAAGGCATGGAGTAATTCTATAGCTGTCCTTAAATGAAATAATCGTAGCGGCACGTGACAGTAAACATTCCAACGGTTTCTGTCCCGTGACTCGCCACACGCAGACTCTATCCGTCGGATAAGATGATTGCCAGATGTCAACGCATCTCAACAGTATATGTTTAGCTAGCCTGAGGACCCATTATAAACCTTAAGATTTAGTTAATTAAAGTCCTTAACAGTCCTAAACAGGCAAACAGTCTTTGTTTCAACTACGGGATGATAGCTGAAATCTATTTTTCCACGGACGACGCTTCCCGCTAGCAACGTTCCCTCAAGGGCTACTAGCATCCTTCTCTAACCATCAACATGGAAATTGTCCAATTAACAGTAACGTCACTTTCAATCTCTTTCCGAGCGAAGTCATTTCTCCACGTATCCGATGTTCTGGTGCACTCAGACACACCCATCATAGTTTTCCTCTGCAGCATCATCGTGCCGGAAAATCATTCTCTCTTGAGGTCACATTAGCCAGTTACAAAGAGCCTTAACACTCGGTGGATATTCTATGTTTTGACAAAGAGTTTGTTCAGTCCTACCTATACCGTAGATAAGGAAGTATGGTACAACTTGGAATCAGGATGAAAACGAATTCTGTTATCCCGTTGACCGCGGCTTTGATATTGAACCCAGGATCATTGTCATTAGCTTCTCGAGTACCTAATTACCACGACTACTTGTCAAATTATATAACAATCAAATTTACACTAGTAAATATCTGCTCTATTGCATAACTACAACGTCTAAACCAAATGAAGATCCGTTTCGCGCCTCTAACTCTAATCATAATGTGAACCCGATGTAAGTGAAAATACATGCACATACCATCGATTCTGCCTGACCAGCACTCTCACCCGGAACCGGAACTCGCAGTGCACCGTGACGAACAGCACATATATAAGCCTCCACTCTTAGCCAGTCCGTCAGTCGTGCTCGCGCAACAGTAGAAGCAACATGGAATTTTTTAGATCTCTACTACGCGTCGTTGGTTTGTTCGTGCCAAGTAAAGTAGATATCATTTCCGAACTACCACTGGAGGTATCGCACTTGATACTTCGAAAATTGGATCCCTCGTCCCTGCAGAGCGCCGCGCTTGTCTCGCGCAAATGGTTCAACGTTTGTAGATCCGACAAGTGTCTACGGCGGAAAGTGAGACGTCACATGCGACATACGAGAAAGCGGGTCAAGATGCAATTTCTCGGACCTGCAGCCGCTAAAGCTACCAACCAAGAATCAAGAAGTAGAGGACGTGGTGAGGGCAACCTAAGGCACGAAATAAGTTTATCCGCTGCTCGTACGGCGGTCGTCGTTGGAAGGTTACGCGGTCCTTTGAGAATTTCGTTGCGAGATCGCCCCATCGATGTTGGACCAATAAAATGTATTAGACTCTAACTCGTGTAAGTACCTTAATTTGACTGCTTGCTCTTGCGAGAACTTGAAACGGTCTTGTCCGGATTCAGAACTGTAGCGCGAAGCTTGAAATAAAATGGTTTTACTGAGACGGCAATGTGTTTCAGTCACGATAATACTATCTGTATCGTAATAGGCCCATTATTGAATATTAACTACAATGTATCATCGCTGTAATTGCAGATTTGTCATCAATTAGATGCGAGATATACTCCTCATTGCCTGCCAAATACAGCTCCCATCAGCTGGCTCGTGCTATTATATCATCTCTGGTCCTCGACATATCAAGCGTAATTGCAGTTTTACAAATTAAGGTTAACATATTCAAATGAATGTATCTCCGTTTCTATTGCACATATGGCGACAAAGCGATGCTCGTTACATTTCACATCCGATGTCATGTGCACCGCACATCTGCTGGTTTGTACCATGTCAACTCCGGTCTCTGTCAAACCTAGCGAAATTGGTGCTTTGCATATTCATGATTAATTATTCAAATCACCGTATCGCCGTTTGCATTGCAGATATGCCGACAATTCGATGCGCGATATACGCCACTTTTGCTGCCAAACACAATGTATATTATCTGGTTTGAGTTATGTAACGTGTGGGCGCAGCCAACCTCAGCGTATACGCAATTATGCATTTTCAGGCGAAATATTCAAATATTGCATATTCAAATGAACGTATCTTGGTTTCTTTGTCGCCTATTCGATGCGCAGAATACTCCACATCTGATGCCAAATCAGCCGGTCTGTGCTATGTCAACTCTGGACCCTGTAAAATCCAGCGTAATTGTAGTTTTTGTTGTTAATGCTTAAATATTGCATTCAAAGATTCGCCGCTTCGTTTGCACTTATGTCGACAATTCCATACCCCTTGTACTCCTCATTTGCTGTAGTTACATTGCCCATCAGCTCCTTTGTGCTGTGTCAACTCTGGTCCCTGCACAATCCAGCCCAAATGCAATTTTGTATGTTCGGGCTTAAATATTCAAATCAACGTTACTCCGATTCAATAGCACATATGTCGACAATACGATGCGCGTTATATTCCACATTGACTGCCATACGCAGAGCGCTTCATCTGGTTTTAGCCGTGTTAAATCCGGACCGAGTCAAATCCAGCGTATTTGTAGTTTTGCATATTCAAGCCTTGTTATTCAAGTGAAAGTATCTCCGTATCCATTGTAGGTACGTCGACAATAGGATGTACGTAATACTGCACATTTGCTGCCAAATACAGCACACATCAGCCCGTTTGCACACTGTCAAGATTGGACTCGGAGAAATCCATCGAAATTGCAGTTTTGGATATTAATGCTTACATATTCGAATCAAGGTATCTCCGCTTGTTTTCCAGAAACATTGGCCATGCGATGCGCGTTATATTCCACATCTGATGCCAAGTACAGTGCACATCATCCGGTTTACGCTATGTAAAATCTGGACCCAGCCAGATCCAGCGTAGTTGCAGTTTCGTATATTCAGGATTAAGTATTCAAACCGACGTATCTCCGATTCTATGGCACATATGGCTACAATTAGAGGCTCGTTATACTCCAAATTTGCTGCCAAACACAGTGCACGTTATTCCGTTTGATGCATGTAAAATCGGGACCCAGCCGAACCCTGCGTATTTGCAGCTTTACATATTCAGTATTAAATATTCCAACCAACGAATCTCCGTTTCTATGTCACACTTACAGACAATTCGGTGCGCGTTATATTTGACAACTGATGTCATATACAGCGCACATCAGTAGGTTAGCGTTTTGTTCACTCTTGTCCCTGTCAAATACACCATAATAGCAGTTTAGCATATTCATGCTTGAATATCGAAAGGAACGTATCTTCGTTTCTATGGCAGATATGACGACAATTCGGTGAGCGTTATGCTCCTGATTTTCTGGTGAGCACAGAGCACCTCTTCCGATTCTATCATCTCTTCTGTCTTACGTCTTCTCTGGTCACTGACAGATTCAGCGTAATTGCTGTTTTGCATATTCATGCCTAAATGTTCAAACCAACGTACCAGCGCTGCTATTGGATACATATCGCAAATGCGATGCGCGATATACTCCACAATTACAGCCAAATACAGTACTTATTCGGTTTGCGCTGTGTCGACTGTATTTTCGAGCTATCGCGGGGAGACGCGTTCGTTTGAATACGCGTCAATGGGAGTCGTAAATTCCCGTTACGATTGGAATAATCGACTCCACGGATAGTTCGATCCCCGTATATCGCTTTGGATAATAGGTGTAGTCGTTGTGGTATAACACTGGGGGTCACAAAGTTATAAAAAATATATGTATTTCCAACGATTTATACAATCACACTGAGTAAGAACGCCGTTGCTTAAGATACAGATAACGAAGAAATGGATTATTCTTAGATGAGAGTGTGAGCTATAGGAGCTCTAGGTCCGTGAGAGCTGTAGGAGCTGTCGGACTTCTGGATACTGTGAGAGAAATAGGAGGCTCTTAGAGATATAGGAACGGTGAAAGTTATAGGGATTGCAGGAACTTTAGTCACCGCGAGAGACGATGGAACTCTGAGAGATATAGGAACGGTAAGAGTTATAGGGATTGCAGGAACTCTAGTCACCGTGAGAGATGATGTAACTCTAAAGTTTATTCTGATGTGAGTACGAAGCTCGGTATTGGTGTGCCCGTTGAGCGAAGAACGCGGATTCGTTGATTACATTGTTAGTTAGGAAAGTGAGGGCAATGATCCGCGATGCCGATTGGTTATGACTAATGTTAGAAAGGAAGAGAGGAGGAAGAAGCCTCCTACCAACGTGGGTCCTAGGCGACATTGTTTATGGGAAATCTCAGATTTTTCGTTAGGTAGATGTCCGCTTTTTTCGTTAGGCCAATACCCGCCTTCTCCGTAATTCTTAAGAGGGCGTAATAAACCCAAGGACCTTTCTAAAAACCGACCGAAAACACTTCTAGAATTAGAAAGTCTTTTCGGGCAAACAGATTGACTTAGGCCATATGTGCGAACAATGCAGTTGGGATTTCGGCTTTATGATGGGTCCTTGGGCCTATGGAGGATTCGAAGGATGGCACGTGGACCGTTGGATGCCAAGCCGCGCGGGATGGAGTGCAGATGTGTTGCGCGCCAGAACATCGACTCTGGTCTCTGTTATATGCAGTGTAATTGTTGTTTTGCAGATTCAGACTCAAATATTCAACTCCACGTATCTCCGTTGCTGTTGCTGTTGCTGATATGTCGACAATTCGATGTGCCAGGTACTCCACATTTCTTGCCAAATACATCGTTTGCCAGCCAGTTTGCGCTATATCCAGACTGGTCCCAGACAGATCAAGCATAAATATAAATCGGAGATGATAGAACACGGGAACCTTCCGTTTGGAATTTTGGGAAAATCCCGTAACATTGTAATCTAGATTCTACCATAGCTGTAATTAAACAATCGTAGTCATCTAGTCCGATTGTAATTGTTCGAAACTTGTGATACTGCACTTTGCCTCGAGGCGACAACCAGTCACCGAACGTAGCCGCGGTCAAGGGATGAACGTTTTGTCTAATAAAGGCATGGAGTAATTCTATAGCTGTCCTTAAATGAAATAATCGTAGCGGCACGTGACAGTAAACATTCCAACGGTTTCTGTCCCGTGACTCGCCACACGCAGACTCTATCCGTCGGATAAGATGATTGCCAGATGTCAACGCATCTCAACAGTATATGTTTAGCTAGCCTGAGGACCCATTATAAACCTTAAGATTTAGTTAATTAAAGTCCTTAACAGTCCTAAACAGGCAAACAGTCTTTGTTTCAACTACGGGATGATAGCTGAAATCTATTTTTCCACGGACGACGCTTCCCGCTAGCAACGTTCCCTCAAGGGCTACTAGCATCCTTCTCTAACCATCAACATGGAAATTGTCCAATTAACAGTAACGTCACTTTCAATCTCTTTCCGAGCGAAGTCATTTCTCCACGTATCCGATGTTCTGGTGCACTCAGACACACCCATCATAGTTTTCCTCTGCAGCATCATCGTGCCGGAAAATCATTCTCTCTTGAGGTCACATTAGCCAGTTACAAAGAGCCTTAACACTCGGTGGATATTCTATGTTTTGACAAAGAGTTTGTTCAGTCCTACCTATACCGTAGATAAGGAAGTATGGTACAACTTGGAATCAGGATGAAAACGAATTCTGTTATCCCGTTGACCGCGGCTTTGTTATTGAACCCAGGATCATTGTCATTAGCTTCTCGAGTACCTAATTACCACGACTACTTGTCAAATTATATAACAATCAAATTTACACTAGTAAATATCTGCTCTATTGCATAACTACAACGTCTAAACCAAATGAAGATCCGTTTCGCGCCTCTAACTCTAATCATAATGTGAACCCGATGTAAGTGAAAATACATGCACATACCATCGATTCTGCCTGACCAGCACTCTCACCCGGAACCGGAACTCGCAGTGCACCGTGACGAACAGCACATATATAAGCCTCCACTCTTAGCCAGTCCGTCAGTCGTGCTCGCGCAACAGTAGAAGCAACATGGAATTTTTTAGATCTCTACTACGCGTCGTTGGTTTGTTCGTGCCAAGTAAAGTAGATATCATTTCCGAACTACCACTGGAGGTATCGCACTTGATACTTCGAAAATTGGATCCCTCGTCCCTGCAGAGCGCCGCGCTTGTCTCGCGCAAATGGTTCAACGTTTGTAGATCCGACAAGTGTCTACGGCGGAAAGTGAGACGTCACATGCGACATACGAGAAAGCGGGTCAAGATGCAATTTCTCGGACCTGCAGCCGCTAAAGCTACCAACCAAGAATCAAGAAGTAGAGGACGTGGTGAGGGCAACCTAAGGCACGAAATAAGTTTATCCGCTGCTCGTACGGCGGTCGTCGTTGGAAGGTTACGCGGTCCTTTGAGAATTTCGATGCGAGATCGCCCCATCGATGTTGGACCAATAAAATGTATTAGACTCTAACTCGTGTAAGTACCTTAATTTGACTGCTTGCTCTTGCGAGAACTTGAAACGGTCTTGTCCGGATTCAGAACTGTAGCGCGAAGCTTGAAATAAAATGGTTTTACTGAGACGGCAATGTGTTTCAGTCACGATAATACTATCTGTATCGTAATAGGCCCATTATTGAATATTAACTACAATGTATCATCGCTGTAATTGCAGATTTGTCATCAATTAGATGCGAGATATACTCCTCATTGCCTGCCAAATACAGCTCCCATCAGCTGGCTCGTGCTATTATATCATCTCTGGTCCTCGACATATCAAGCGTAATTGCAGTTTTACAAATTAAGGTTAACATATTCAAATGAATGTATCTCCGTTTCTATTGCACATATGGCGACAAAGCGATGCTCGTTACATTTCACATCCGATGTCATGTGCACCGCACATCTGCTGGTTTGTACCATGTCAACTCCGGTCTCTGTCAAACCTAGCGAAATTGGTGCTTTGCATATTCATGATTAATTATTCAAATCACCGTATCGCCGTTTGCATTGCAGATATGCCGACAATTCGATGCGCGATATACGCCACTTTTGCTGCCAAACACAATGTATATTATCTGGTTTGAGTTATGTAACGTGTGGGCGCAGCCAACCTCAGCGTATACGCAATTATGCATTTTCAGGCGAAATATTCAAATATTGCATATTCAAATGAACGTATCTTGGTTTCTTTGTCGCCTATTCGATGCGCAGAATACTCCACATCTGATGCCAAATCAGCCGGTCTGTGCTATGTCAACTCTGGACCCTGTAAAATCCAGCGTAATTGTAGTTTTTGTTGTTAATGCTTAAATATTGCATTCAAAGGTTCGCCGCTTCTTTTGCACATATGTCGACAATTCCATACGCCTTGTACTCCGCATTTGCTGTAGTTACATTGCCCATCAGCTCGTTTGCGCTGTGTCAACTCTGGTCCCTGCAAAATCCAGCCCAAATGCAATTTTGTATGTTCGGGCTTAAATATTCAAATCAACGTTACTCCGATTCAATAGCACATATGTCGACAATACGATGCGCTTTATATTCCACATTGACTGCCATACGCAGAGCGCTTCATCTGGTTTAAGCCGTGTTAAATCCGGACCGAGTCAAATCCAGCGTATTTGTAGTTTTGCATATTCAAGCCTTGTTATTCAAGTGAAAGTATCTCCGTATCCATTGTAGGTACGTCGACAATAGGATGTACGTAATACTGCACATTTGCTGCCAAATACAGCACACATCAGCCCGTTTGCACACTGTCAAGACTGGACTCGGAGAAATCCATCGAAATTGCAGTTTTGGATATTAATGCTTACATATTCGAATCAAGGTATCTCCGCTTGTTTTCTAGAAACATTGGCCATGCGATGCGCGTTGTATTCCACATCTGATGCCAAGTACAGTGCACATCATCCGGTTTACGCTACGTAAAATCTGGACCCAGCCAGATCCAGCGTAGTTGCAGTTTCGTATATTCAGGATTAAGTATTCATACCGACGTATCTCCGATTCTATGGCACATATGGCTACAATTAGAGGCTCGTTATACTCCAAATTTGCTGCCAAACACAGTGCACGTTATTCCGTTTGATGCATGTAAAATCGGGACCCAGCCGAACCCTGCGTATTTGCAGCTTTACATATTCAGTATTAAATATTCCAACCAACGAATCTCCGTTCCTATGGCACACTTACAGACAATTCGGTGCGCGTTATATTTGACAACTGATGTCATATACAGCGCACATCAGTATGTTAGCGTTTTGTTCACTCTTGTCCCTGTCAAATACACCATAATAGCAGTTTAGCATATTCATGCTTGAATATCGAAAGCAACGTATCTTCGTTTCTATGGCAGATATGACGACAATTCGGTGAGCGTTATGCTCCTGATTTGCTGGTGAGCACTGAGCACATCTTCCGATTCTATCATCTCTTCTGTCTTACGTCTTCTCTGGTCACTGACAGACTCAGCGTAATTGCTGTTTTGCATATTCATGCCTAAATGTTCAAGCCAACGTATCAGCGCTGCTATTGGATACATATCGCAAATGCGATGCGCGCTATACTCCACAATTACAGCCAAATACAGTACTTATTCGGTTTGCGCTATGTCGACTGTATTTTCGAGCTATCGCGGCGAGACGCGTTCGTTTGAATACGCGTCAATGGGAGTCGTAAATTCCCGTTACGATTGGAATAATCGACTCCACGGATAGTTCGATCCCCGTATTTCGCTTAGGATAATAGGTGTAGTCGTTGTGGTATAACACTGGGGGTCACGAAGTTATAAAAAATATATGTATTTCCAACGATTCATACAATCACACTGAGTAAGAACGCCGTTGTCTAAGATACAGATAACGAAGAAATGGATTATTCTTAGATGAGAGTGTGAGCTATAGGAGCTCTAGGTCCGTGAGAGCTGTAGGAGCTGTCGGACTTGTGGATACTGTGAGAGAAATAGGAGGCTCTTAGAGATATAGGAACGGTGAGAGTTATAGGGACTGCAGGAACTTTAGTCACCGCGAGAGACGATGGAACTCTGAGAGATATAGGAACGGTAAGAGTTATAGGGATTGCAGGAACTCTAGTCACCGTGAGAGATGATGTAACTCTAAAGTTTATTCTCATGTGAGTACGAAGCTCGGTATTGGTGTGCCCTTTGAGCGAAGAACGCGGATTCGTTGATTACATTGTTAGTTAGGAAAGTGAGGGCAATGATCCGCGATGCCGATTGGTTATGACTAATGTTAGAAAGGAAGAGAGGAGGAAGAAGCCTCCTACCAACGTGGGTCCTAGGCGACATTGTTTATGGGAAATCTCAGATTTTCCGTTAGGTAGATGTCCGCTTTTTTCGTTAGGCCAATACCCGCCTTCTCCGTAATTCATAAGAGGGCGTAATAAACGCAAGGACCTTTCTAAAAACCGACCGAAAACACTTCTAGAATTAGAAAGTCTTTTCGGGCAAACAGATTGACTTAGACCATATGTGCGAACAATGCAGTTGGGATTTCGGCTTTATGATGGGTCCTTGGGCCAATGGAGGATTCGAAGGATGGCACGTGGACCGTTGGATGCCAAGCCGCGCGGGATGGAGTGCAGATGTGTTGCGCGCCAGAACATCGACTCTGGTCTCTGTTATATGCAGTGTAATTGTTGTTTTGCAGATTCAGACTCAAATATTCAACTCCACGTATCTCCGTTGCTGTTGCTGATATGTCGACAATTCGATGTGCCTGGTACTCCAAATTTCTTGCCAAATACATCGTTTGCCAGCCAGTTTGCGCTATATCCAGACTGGTCCCGGACAGATGAAGCATAAATATAAATCGGAGATGATAGAACACGGGAACCTTCCGTTTGGAATTTTGGGAAAATCCCGTAACATTGTAATCTAGATTCTACCATAGCTGTAATTAAACAATCGTAGTCATCTGGTCCGATTGTAATTGTTCGAAACTTGTGATACTGCACTTGGCCTCGAGGCGACAACCAGTCACCGAACGTAGCCGCGGTCAAGGGATGAACGTTTTGTCTAATAAAGGCATGGAGTAATTCTATAGCTGTCCTTAAATGAAATAATGGTAGCGGCACGTGACAGTAAACATTCCAACGGTTGCTGTCCCGTGTCTCGCCACTCGCAGACTCTATCCGTCGGATAAGATGATTGCCAGATGTCAACGCATCTCAACAGTATATGTTTAGCTAGCCTGAGGATTCATTATACACCTATAGCGGCATTCGTCGGTAAAATTCATATCGGTTTCGGTCCAGTGAACCCGCTACACAAGAAATCGTGTTTACTGAAAGATGAGTTTATTATAGATTCGACAACCTTAGGCGGTTACCGAAGGTTAATCAAATTCCGTCGTTTTTGTCGTGATCACATGCCCTCGAGTCAACTACCCGAAATGTCAACATTTGTAAACAAGGTCGAAAGTTCAGCGTCCGTTCTGATTTTTCGAGAACATCTTGGAAATTTAAATCCCAACGTCTTTTGTCAACTCCGACGCATATAAATATAGCGAACAGGGTAGCGAGGCATTCTTTGTTATCGAATGACACGAGCAGTAGCAGTTAAGTCGATACTTCTTTGCGCCGATCTATTCGTAATCACGAATCAAGATAACAAGTGTATTATACGTCTAGTGTACACGTAGGGTATATTTTAATAAACTACGCAGTTAAATATACTCTTGTGTTTTTAAGCCTAAATCGCTACCATACATCTCAAACTGGTGACACCGACGTGAGTTTTGTGTAAGAGGTGACAGCGATAGGCTAGTCGCAGTTTGAATATCATAGTCCGCAACTCACACAATGGAAAAGGAGAGCAAACGAACTCCAGCCGGCTCATCGTTCCGCGTGCCGCCCTTTATGCCCACGATGACCAGGATTTGGTTTTCCATTTTAGAGAAATATTTCGGGGTAGCCGGCATCTTCCACGACGATGAAAAATCCTTAGCCCTCATGGGATTCCTCGAACCACATTACCTCGCGAAGATTGAGGATACAGTGACCAACCTCCTCGCCACAGGCCAGTACGATAAATTGAAGAGCGAGCTGATCCGCGCCCTGACCGAATCGGACAGCGCCAAGTTCGAAAGGTTAGTCGAACGTGAAGAGATGGGCGACAGAAAACCCTCACAGTTTTATAATGACTTAAAAAATTAGCCAGCCCCCTCGCTTCCAATGAATTCATCCACAGCTTGTGGAGGAATCGCATCAGGGAAGTCCTGGCTGCAGTGGACGATACGAGGATCGAGAAACTGACCAGGAGAGCGGATAAACTCGATGAGGCGTATAATCGTAATTGGCAGCGCGCTAAGGTAGTCACAATCGAGCCACCGGCATCACACGAAGGCAAAAACGACGCACTCGCCGCCGAGGTCAGTAGACTGCGAGAACAGATTAAGGCTATGGGAATCAGCGGGTATCATCGACTACGAAGACGTTCGAATTCTCTCACTCGACCCCGCCGCCGTTCGCGTTCCCGAGACTATCCGCGCCAGGACGGAATTTGCTTCTATCATGCGAGGTTCGGCGATCGCGCCACGATTGTAAGTGGAAGTCGGGAAACGACCCCTGCCGTCCGTAAAAGCGGAGGACGGCGACGGCTTGGGATCTCGCCGCATCTTTATTTTGGACAAGAGAACGAAGACTTCGTTCTTAGTTGACACCGGTGCTGATATCGGCGTTCATCCCCGAAGCAGGCTATCTAGGGACGTAAAGAAAACAACGTATGAACTATTCGCTGCCAATGGGACGCGCATCGCAACGTACGGCACTATAGCGATGGAGCTGAACCTGTCCCTTAGACGTGCCGTCAAATGGCACTTCACCGTCGCCGATGTGCAAACCCCCATCATCGACCTAGATTTCCTAAGTCATTACAGGTTGCTTGTGGATCCAAGAAAAAGACGACTTCTCGACACAACAAACCAGCTATCGACCAGGGGATACGCCGCCAACTGCGAACAGCTTATGATTAAGACCGTAAACGGGGATTTGGTCTACCACCAATTGTTGGCGAAATGTGCAGATCTAACGCGCCCGCCGGCCTTTGGGTGAGAGAAAATACGGCACAGTGTGGAGCACCACATCGAAACCACACCCCGCCCGCCCGTATATTGCAAACCCCGCCCTCTCGCACCGGACCGTCTCAAGCCAATCAAGGCGGAATTTGCAACACTTATCGAGCAAGGAGTCATGCGCCCATCGAAGAGTTCCCGGGCATCTCGACTACACGTCGTCCCAAAGAAGGATGGAAGTCTGCGACATTGCGGTGACTACAGGGCGCTAAACGCCCGCACTGTACCCGACAGGTACTCTCCACCGCACATACAAGACTTCGCGCAGCATTTACACGGTCGGCGAATATTCTCAAAAATTGGTTTAGTTCGAGCCTACCATCAAATGTCAATCGCGCCTGAGGACGTTACAAAAACCGCGATTTCGACACCATTCGGCCTTTTCGAGGCAAACAACATGATGTTTGGGCTTCGAAACGCCGCGCAAACGTGTCAAAGATATGTCGACGTAATCACGCGAGGCTTAGATTTCGTTTACGCGTACATAGATGACTTCTTGGTAGCTTCGGAAACCGAGGAACAGCACCGCTGGCACTTGCGGATCTTGTTCAAACGTCTAAACCAGTACGGCGTAGTAATCAACCTCGCAAAATGCGAGTACGGAATTAATGAAATAGCCTGCCTAGGCCATACGGTAAACGCGCACGGAATAAAACCGCTCGCCGATCGCGTTACAGCCATAAACGAAGCACCGCTCCCCGCGAACATCAAGGCACTACGCGGATACCTCGGTATGATTAACGTTTACCGACGTTTCATACCGGGGGCAGCTAAAATTTTGCAACCCCTCAACGATTTGTTGCAAGGGGCGAAAAAGGGCAACATGCCCATTATTTAGTCGGAGGAAGCCAAAACGAGCTTTAGCGAGTCAAAACGCGCCCTAGCTAACGCTACGATGTTAGCGCATCGTATACCTGGCGCGCCCATCAGCCTCGCAGTAGACGCGTCCGACTTTGCAATAGGGGCGGTGTTGCAGTAACGCGCGAATGACACTCGGCAACCATTGGGTTTCTTAACTAAAGCCTCAAATTTCGCGCAGCGAAAATATAGCGCGTACGATCGCGAATTACTTGCTATGTATACCGCGGGCAAGCGATTTAGACACGCCGTAGATGGGAGGAATTTCATTATTTTCATAGATCACAAACCCCACACCTATGCGTTCAGTCAAAATCCCGACAAGTGATCGCCGAGACAATTCCGTCAACTAGATTATATCGGGCAGTTCACGACCGATATAAGGGATATAAAAAGGCTGAATAACAATGCAGCCGACGCCCTATCTCGCATCGAAGCCATAGGAAAATCCGTGGATCACAAAATTCTCGCCGCCGCGCAAGAAAACGACAAGGAGCTCCGCGACATCATCAACTCCGATATATCCGCGTTGCAGGTTAAGAAAATTCGTTTTCCGGATTACGACGCGGAAATATACTGCGACGTATCAGGCGACATCGTACGACCGTAACCGAAACCCTTGCGGCGCGACGTATTCAATTCGCTCCACGGACTTTCCCATCTAGGGATACGCGCGACCCAAAAATTCGTAAAATCGCGTATAGTTTGGCCGGCGGTAAACAAAAATTAAATAAAAGCCAAACATGGACACGGCAATGCATCCCGTTGTCAACAATGTAAAATAGCGAGACACGTATCAACGCCGACCGGAACATTCGGAGAGCTCGCAGGACGATTCGAGCATATACATTAAGACATCATCGTCATGCAATATTCACAAGGCTACCGATATTGTCTAACATGTATCGACCGTTTTTCACGTTGGCCCGAAGCGATTCCAATACCAGATATGGAAGCGACGACCGTTGCCTCGGCTCTTCTTTCCACATGGATAGCGCGTTTTGGCGTCCCAGCAAAAATAACAACCGATCAAGGACGCCAATTCGAATCCAGTCTTTTCAACGAACTATGCCGGATGCTCGGCATTAAGCATTTGCGTACCACAGCCTACCACCTCGCGTCCAACGGGATGGTAGAGCGCTTTCACAGGCAGCTTAAGGCCGCAATCAAATGCCACAATTCGAGCAACTGGGTTGAAAGCCTTCCCATAGTTCTTTTAGGCATTAGAACCGCTATCAAGGAGGACCTGAGCGCAACGGCAGTCGAAATGATTTATGGTACGGACATACGATTGCCAGCAGAATTCTTTGTACCAGCAAAACAACCGGCCAACGCGGAATTCGCAAACTGTCTGCGAGAGCGAATGAGCGATATTAGACCTCTGCCGACTTCACGACACGGCGAAAAGAAAACGTTCATGTTCCGCGATTTAGAAACGTCGCCGTGCGTTTTCGTACGCCACGATGCAATCGGAGGTCCACTGCAACCACCATACGATGGCCCCTATCAGGTTACACAGCGTGGATGAAAACCATTACCATACGGATGAAGGACAAAAGCGTGAAAGTCTCCGTAGATCGTATAAAACCCGCCTTCATCGTGTCGGAAGATATTGAGCATCTGGAAAGGAGCGCAGAAACCTACGACGTATTTTTACCTGGGAAAATCTTCCGACCGCAAAGCAGCGAGCAAGCGCAACAAAGCGACGGAGACGCAAGAACCAATTATACCACGCGTTCGGGCAGGAGAGTTCGTTCTCCTCCTCAAACGGGTTTGAATTAAGCGGTTAGCAGGGGCACCGCGCTAACATACATAAACAAACATAAAAAGAAGTAACGTTAACACTGGCAAGCGGGTACTGTAGCGGCACTCGTAGGTAAAATTCATAACGGTTTCGGTCTAGTGAGCCCGCTACACAAAAAATCGTGTTTACTGAAAGATGAGTTTATTATAGATCCGACAACCTTAGGCGGTTACCGAAGGTTAATCAAAATCCGTAGATTTTGTCGTGATCATATGCCCTCGAGTCAACTACCCGAAAATTCAACATTTGTAAACAAGGTCGAGAGTTCAGCGTCAGTTGCGAATTTTCGAGAACACCTTCAAAATTCAAATCCCAACGCCTTTTGTCAACTCCAACGCATATGAATATAGCGAGCAGGGTAGCGAGGCATTCTTTTTTATCGAGTGACACGAGCAGTAGCAGCTAAGTCGATACTTCTTTGCGCCCATCTATTCGTAATCACGAATCAAGACAACAATGTATTATACGACTAGTGTACACGTAGGGTATATTTTAATAAGCTACATAGTTAAATATACTCTTGTGCCTTTAAACCTAAATCGCTACCATACACCTCAAATCAAATTCGCACTGGTGAATATCTGCTCTATTGCATAACTACAACGTCTCATCCAAATGAAGATTCGTTTCACGCATCTAACACTAATAATAATGTGAACCCGATCTATAGGATGATACATGCACATGCGATCGATTCTGACTGTCCAGGACTCTCACCGGAGCCGGAACTCGCAGTGCACCGTGACGAACGGCACATATATAAGAATTCATTCTCAGCCAGACCGTCAGTCGTGCTCGCGCCACAATAGAAGCAACATGGAGTTTCTTTAGATCTGTGCTACGCGTCGTTGGTTTGTTCGTGCCAAGTAAGGCAGATATCATTTCAGAACTACCACTGGAGGTTTCGCACTTGATACTTCGAAAATTGGATCCCTCGTCCCTGCAGAGCGCCGCGCTTGTCTCGCGCAAATGGTTCAACGTTTGTGGATCCGACAAGTGACTACGGCGGAAAGCGAGACGTCACATGAGACATACGAGAAAGCGGGTCAAGATGCAATTTCTCGGGCCTGCAGCCGCTAAAGCTACCAACCAAGAATCAAGAAGTAGAGGACGTGGTGAGGGCAACCTAAGGCACGAAATAAGTTTATCCGCTGCTCGTACGGCGGTCGTCGTTGGAAGGTTACGCGGTCCTCCGAAAATTTCGATGCGAGATCGCTCCATCGATGTTAGACCAATAAAATGTATTAGACTCTAACTCGTGTAAGTCCCTTAATTTGACTGCTTGCTCTTGCGAGAACTTGAAACGGTCTTGTCCGGATTCAGAACTGTAGCGTGAAGCTTGAAATAGAATGATTTTACTGAGACGGCAATGTGTTTCAGTCGCGCTAATACTATCGGTATCGTAACAGGCCCATTATTGAATATTAAATAAAACGTATCACCGCTGCGATTGGAGATTTGCCGTCAATTAGGTGCGAGATATACTCCTCATTGCCTGCCAAATACAGCTCACATCAGCTGGCTCGTGCTATTATATCATCTCTGGTCCACGACATATCAAGCGTAATTGCAGTTTTACAAATTAAGGTTAACATATTCAAATGAATGTATCTCCGTTTCTATTGCACATATCGCGACAAAGCGATGCCCGTTACATTTCACATCCGATGTCATGTGCACCGCACATCTGCTGGTTTGTACCATGTCAACTCCGGTCTCTGTCAAACCTAGCGAAATTGCTGCTTTGCATATTCATGATTAATTATTCAAAACACCGTATCGCCGATTGCATTGCAGATATGCCGACAATTCGATGCGCGATATACGCCACTTTTGCTGCCAAACACAATGCATATTATCTGGTTTGAGTTATGTAACGTGTGGACGCAGCCAACCTCAGCGCATTTGCAGTTTTGCATATTGAGGCTTAAATATTCAAGTCAACATATTGTAGTATCGCGAGGAAAAATCCTCATTAGAAATCGATCAAAACAATTTCGTGTGTACTTCGGTTGTTAGTTTACATCGGTAAGAAAGCCTATGTGACTAAAGTCACCTTGTACTTGCGGAGCGTTAACAGAATGTGGTTAGAGAGTTGGAAAAACTAACGCTAATGGTAGGGGACGATTTAACTTTAAAGTTTGGCTGATCGAGAAGCGTCGAGCGGTTGATCGAGAAATAAGAGTGAGTCGAGAGGTCAGAGTTAATCAAGGAGTCGAAGAGTAGAGTTGTTAGCGCTGTCGAGTTGCGAGAGTTGTTAGCGTTGTTGAGAGTGGAGTTGTTAGCGTTGTCGAGTTGTGAGAGGTGTTGGCGTTGCTGAGAGTGGTGTTGATACGGCTTTCCATTTTCAGGATTAAATATTCAAATCAAGCTATTTCGGATTCCGTTGCAGATATGTCCACAATTCGAGTTAGTATCGTACTGCCAAATGTATTACTCATCAGCCGGTTTGCGCTATGTCGATTCTGACCATTGTTAAATCCAGCGTAATTGCAATTTTGGATACTCATGCACGAATAATCAAATCAACGTATCTCCGTCATTGTGGCAAATATGTCGAGAATTCGATGTGACTTGTACCCCACATTTCTTGCCAAATGCAGCGCACACCAGCCTGTTTCCGTTATGTCCTCTCTGGTTTCAGTCAAATCCGGCATGATTGTAGTTACGCATATTCATACTTAAATGTTCAAATAAACCTATACAGCGCATATCTGCCAGTTTGCGCAATGTCAATTCTAGACCGTGTCAAATCCAGCGTATTTGCAGTTTTGCATACTCAATCTAAAATATTGAAATCCACGTATCTCCGCCTCAAGAGCTCAAATGACGACCATTCGATGCGCATAATACTGCACATATGCTGCCAAATCAGCCGGTTTGTGCAAATTTACATATTGAGGCTTAAATATTCAAATGAAGGTATCTTCGTTCCTATTACAGATATGTCGACAATACTATGCAAGTTGTATTCCACATTTACTACTAAATACAGCGCGCATCATCCGGGATGCGACCTTTCAACTGCTGCACTGGTATTGGATATACGTCGAAAATACTATGCGCGGTAGCTCCACATTTGCTGCCAAATAGAGCGCACCTAAGTGGGCTGGCGCTAAGTTAACTCTGGACCGTGTGAAATCCAGCGAAATTGCAGTTCTGCATATTCAGGCTTAAATATTCAAATCTACGTGTCTCTGTTTCTAATGCAGATATGACGATGAATTTATGTGTATTATATTCCACATTGGCTCCCAAATTAAGCACACATCGGAGGGTTTGTGCTATGTCATCTCTGGTCTCCGACAAATCCAACGTAGTTTCAGCTTTGCATATTCAGGCTGAAATATTCTAATCAACGTATCTCCGCTTCTGTTGCAGATATGCCGACAACGTAAAGCGTGTTATACGCCAAAATTGTTGCCAAATACAACACACATCAGCCGCTTTTGGCTATGTCGATTCTGGACCCTGTGAAGTGCAGCGTAATTGTAGTTTTGCATACTCAGGAATAAACGTTCAGATCAATGTGTCTCCGCCTCTATAACATATGTGCCGACATCCACTCCATATTTGCTGCCAAATACAGCGCACATTAGTGGGCTGGCGCTATGTCAACTCTGGCCCGTGTCAAACCCGCGTAATTGCAGTTTTGCAAATTCGTGCATAAATAATCAAATCAACGTATCTACGATTCTGTTACAGATATGCCGACAATTCGACTCAGGTTATACTTCACATTTGCCGCCAGTACAGTGCACATCATTCGATTTAAACTATGTCATCTCCGATCACCGACAAATCCAGCGTAATTGCAGTTTTTCATATACATTATTATATATTCAAATCCACGCATCTCCGCTACTGTTGGAAATGTGTCGCCAATACTTGCATTCCACATTTGTTGCAAATTAAACCAATATCATCCAATTAGCGCTATGTCCACTCTGGTCCGGTCAAACCCAACGCAACTGCAGTTTTGCATTATCACACCTAAATAATCAAATCAACGAATCTCCGTTTCGATTGCAGATATGTGGAAAATTCGATGCGCTTTATACTCCGTAGTTGCTATTAAATACAGCTCGCATCATCTGGTTTGCGCTATGTCAAATCCAGACCCCGTGAAATCAAGCGTAAATGCAGTAATGCATGATCAGTGTTCAATATTCAGATCGACGTGGCTCAGTTTCTGTTGCAGATATGTCGACAAATCGGTGCGCGTTATATTCCACATCGACTGCCATACACTGTGCGCTTGATCTGGTTTAAGCCATGTTAAATACGGAACGAGTCAAATCCAGCGTATTTGTAGTTTTGCTCATTCAAGCCTAAATATTCAACTGAATGTATCTCCGTTTTCATAGTAAGTATGTTCACAATAGGATGCATGTTATACTCCACATTTGCTGCCAAATACAGCATACTCCAGCCGGTTTGCTCTATGTCAACTCTGGGCCGTGTCAAATACGGCGTCATTGCAGGTTTGCATATTCAGACTCAAATATTCAAATCCCCGTATTTCCGTTGCTGTTGCAGACATGCCGAGTATTCGATATGCCCGGTACTCCAGATTTCTTGCCCAATTCAGCGCACACTAGACAATTAGCGCTATGTCCGTGTAACGTAAATCACATCAGAGACCAGGACACACACACACCGCGGGCAGGATGGTGTCCCGGTCGGCATACTTCGAACCCGATGGACCGACGAGAGAAACACATGGCGACCTTGGCGACAATGTATATTGGCGGAGTACCTGAGGATTCATTTATGGCCTAACGGTCCTTCCACCAAATGTTCCAGAAGCGTAGCAACGGTCACGTACGCCTACAGGGTAATGGGGATAATGAGAGAACAGATGACCGAATGTAAAAAGATTGTAAGAGACTCACTCTCGTACGGTCACGGCTAGAGCTCGGAAGTGTCTTATAATTGTATAAACGAAGTAAAAATAAAGTTTTCTTCTTCTTACAAAATTTCTCTTTTATTTTACGTGACATCCGCACTGATCCCTGTCAAATCGAGCGTATCAGGTCTGTAAATATGAAACCGGAATTTGCCTATAGATGGCCCTAGCTGATAGTGTAGTTATCACTACACTACGTCATTGATGCCAAAAGTCGTTGTTGACATCTCACGAACATTTTCGACTGAGAACAGTACAATGATTCTGGCAATGATTCTTTGGAAGAAATTGCACACTGCATCCTATAGGCATACCGGACGATACAAGGGCTGGTCGTCCCTCCTTCCGAAGCAATACCAGCCTCGCCGTGCGCCATATCCGAGGGTTGGCACCCTCCTTCGATCACGATGTAAATAGAAGTCGCAGTCTAGGTGCCATGACCCGCATCATCTCCCATCATACCAGTCACGGGACTCCGTCAGGGCCAGGCGCTACTTCGCGGGAGGCTATCATCCTCGCCTCGTCCATCACCTCCCTGTGTGCATATACGCCGACGCAGCATCATACTAGCTTTTGCGATGGCGTGAACGATATTGAAATATGTAACCAAACCTAGTAACACTGTAAATTACTTCCCTACAGTACTTCAGCTTATTATATATTTTAGATAGTTCATAAGTACCTATACATGAGCACAAACTATAAAAATTTGTTGCGGCATATGAGCCAGAGGGAAATTCAAATCCTATTGTTATTTTGCCTCGGAGTGTCAGGATCGTAAGGATACAAGTAAATACACTCGGAGCATAAAAATGTTGCCGCTACTTCGAACAAAGTCGATTTTGAATCTTCCGACTTCCGCCC